>NC_135499.1:18804594-19104594 GCF_052857255.1 Amblyomma americanum | reverse complement strand
GTTTCGAGCTAAAACAATGTATGCCGTTGTTTTGAGCCGGAATCCTAGTTTTCGCGCAGTTCTGAGAGAAAAAGTACACCTTTCTCTCGTCTACTCTACGACGGCTTGTAAAATCGGTGTTCGTGACTTTTGCTAGTTTCGATCTAAAACGATGTATCCCGTTGTTTTGAGCCGGAATACAAGTTTTCGCGCAGTTCTGAGAGAAAAAGTTTACACTTTTGTCTCGTCTACTCTTCGACGACTCGTAAAATCAAAGTGCGTAAATCTCCCTAGTTTCGATCTAAAACGATGTATCCTGTTGTTTTTAGACGGAATACAAGTTTTCGCGCAGTTCTGAGAAAAAAAGTACACCTTTCTCTCGTCTACTCTACGACGACTTGTAAAATCGGTGTTCGTGACTTTTGCTAGTTTCGATCTAAAACGATGTATCCCGTTGTTTTGACCCGGAATACAAGTTTTCGCGCAGTTCTGAGACAAAAGCTTTACAGCTTTCTCTCGTTTACTCTCTACGACTTGTAAAACCAAGGTGCGTAAATCTCGCTAGTTTCGATCTAAAACGATGTAACCTGTTGATTTTGGCCGGAATACAAGTTTTCGCGCAGTTCTGAGGGAAAACGTTTACACCTTTCGCTCGTCTACTCTTAGAAGACTATTAAAATCGGTATTCGTGAATTTTGCCAGTTTCGATCTAAAACGATGTATCCCGTTGTTTTGACCCGGAATACAAGTTTTCGCGCAGTTATTAAAGAAAAAGTTTACACCTTTCTCGTCCACTCTTCGACGACTTGTAAAATCGATGATCGTGAATCTCCCTAGTTTAGATCTAAAACGATGTATCCCGTTGTTTCGAGCCGGAATACAATCTTTCGCGCAGTTCTGAGAGGAAAATTTTAGAGCTCTCTCTCGTCTACTCTTCGACGACTTGTAAAATCAAAGTGCGTAAATCTCGCTAGTTTCGAGCTAAAACAATGTATCCCGTTGTTTTGAGCCGGAATCCAAGTCTTCGCGCAGTTCTGAGAGAAAAAGTTTACACCTATCTCTTGTCTACTCTTCGACGACTTGTAAAATCGATGTTCGTGAATCTCGCTAGTTTCGATCTAAAACGATGTACCCTGTTCATTTTAGCCGGAATACAAGTTTTCGCGCAGTTCTGAGGGAAAACGTTTACACCTTTCGCTCGTCTACTCTTAGAAGACTTGCAAAAATGGTGTTCGTGAATTTTGCTAGTTTCGATCTAAAACAATGTATCCCGTTGTTTTGAGCCGGAATCCAAGTTTTCGCGCAGTTCTGAGAGAAAGAGTACACCTTTCTCTCGTCTACTCTACGACGACTTGTAAAATCAAAGTGCGTAAATCTCGCTAGTTTCGATCTAAAACGATGTATCCCGTTGTTTTTAGCCGGAATACATGTTTTCGCGCAGTTCTGAGAGAAAAAGTACACGTTTCTCTCGTCTACTCTACGACGACTTGTAAAATCAGTGTTCGTGACTTTTTCTAGTTTCGATCTAAAACGATGTATCACGTTGTTTTGACGTGGAATACAAGTTTTCGCGCAGTTCTGAGAGAAAAAGTTTACACTTTTCTCTCGTCTACTCTTCGACGACATGAAAAATCAGAGTGCGTAAATCTCGCTAGTTTCGAGCTAAAACAATGTATCCCGTTGTTTTGAGCCGGAATCCAAGTTTTCGCGCAGTTCTGAGAGAAAGTGTACACCTTTCTCTCGTCTACTCTACGACGACTTGTAAAATCAAAGTGCGTAAATCTCGCTAGTTTCGATCTAAAACGATGTATCCCGTTGTTTTTAGCCGGAATACAAGTTTTCGCGCAGTTCTGAGAGAAAAAGTACACGTTTCTCTCGTCTACTCTACGACGACTTGTAAAATCGGTGTTCGTGACTTTTGCTAGTTTCGATCTAAAACAATGTATCCCGTTGTTTTGACCCGGAATACAAGTTATCGCGCAGTTCTGAGAGAAAAGCTTTACAGCTTTCTCTCCTTTACTCTCTACGACTTGTAAAACCAAGGTGCGTAAATCTCGCTAGTTTCGATCAAATACGATGTATAACGTTGTTTTGAGCCGGAATACAAGTTTTCGCGCAGTTCTGAGAGAAAAACTTTACAGCTTTCTCTCGTCTACTCTCGACGACTTGTAAAACCGAAGTGCGAAAATCTCGCTAGTTTTTATCTAAAACGATGTATCCCGTTGTTTTGAGCCGGTATACAAGTTTTCGCGCACTTCTGAGAGAAAAAGTTTACGGCTCTCTCTCGTCTACTCTTCGACTTATAAAATCGAAGTGCGTAAATCTCGCTAGTTTCGATCTAAAACGATGTATCCCCTTGTTTTGAGCCCGATTGCAAGTTTTCGCGCAGTTCTGAGAAAAAGTTTACACCTTTCTCTCGTCTACTCTTCGACGACTTGTAAAATCAATGTTCGTGAATCTCGCTAGTTTCGATCTAAAACGATGTATCCCGTTGTTTTGAGACGGAATACAATTTTGCGCGCAGTTCTGAGAGAAAAAATTTACAGCTCTCTCTCGTCTACTCTTCGACGAGTGCGTAAATCTCGCTAGTTTCGAGCTAAAACAATGTATCCCGTTGTTTTGAGCCGGAATCTAAGTTTTCGCGCAGTTCTGAGAGAAAAAGTACACCTTTCTTTCGTCTACTCTTCGACGACTTGTAAAATCGGTGTTCGTGACTTTTGCTAGTTTCGATCTAAAACGATGTATCCCGTTGTTGTGAGCCGGAATACAAGTTTTCTCGCAATTCTGAGAGAAAAAGTTTACACATTTCTCTCGTCTACTCTTCGACGACTTGTTAAATTGGTGTTCGTGAATTTTGCTAGTTTCGATCTAAAACGATGTATCCCGTTGTTTTGAGCCGGAATACAAGTTTTCTTCTCAGAGAAAACGCTTACACCTTTCGCTCGTCTACTCTTAGAAGACTTGTAAAATCGGTGTTCGTGAATTTTGCTAGTTTCGATCTAAAACGATGTATCCCGTTGTTTTGACCCGGAATACAAGTTTTCTCGCAGTTCTGAGAGAAAAAGTTTACACATTTCTCTCGTCTACTCTTCGACGACTTGTAAAATCGGTGTTCGTGAATTTTGCTAGTTTCGATCTAAAACGATGTATCCCGTTGTTGTGAGCCGGAATACAAGTTTTCTCGCAGTTCTGAGAGAAAAAGTTTACACATTTCTCTCGTCTACTCTTCGACGACTTGTAAAATCGGTGTTCGTGAATTTTGCTAGTTTCGATCTAAAACGATGTATCCCGTTGTTTTGACCCGGAATACAAGTTTTCGCGCAGTTCTGAGGGAAAACGTTTACACCTTTTGCTCGTCTACTCTTAGAAGACTTGTAAAATCGGTGTTCGTGAATTTTGCTAGTTTCGATCTAAAACAATGTATCCCGTTGTTTTGAGCCGGAATCCAAGTTTTCGCGCAGTTCTGAGAGAAAAAGTTTACACTTTTCTCTCGTCTACTCTTCGACGACTTGAAAAATCAGAGTGCGTAAATCTCGCTAGTTTTGAGCTAAAACAATGTATCCCGTTGTTTTGAGCCGGAATCCAAGTTTTCGCGCAGTTCTGAGAGAAAGAGTACACCTTTCTCTCGTCTACTCTACGACGACTTGTAAAATCAAAGTGCGTAAATCTCGCTAGTTTCGATCTAAAACGATGTATCCCGTTGTTTTTAGCCGGAATACAAGTTTTCGCGCAGTTCTGAGAGAAAAAGTACACGTTTCTCTCGTCTACTCTACGACGACTTGTAAAATCTGTGTTCGTGACTTTTGCTAGTTTCGATCTAAAACGATGTATCCCGTTGTTTTGACCCGGAATACAAGTTTTCGCGCAGTTCTGAGAGAAAAGCTTTACAGCTTTCTCTCCTTTACTCTCTACGACTTGTAAAACCAAGGTGCGTAAATCTCGCTAGTTTCGATCAAATACGATGTATAACGTTGTTTTGAGCCGGAATACATGTTTTCGCGCAGTTCTGAGAGAAAAACTTTACAGCTTTCTCTCGTCTACTCTCGACGACTTGTAAAACCGAAGTGCGAAAATCTCGCTAGTTTTTATCTAAAACGATGTATCCCGTTGTTTTGAGCCGGTATACATGTTTTCGCGCACTTCTGAGAGAAAAAGTTTACGGCTCTCTCTCGTCTACTCTTCGACTTATAAAATCGAAGTGCGTAAATCTCGCTAGTTTCGATCTAAAACGATGTATCCCGTTGTTTTGAGCCCGATTGCAAGTTTTCGCGCAGTTCTGAGAAAAAGTTTACACCTTTCTCTCGTCTACTCTTCGACGACTTGTAAAATCAATGCTCGTGAATCTCGCTAGTTTCGATCTAAAACGATGTATCCCGTTGTTTTGAGACGGAATACAATTTTGCGCGCAGTTCTGAGAGAAAACATTTACAGCTCTCTCTCGTCTACTCTTCGACGAGTGCGTAAATCTCGCTAGTTTCGAGCTAAAACAATGTATCCCGTTGTTTTGAGCCGGAATCTAAGTTTTCGCGCAGTTCTGAGAGAAAAAGTACACCTTTCTTTCGTCTACTCTTCGACGACTTGTAAAATCGGTGTTCGTGACTTTTGCTAGTTTCGATCTAAAACGATGTATCCCGTTGTTGTGAGCCGGAATACAAGTTTTCTCGCAATTCTGAGAGAAAAAGTTTACACATTTCTCTCGTCTACTCTTCGACGACTTGTAAAATTGGTGTTCGTGAATTTTGCTAGTTTCGATCTAAAACGATGTATCCCGTTGTTTTGAGCCGGAATACAAGTTTTCTTCTCAGAGAAAACGCTTACACCTTTCGCTCGTCTACTCTTAGAAGACTTGTAAAATCGGTGTTCGTGAATTTTGCTAGTTTCGATCTAAAACGATGTATCCCGTTGTTTTGACCCGGAATACAAGTTTTCTCGCAGTTCTGAGAGAAAAAGTTTACACATTTCTCTCGTCTACTCTTCGACGACTTGTAAAATCGGTGTTCGTGAATTTTGCTAGTTTCGATCTAAAACGATGTATCCCGTTGTTGTGAGCCGGAATACAAGTTTTCTCGCAGTTCTGAGAGAAAAAGTTTACACATTTCTCTCGTCTACTCTTCGACGACTTGTAAAATCGGTGTTCGTGAATTTTGCTAGTTTCGATCTAAAACGATGTATCCCGTTGTTTTGACCCGGAATACAAGTTTTCGCGCAGTTCTGAGGGAAAACGTTTACACCTTTTGCTCGTCTACTCTTAGAAGACTTGTAAAATCGGTGTTCGTGAATTTTGCTAGTTTCGATCTAAAACAATGTATCCCGTTGTTTTGAGCCGGAATCCAAGTTTTCGCGCAGTTCTGAGAGAAAAAGTTTACACTTTTCTCTCGTCTACTCTTCGACGACTTGAAAAATCAGAGTGCGTAAATCTCGCTAGTTTTGAGCTAAAAAATGTATCCCGTTGTTTTGAGCCGGAATCCAAGTTTTCGCGCAGTTCTGAGAGAAAGAGTACACCTTTCTCTCGTCTACTCTACGACGACTTGTAAAATCAAAGTGCGTAAATCTCGCTAGTTTCGATCTAAAACGATGTATCCCGTTGTTTTTAGCCGGAATACAAGTTTTCGCGCAGTTCTGAGAGAAAAAGTACACGTTTCTCTCGTCTACTCTACGACGACTTGTAAAATCTGTGTTCGTGACTTTTGCTAGTTTCGATCTAAAACGATGTATCCCGTTGTTTTGACCCGGAATACAAGTTTTCGCGCAGTTCTGAGAGAAAAGCTTTACAGCTTTCTCTCCTTTACTCTCTACGACTTGTAAAACCAAGGTGCGTAAATCTCGCTAGTTTCGATCAAATACGATGTATAACGTTGTTTTGAGCCGGAATACATGTTTTCGCGCAGTTCTGAGAGAAAAACTTTACAGCTTTCTCTCGTCTACTCTCGACGACTTGTAAAACCGAAGTGCGAAAATCTCGCTAGTTTTTATCTAAAACGATGTATCCCGTTGTTTTGAGCCGGTATACAAGTTTTCGCGCACTTCTGAGAGAAAAAGTTTACGGCTCTCTCTCGTCTACTCTTCGACTTATAAAATCGAAGTGCGTAAATCTCGCTAGTTTCGATCTAAAACGATGTATCCCGTTGTTTTGAGCCCGATTGCAAGTTTTCGCGCAGTTCTGAGAAAAAGTTTACACCTTTCTCTCGTCTACTCTTCGACGACTTGTAAAATCAATGCTCGTGAATCTCGCTAGTTTCGATCTAAAACGATGTATCCCGTTGTTTTGAGACGGAATACAATTTTGCGCGCAGTTCTGAGAGAAACATTTACAGCTCTCTCTCGTCTACTCTTCGACGAGTGCGTAAATCTCGCTAGTTTCGAGCTAAAACAATGTATCCCGTTGTTTTGAGCCGGAATCTAAGTTTTCGCGCAGTTCTGAGAGAAAAAGTACACCTTCTCTCGTCTACTCTTCGACGACTTGTAAAATCGGTGTTCGTGACTTTTGCTAGTTTCGATCTAAAACGATGTATCCCGTTGTTGTGAGCCGGAATACAAGTTTTCTCGCAGTTCTGAGAGAAAAAGTTTACACATTTCTCTCGTCTACTCTTCGACGACTTGTAAAATCGGTGTTCGTGAATTTTGCTAGTTTCGATCTAAAACGATGTATCCCGTTGTTTTGAGCCGGAATACAAGTTTTCTTCTCAGAGAAAACGTTTACACCTTTCGCTCGTCTACTCTTAGAAGACTTGTAAAATCGGTGTTCGTGAATTTTGCTAGTTTCGATCTAAAACGATGTATCCCGTTGTTTTGACCCGGAATACAAGTTTTCGCGCAGTTCTGAGGGAAAACGTTTACACCCTTCGCTCGTCTACTCTTAGAAGACTTGTAAAATCGGTGTTCGTGAATTTTGCTAGTTTCGATCTAAAACAATGTATCCCGTTGTTTTGAGCCGGAATCCAAGTTTTCGCGCAGTTCTGAGAGAAAGAGTACACCTTTCTCTCGTCTACTCTACGACGACTTGTAAAATCAAACTGCGTAAATCTCGCTAGTTTCGATCTAAAACGATGTATCCCGTTGTTTTTAGCCGGAATACAAGTTTTCGTGCAGTTCTGAGAGAAAAAGTACACGTTTCTCTCGTCTACTCTACGACGACTTGTAAAATCAAAGTGCATAAATCTCGCTAGTTTCGATCTAAAACGATGTATCCCGTTGTTTTGACCCGGAATACAAGTTTTCGCGCAGTTCTGAGAGAAAAGCTTTACAGCTTTCTCTCCTTTACTCTCTACGACTTGTAAAACCAAGGTGCGTAAATCTCGCTAGTTTCGATCAAATACGATGTATAACGTTGTTTTGAGCCGGAATACAAGTTTTCGCGCAGTTCTGAGAGAAAAACTTTACAGCTTTCTCTCGTCTACTCTCGACTACTTGTAAAACCGAAGTGCGAAAATCTCGCTAGTTTTTATCTAAAACGATGTATCCCGTTGTTTTGAGCCGGTATACAAGTTTTCGCGCACTTCTGAGAGAAAAAGTTTACGGCTCTCTCTCGTCTACTCTTCGACTTATAAAATCGAAGTGCGTAAATCTCGCTAGTTTCGATCTAAAACGATGTATCCCGTTGTTTTGAGCCCGATTGCAAGTTTTCGCGCAGTTCTGAGAAAAAGTTTACACCTTTCTCTCGTCTACTCTTCGACGACTTGTAAAATCAATGTTCGTGAATCTCGCTAGTTTCGATCTAAAACGATGTATCCCGTTGTTTTGAGACGGAATACAATTTTGCGCGCAGTTCTGAGAGAAAACATTTACAGCTCTCTCTCGTCTACTCTTCGACGAGTGCGTAAATCTCGCTAGTTTCGAGCTAAAACAATGTATCCCGTTGTTTTGAGCCGGAATCTAAGTTTTCGCGCAGTTCTGAGAGAAAAAGTACGCCTTTCTCTCGTCTACTCTTCGACGACTTGTAAAATCGATGTTCGTGAATCTCCCTAGTTTCGATCTAAAACAATGTATCCCGTTGTTTCGAGCCGGAATACAATTTTTCGCGCAGTTCTGGAGGAAAATTTTAGAGCTCTCTCTCGTCTACTCTTCGACGACTTGTAAAATCAAAGTGCGTAAATCTCGCTAGTTTCGATCTAAAACGATGTTTCCCGTTGTTGTGAGCCGGAATACAAGTTTTCTCGCAGTTCTGAGAGAAAAAGTTTACACATTTCTCTCGTCTACTCTTCGACGACTTGTAAAATCGATGTTCGTGAATCTCCCTAGTTTCGATCTAAAACAATGTATCCCGTTGTTTCGAGCCGGAATACAAGTTTTCTTCTCAGAGAAAACGTTTACACCTTTCGCTCGTCTACTCTTAGAAGACTTGTAAAATCGGTGTTCGTGAATTTTGCTAGTTTCGATCTAAAACGATGTATCCCGTTGTTTTGACCCGGAATACAAGTTTTCGCGCAGTTCTGAGAGAAAAAGTTTACACCTTTCTCGTCCACTCTTCGACGACTTGTAAAATCGATGTTCGTGAATCTCCCTAGTTTCGATCTAAAACAATGTATCCCGTTGTTTCGAGCCGGAATACAATTTTTCGCGCAGTTCTGGAGGAAAATTTTAGAGCTCTCTCTCGTCTACTCTTCGACGACTTGTAAAATCAAAGTGCGTAAATCTCGGTAGTTTCGAGCTAAAATAATGTATCCCGTTGTTTTGAGCCGGAATCCAAGTCTTCGCGCAGTTCTGAGAGAAAAAGTTTACACCTTCCTCTTGTCTACTCTTCGACGACTTGTAAAATCGATGTTCGTGAATCTCGCTAGTTTCGATCTAAAACGATGTATCCCGTTGTTTTGAGCCGGAATACAAGTTTTCGCGCAGTTCTGAGGGAAAACGTTTACACCTTTCGCTCGTCTACTCTTAGAAGACTTGTAAAATCGGTGTTCGTGAATTTTGCTAGCTTCGATCTAAAACGATGTATCCCGTTGTTTTGACCCGGAATACAAGTTTTCGCGCAGTTCTTAGCGAAAAAGTTTACACCTTTCTCGTCCACTCTTCGACGACTTGTAAAATCGATGTTCGTGAATCTCCCTAGTTTCGATCTAAAACGATGTATCCCGTTGTTTCGATCCGGAATACAAGTTTTCTCGCAATTCTGAGAGAAAAAGTTTACACATTTCTCTCGTCTACTCTTCGACGACTTGTAAAATTGGTGTTCGTGAATTTTGCTAGTTTCGATCTAAAACGATGTATCCCGTTGTTTTGAGCCGGAATACAAGTTTTCTTCTCAGAGAAAACGTTTACACCTTTCGCTCGTCTACTCTTAGAAGACTTGTAAAATCGGTGTTCGTGAATTTTGCTAGTTTCGATCTAAAACGATGTATCCCGTTGTTTTGACCCGGAATACAAGTTTTCGCGCAGTTCTGAGGGAAAACGTTTACACCTTTCGCTCGTCTACTCTTAGAAGACTTGTAAAATCGGTGTTCGTGAATTTTGCTAGTTTCGATCTAAAACAATGTATCCCGTTGTTTTGAGCCGGAATCCAAGTTTTCGCGCAGTTCTGAGAGAAAGAGTACACCTTTCTCTCGTCTACTCTACGACGACTTGTAAAATCAAACTGCGTAAATCTCGCTAGTTTCGATCTAAAACGATGTATCCCGTTGTTTTTAGCCGGAATACAAGTTTTCGCGCAGTTCTGAGAGAAAAAGTACACGTTTCTCTCGTCTACTCTACGACGACTTGTAAAATCGGTGTTCGTGACTTTTGCTAGTTTCGATCTAAAACGATGTATCCCGTTGTTTTGAGCCGGAATACAAGTTTTCGCGCAGTTCTGAGAGAAAAAGTTTACACTTTTCTCTCGTCTACTCTTCGACGACTTGAAAAATCAGAGTGCGTAAATCTCGCTAGTTTCGAGCTAAAACAATGTATCCCGTTGTTTTGAGCCGGAATCCAAGTTTTCGCGCAGTTCTGAGAGAAAAAGTTTACACTTTTCTCTCGTCTACTCTTCGACGACTTGAAAAATCAGAGTGCGTAAATCTCGCTAGTTTTGAGCTAAAACAATGTATCCCGTTGTTTTGAGCCGGAATCCAAGTTTTCGCGCAGTTCTGAGAGAAAACGTTTACACTTTTCTCTCGTCTACTCTTCGACGACTTGAAAAATCAAAGTGCGTAAATCTCGCTAGTTTCGAGCTAAAACAATGTATCCCGTTGTTTTGAGCCGGAATCCAAGTTTTCGCGCAATTCTGAGAGAAAAAGTTTACACCTTTCTCGTCCACTCTTCGACGACTTGTAAAATCGATGTTCGTGAATCTCCCTAGTTTCCATCTAAAACAATGTATCCCGTTGTTTCGAGCCGCAATACAATTTTTCGTGCAGTTCTGGAGGAAAATTTTAGAGCTCTCTCTCGTCTACTCTTCGACGACTTGTAAAATCAAAGTGCGTAAATCTCGCTAGTTTCGAGCTAAAACAATGTATCCCGTTGTTTTGAGCCGGAATCCAAGTCTTCGCGCAGTTCTGAGAGAAAAAGTTTACACCTTCCTCTTGTCTACTCTTCGACGACTTGTAAAATCGATGTTCGTAAATCTCGCTAGTTTCGATCTAAAACGATGTATCCCGTTGTTTTGAGCCGGACTACAAGTTTTCGCGCAGTTCTGAGGGAAAACGTTTACACCTTTCGCTCGTCTACTCTTAGAAGACTTGTAAAATCGGTGTTCGTGAATTTTGCTAGCTTCGATCTAAAACGATGTATCCCGTTGTTTGACCCGGAATACAAGTTTTCGCGCAGTTCTTAGCGAAAAAGTTTACACCTTTCTCGTCCACTCTTCGACGACTTGTAAAATCGATGTTCGTGAATCTCCCTAGTTTCGATCTAAAACGATGTATCCCGTTGTTTCGAGCCGGAATACAATTTTTCGCGCAGTTCTGAGAGGAAAATTTTAGAGCTCTCTCTCGTCTACTCTTCGACGACTTGTAAAATCAAAGTGCGTAAATCTCGCTAGTTTCGAGCTAAAACAATGTATGCCGTTGTTTTGAGCCGGAATCCTAGTTTTCGCGCAGTTCTGAGAGAAAAAGTACACCTTTCTCTCGTCTACTCTACGACGGCTTGTAAAATCGGTGTTCGTGACTTTTGCTAGTTTCGATCTAAAACGATGTATCCCGTTGTTTTGAGCCGGAATACAAGTTTTCGCGCAGTTCTGAGAGAAAAAGTTTACACTTTTGTCTCGTCTACTCTTCGACGACTCGTAAAATCAAAGTGCGTAAATCTCCCTAGTTTCGATCTAAAACGATGTATCCTGTTGTTTTTAGACGGAATACAAGTTTTCGCGCAGTTCTGAGAAAAAAAGTACACCTTTCTCTCGTCTACTCTACGACGACTTGTAAAATCGGTGTTCGTGACTTTTGCTAGTTTCGATCTAAAACGATGTATCCCGTTGTTTTGACCCGGAATACAAGTTTTCGCGCAGTTCTGAGACAAAAGCTTTACAGCTTTCTCTCGTTTACTCTCTACGACTTGTAAAACCAAGGTGCGTAAATCTCGCTAGTTTCGATCTAAAACGATGTAACCTGTTGATTTTGGCCGGAATACAAGTTTTCGCGCAGTTCTGAGGGAAAACGTTTACACCTTTCGCTCGTCTACTCTTAGAAGACTATTAAAATCGGTGTTCGTGAATTTTGCCAGTTTCGATCTAAAACGATGTATCCCGTTGTTTTGACCCGGAATACAAGTTTTCGCGCAGTTATTAAAGAAAAAGTTTACACCTTTCTCGTCCACTCTTCGACGACTTGTAAAATCGATGATCGTGAATCTCCCTAGTTTAGATCTAAAACGATGTATCCCGTTGTTTCGAGCCGGAATACAATCTTTCGCGCAGTTCTGAGAGGAAAATTTTAGAGCTCTCTCTCGTCTACTCTTCGACGACTTGTAAAATCAAAGTGCGTAAATCTCGCTAGTTTCGAGCTAAAACAATGTATCCCGTTGTTTTGAGCCGGAATCCAAGTCTTCGCGCAGTTCTGAGAGAAAAAGTTTACACCTATCTCTTGTCTACTCTTCGACGACTTGTAAAATCGATGTTCGTGAATCTCGCTAGTTTCGATCTAAAACGATGTACCCTGTTGATTTTAGCCGGAATACAAGTTTTCGCGCAGTTCTGAGGGAAAACGTTTACACCTTTCGCTCGTCTACTCTTAGAAGACTTGCAAAAATGGTGTTCGTGAATTTTGCTAGTTTCGATCTAAAACAATGTATCCCGTTGTTTTGAGCCGGAATCCAAGTTTTCGCGCAGTTCTGAGAGAAAGAGTACACCTTTCTCTCGTCTACTCTACGACGACTTGTAAAATCAAAGTGCGTAAATCTCGCTAGTTTCGATCTAAAACGATGTATCCCGTTGTTTTTAGCCGGAATACAAGTTTTCGCGCAGTTCTGAGAGAAAAAGTACACGTTTCTCTCGTCTACTCTACGACGACTTGTAAAATCAGTGTTCGTGACTTTTTCTAGTTTCGATCTAAAACGATGTATCACGTTGTTTTGACGTGGAATACAAGTTTTCGCGCAGTTCTGAGAGAAAAAGTTTACACTTTTCTCTCGTCTACTCTTCGACGACATGAAAAATCAGAGTGCGTAAATCTCGCTAGTTTCGAGCTAAAACAATGTATCCCGTTGTTTTGAGCCGGAATCCAAGTTTTCGCGCAGTTCTGAGAGAAAGTGTACACCTTTCTCTCGTCTACTCTACGACGACTTGTAAAATCAAAGTGCGTAAATCTCGCTAGTTTCGATCTAAAACGATGTATCCCGTTGTTTTTAGCCGGAATACAAGTTTTCGCGCAGTTCTGAGAGAAAAAGTACACGTTTCTCTCGTCTACTCTACGACGACTTGTAAAATCGGTGTTCGTGACTTTTGCTAGTTTCGATCTAAAACAATGTATCCCGTTGTTTTGACCCGGAATACAAGTTATCGCGCAGTTCTGAGAGAAAAGCTTTACAGCTTTCTCTCCTTTACTCTCTACGACTTGTAAAACCAAGGTGCGTAAATCTCGCTAGTTTCGATCAAATACGATGTATAACGTTGTTTTGAGCCGGAATACAAGTTTTCGCGCAGTTCTGAGAGAAAAACTTTACAGCTTTCTCTCGTCTACTCTCGACGACTTGTAAAACCGAAGTGCGAAAATCTCGCTAGTTTTTATCTAAAACGATGTATCCCGTTGTTTTGAGCCGGTATACAAGTTTTCGCGCACTTCTGAGAGAAAAAGTTTACGGCTCTCTCTCGTCTACTCTTCGACTTATAAAATCGAAGTGCGTAAATCTCGCTAGTTTCGATCTAAAACAATGTATCCCCTTGTTTTGAGCCCGATTGCAAGTTTTCGCGCAGTTCTGAGAAAAAGTTTACACCTTTCTCTCGTCTACTCTTCGACGACTTGTAAAATCAATGTTCGTGAATCTCGCTAGTTTCGATCTAAAACGATGTATCCCGTTGTTTTGAGACGGAATACAATTTTGCGCGCAGTTCTGAGAGAAAAAATTTACAGCTCTCTCTCGTCTACTCTTCGACGAGTGCGTAAATCTCGCTAGTTTCGAGCTAAAACAATGTATCGCGTTGTTTTGAGCCGGAATCTAAGTTTTCGCGCAGTTCTGAGAGAAAAAGTACACCTTTCTTTCGTCTACTCTTCGACGACTTGTAAAATCGGTGTTCGTGACTTTTGCTAGTTTCGATCTAAAACGATGTATCCCGTTGTTGTGAGCCGGAATACAAGTTTTCTCGCAATTCTGAGAGAAAAAGTTTACACATTTCTCTCGTCTACTCTTCGACGACTTGTAAAATTGGTGTTCGTGAATTTTGCTAGTTTCGATCTAAAACGATGTATCCCGTTGTTTTGAGCCGGAATACAAGTTTTCTTCTCAGAGAAAACGCTTACACCTTTCGCTCGTCTACTCTTAGAAGACTTGTAAAATCGGTGTTCGTGAATTTTGCTAGTTTCGATCTAAAACGATGTATCCCGTTGTTTTGACCCGGAATACAAGTTTTCTCGCAGTTCTGAGAGAAAAAGTTTACACATTTCTCTCGTCTACTCTTCGACGACTTGTAAAATCGGTGTTCGTGAATTTTGCTAGTTTCGATCTAAAACGATGTATCCCGTTGTTGTGAGCCGGAATACAAGTTTTCTCGCAGTTCTGAGAGAAAAAGTTTACACATTTCTCTCGTCTACTCTTCGACGACTTGTAAAATCGGTGTTCGTGAATTTTGCTAGTTTCGATCTAAAACGATGTATCCCGTTGTTTTGACCCGGAATACAAGTTTTCGCGCAGTTCTGAGGGAAAACGTTTACACCTTTTGCTCGTCTACTCTTAGAAGACTTGTAAAATCGGTGTTCGTGAATTTTGCTAGTTTCGATCTAAAACAATGTATCCCGTTGTTTTGAGCCGGAATCCAAGTTTTCGCGCAGTTCTGAGAGAAAAAGTTTACACTTTTCTCTCGTCTACTCTTCGACGACTTGAAAAATCAGAGTGCGTAAATCTCGCTAGTTTTGAGCTAAAACAATGTATCCCGTTGTTTTGAGCCGGAATCCAAGTTTTCGCGCAGTTCTGAGAGAAAGAGTACACCTTTCTCTCGTCTACTCTACGACGACTTGTAAAATCAAAGTGCGTAAATCTCGCTAGTTTCGATCTAAAACGATGTATCCCGTTGTTTTTAGCCGGAATACAAGTTTTCGCGCAGTTCTGAGAGAAAAAGTACACGTTTCTCTCGTCTACTCTACGACGACTTGTAAAATCTGTGTTCGTGACTTTTGCTAGTTTCGATCTAAAACGATGTATCCCGTTGTTTTGACCCGGAATACAAGTTTTCGCGCAGTTCTGAGAGAAAAGCTTTACAGCTTTCTCTCCTTTACTCTCTACGACTTGTAAAACCAAGGTGCGTAAATCTCGCTAGTTTCGATCAAATACGATGTATAACGTTGTTTTGAGCCGGAATACATGTTTTCGCGCAGTTCTGAGAGAAAAACTTTACAGCTTTCTCTCGTCTACTCTCGACGACTTGTAAAACCGAAGTGCGAAAATCTCGCTAGTTTTTATCTAAAACGATGTATCCCGTTGTTTTGAGCCGGTATACATGTTTTCGCGCACTTCTGAGAGAAAAAGTTTACGGCTCTCTCTCGTCTACTCTTCGACTTATAAAATCGAAGTGCGTAAATCTCGCTAGTTTCGATCTAAAACGATGTATCCCGTTGTTTTGAGCCCGATTGCAAGTTTTCGCGCAGTTCTGAGAAAAAGTTTACACCTTTCTCTCGTCTACTCTTTGACGACTTGTAAAATCAATGCTCGTGAATCTCGCTAGTTTCGATCTAAAACGATGTATCCCGTTGTTTTGAGACGGAATACAATTTTGCGCGCAGTTCTGAGAGAAAACATTTACAGCTCTCTCTCGTCTACTCTTCGACGAGTGCGTAAATCTCGCTAGTTTCGAGCTAAAACAATGTATCCCGTTGTTTTGAGCCGGAATCTAAGTTTTCGCGCAGTTCTGAGAGAAAAAGTACACCTTTCTTTCGTCTACTCTTCGACGACTTGTAAAATCGGTGTTCGTGACTTTTGCTAGTTTCGATCTAAAACGATGTATCCCGTTGTTGTGAGCCGGAATACAAGTTTTCTCGCAATTCTGAGAGAAAAAGTTTACACATTTCTCTCGTCTACTCTTCGACGACTTGTAAAATTGGTGTTCGTGAATTTTGCTAGTTTCGATCTAAAACGATGTATCCCGTTGTTTTGAGCCGGAATACAAGTTTTCTTCTCAGAGAAAACGCTTACACCTTTCGCTCGTCTACTCTTAGAAGACTTGTAAAATCGGTGTTCGTGAATTTTGCTAGTTTCGATCTAAAACGATGTATCCCGTTGTTTTGACCCGGAATACAAGTTTTCTCGCAGTTCTGAGAGAAAAAGTTTACACATTTCTCTCGTCTACTCTTCGACGACTTGTAAAATCGGTGTTCGTGAATTTTGCTAGTTTCGATCTAAAACGATGTATCCCGTTGTTGTGAGCCGGAATACAAGTTTTCTCGCAGTTCTGAGAGAAAAAGTTTACACATTTCTCTCGTCTACTCTTCGACGACTTGTAAAATCGGTGTTCGTGAATTTTGCTAGTTTCGATCTAAAACGATGTATCCCGTTGTTTTGACCCGGAATACAAGTTTTCGCGCAGTTCTGAGGGAAAACGTTTACACCTTTTGCTCGTCTACTCTTAGAAGACTTGTAAAATCGGTGTTCGTGAATTTTGCTAGTTTCGATCTAAAACAATGTATCCCGTTGTTTTGAGCCGGAATCCAAGTTTTCGCGCAGTTCTGAGAGAAAAAGTTTACACTTTTCTCTCGTCTACTCTTCGACGACTTGAAAAATCAGAGTGCGTAAATCTCGCTAGTTTTGAGCTAAAACAATGTATCCCGTTGTTTTGAGCCGGAATCCAAGTTTTCGCGCAGTTCTGAGAGAAAGAGTACACCTTTCTCTCGTCTACTCTACGACGACTTGTAAAATCAAAGTGCGTAAATCTCGCTAGTTTCGATCTAAAACGATGTATCCCGTTGTTTTTAGCCGGAATACAAGTTTTCGCGCAGTTCTGAGAGAAAAAGTACACGTTTCTCTCGTCTACTCTACGACGACTTGTAAAATCTGTGTTCGTGACTTTTGCTAGTTTCGATCTAAAACGATGTATCCCGTTGTTTTGACCCGGAATACAAGTTTTCGCGCAGTTCTGAGAGAAAAGCTTTACAGCTTTCTCTCCTTTACTCTCTACGACTTGTAAAACCAAGGTGCGTAAATCTCGCTAGTTTCGATCAAATACGATGTATAACGTTGTTTTGAGCCGGAATACATGTTTTCGCGCAGTTCTGAGAGAAAAACTTTACAGCTTTCTCTCGTCTACTCTCGACGACTTGTAAAACCGAAGTGCGAAAATCTCGCTAGTTTTTATCTAAAACGATGTATCCCGTTGTTTTGAGCCGGTATACAAGTTTTCGCGCACTTCTGAGAGAAAAAGTTTACGGCTCTCTCTCGTCTACTCTTCGACTTATAAAATCGAAGTGCGTAAATCTCGCTAGTTTCGATCTAAAACGATGTATCCCGTTGTTTTGAGCCCGATTGCAAGTTTTCGCGCAGTTCTGAGAAAAAGTTTACACCTTTCTCTCGTCTACTCTTCGACGACTTGTAAAATCAATGCTCGTGAATCTCGCTAGTTTCGATCTAAAACGATGTATCCCGTTGTTTTGAGACGGAATACAATTTTGCGCGCAGTTCTGAGAGAAAACATTTACAGCTCTCTCTCGTCTACTCTTCGACGAGTGCGTAAATCTCGCTAGTTTCGAGCTAAAACAATGTATCCCGTTGTTTTGAGCCGGAATCTAAGTTTTCGCGCAGTTCTGAGAGAAAAAGTACACCTTCTCTCGTCTACTCTTCGACGACTTGTAAAATCGGTGTTCGTGACTTTTGCTAGTTTCGATCTAAAACGATGTATCCCGTTGTTGTGAGCCGGAATACAAGTTTTCTCGCAGTTCTGAGAGAAAAAGTTTACACATTTCTCTCGTCTACTCTTCGACGACTTGTAAAATCGGTGTTCGTGAATTTTGCTAGTTTCGATCTAAAACGATGTATCCCGTTGTTTTGAGCCGGAATACAAGTTTTCTTCTCAGAGAAAACGTTTACACCTTTCGCTCGTCTACTCTTAGAAGACTTGCAAAATCGGTGTTCGTGAATTTTGCTAGTTTCGATCTAAAACGATGTATCCCGTTGTTTTGACCCGGAATACAAGTTTTCGCGCAGTTCTGAGGGAAAACGTTTACACCCTTCGCTCGTCTACTCTTAGAAGACTTGTAAAATCGGTGTTCGTGAATTTTGCTAGTTTCGATCTAAAACAATGTATCCCGTTGTTTTGAGCCGGAATCCAAGTTTTCGCGCAGTTCTGAGAGAAAGAGTACACCTTTCTCTCGTCTACTCTACGACGACTTGTAAAATCAAACTGCGTAAATCTCGCTAGTTTCGATCTAAAACGATGTATCCCGTTGTTTTTAGCCGGAATACAAGTTTTCGTGCAGTTCTGAGAGAAAAAGTACACGTTTCTCTCGTCTACTCTACGACGACTTGTAAAATCAAAGTGCGTAAATCTCGCTAGTTTCGATCTAAAACGATGTATCCCGTTGTTTTGACCCGGAATACAAGTTTTCGCGCAGTTCTGAGAGAAAAGCTTTACAGCTTTCTCTCCTTTACTCTCTACGACTTGTAAAACCAAGGTGCGTAAATCTCGCTAGTTTCGATCAAATACGATGTATAACGTTGTTTTGAGCCGGAATACAAGTTTTCGCGCAGTTCTGAGAGAAAAACTTTACAGCTTTCTCTCGTCTACTCTCGACTACTTGTAAAACCGAAGTGCGAAAATCTCGCTAGTTTTTATCTAAAACGATGTATCCCGTTGTTTTGAGCCGGTATACAAGTTTTCGCGCACTTCTGAGAGAAAAAGTTTACGGCTCTCTCTCGTCTACTCTTCGACTTATAAAATCGAAGTGCGTAAATCTCGCTAGTTTCGATCTAAAACGATGTATCCCGTTGTTTTGAGCCCGATTGCAAGTTTTCGCGCAGTTCTGAGAAAAAGTTTACACCTTTCTCTCGTCTACTCTTCGACGACTTGTAAAATCAATGTTCGTGAATCTCGCTAGTTTCGATCTAAAACGATGTATCCCGTTGTTTTGAGACGGAATACAATTTTGCGCGCAGTTCTGAGAGAAAACATTTACAGCTCTCTCTCGTCTACTCTTCGACGAGTGCGTAAATCTCGCTAGTTTCGAGCTAAAACAATGTATCCCGTTGTTTTGAGCCGGAATCTAAGTTTTCGCGCAGTTCTGAGAGAAAAAGTACGCCTTTCTCTCGTCTACTCTTCGACGACTTGTAAAATCGGTGTTCGTGACTTTTGCTAGTTTCGATCTAAAACGATGTATCCCGTTGTTGTGAGCCGGAATACAAGTTTTCTCGCAGTTCTGAGAGAAAAAGTTTACACATTTCTCTCGTCTACTCTTCGACGACTTGTAAAATCGATGTTCGTGAATCTCCCTAGTTTCGATCTAAAACAATGTATCCCGTTGTTTCGAGCCGGAATACAAGTTTTCTTCTCAGAGAAAACGTTTACACCTTTCGCTCGTCTACTCTTAGAAGACTTGTAAAATCGGTGTTCGTGAATTTTGCTAGTTTCGATCTAAAACGATGTATCCCGTTGTTTTGACCCGGAATACAAGTTTTCGCGCAGTTCTGAGAGAAAAAGTTTACACCTTTCTCGTCCACTCTTCGACGACTTGTAAAATCGATGTTCGTGAATCTTCCTAGTTTCGATCTAAAACAATGTATCCCGTTGTTTCGAGCCGGAATACAATTTTTCGCGCAGTTCTGGAGGAAAATTTTAGAGCTCTCTCTCGTCTACTCTTCGACGACTTGTAAAATCAAAGTGCGTAAATCTCGGTAGTTTCGAGCTAAAATAATGTATCCCGTTGTTTTGAGCCGGAATCCAAGTCTTCGCGCAGTTCTGAGAGAAAAAGTTTACACCTTCCTCTTGTCTACTCTTCGACGACTTGTAAAATCGATGTTCGTGAATCTCGCTAGTTTCGATCTAAAACGATGTATCCCGTTGTTTTGAGCCGGAATACAAGTTTTCGCGCAGTTCTGAGGGAAAACGTTTACACCTTTCGCTCGTCTACTCTTAGAAGACTTGTAAAATCGGTGTTCGTGAATTTTGCTAGCTTCGATCTAAAACGATGTATCCCGTTGTTTTGACCCGGAATACAAGTTTTCGCGCAGTTCTTAGCGAAAAAGTTTACACCTTTCTCGTCCACTCTTCGACGACTTGTAAAATCGATGTTCGTGAATCTCCCTAGTTTCGATCTAAAACGATGTATCCCGTTGTTTCGAGCCGGAATACAAGTTTTCTCGCAATTCTGAGAGAAAAAGTTTACACATTTCTCTCGTCTACTCTTCGACGACTTGTAAAATTGGTGTTCGTGAATTTTGCTAGTTTCGATCTAAAACGATGTATCCCGTTGTTTTGAGCCGGAATACAAGTTTTCTTCTCAGAGAAAACGTTTACACCTTTCGCTCGTCTACTCTTAGAAGACTTGTAAAATCGGTGTTCGTGAATTTTGCTAGTTTCGATCTAAAACAATGTATCCCGTTGTTTTGAGCCGGAATCCAAGTTTTCGCGCAGTTCTGAGAGAAAGAGTACACCTTTCTCTCGTCTACTCTACGACGACTTGTAAAATCAAACTGCGTAAATCTCGCTAGTTTCGATCTAAAACGATGTATCCCGTTGTTTTTAGCCGGAATACAAGTTTTCGCGCAGTTCTGAGAGAAAAAGTACACGTTTCTCTCGTCTACTCTACGACGACTTGTAAAATCGGTGTTCGTGACTTTTGCTAGTTTCGATCTAAAACGATGTATCCCGTTGTTTTGAGCCGGAATACAAGTTTTCGCGCAGTTCTGAGAGAAAAAGTTTACACTTTTCTCTCGTCTACTCTTCGACGACTTGAAAAATCAGAGTGCGTAAATCTCGCTAGTTTCGAGCTAAAACAATGTATCCCGTTGTTTTGAGCCGGAATCCAAGTTTTCGCGCAGTTCTGAGAGAAAGAGTACACCTTTCTCTCGTCTACTCTACGACGACTTGTAAAATCAAAGTGCGTAAATCTCGCTAGTTTCGATCTAAAACGATGTATCCCGTTGTTTTTAGCCGGAATACAAGTTTTCGCGCAGTTCTGAGAGAAAAAGTACACGTTTCTCTCGTCTACTCTACGACGACTTGTAAAATCTGTGTTCGTGACTTTTGCTAGTTTCGATCTAAAACGATGTATCCCGTTGTTTTGACCCGGAATACAAGTTTTCGCGCAGTTCTGAGAGAAAAGCTTTACAGCTTTCTCTCCTTTACTCTCTACGACTTGTAAAACCAAGGTGCGTAAATCTCGCTAGTTTCGATCAAATACGATGTATAACGTTGTTTTGAGCCGGAATACAAGTTTTCGCGCAGTTCTGAGAGAAAAACTTTACAGCTTTCTCTCGTCTACTCTCAACGACTTGTAAAACCGAAGTGCGAAAATCTCGCTAGTCTTTATCTAAAACGATGTATCCCGTTGTTTTGAGCCGGTATACAAGTTTTCGCGCACTTCTGAGAGAAAAAGTTTACGGCTCTCTCTCGTCTACTCTTCGACTTATAAAATCGAAGTGCGTAAATCTCGCTAGTTTCGATCTAAAACGATGTATCCCGTTGTTTTGAGCCCGATTGCAAGTTTTCGCGCAGTTCTGAGAAAAAGTTTACACCTTTCTCTCGTCTACTCTTCGACGACTTGTAAAATCAATGTTCGTGAATCTCGCTAGTTTCGATCTAAAACGATGTATCCCGTTGTTTTGAGACGGAATACAATTTTGCGCGCAGTTCTGAGAGAAAACATTTACAGCTCTCTCTCGTCTACTCTTCGACGAGTGCTTAAATCTCGCTAGTTTCGAGCTAAAACAATGTATCCCGTTGTTTTGAGCCGGAATCTAAGTTTTCGCGCAGTTCTGAGAGAAAAAGTACACCTTTCTCTCGTCTACTCTTCGACGACTTGTAAAATCGGTGTTCGTGACTTTTGCTAGTTTCGATCTAAAACGATGTATCCCGTTGTTGTGAGCCGGAATACAAGTTTTCTCGCAGTTCTGAGAGAAAAAGTTTACACATTTCTCTCGTCTACTCTTCGACGACTTGTAAAATCGGTGTTCGTGAATTTTGCTAGTTTCGATCTAAAACGATGTATCCCGTTGTTGTGAGCCGGAATACAAGTTTTCTCGCAGTTCTGAGAGAAAAAGTTTACACATTTCTCTCGTCTACTCTTCGACGACTTGTAAAATCGGTGTTCGTGAATTTTGCTAGTTTCGATCTAAAACGATGTATCCCGTTGTTTTGACCCGGAATACAAGTTTTCGCGCAGTTCTGAGGGAAAACGTTTACACCTTTCGCTCGTCTACTCTTAGAAGACTTGTAAAATCGGTGTTCGTGAATTTTGCTAGTTTCGATCTAAAACAATGTATCCCGTTGTTTTGAGCCGGAATCCAATTTTTCGCGCAGTTCTGAGAGAAAAAGTTTACACTTTTCTCTCGTCTACTCTTCGACGACTTGAAAAATCAGAGTGCGTAAATCTCGCTAGTTTCGAGCTAAAACAATGTATCCCGTTGTTTTGAGCCGGAATCCAAGTTTTCGCGCAGTTCTGAGAGAAAGAGTACACCTTTCTCTCGTCTACTCTACGACGACTTGTAAAATCAAAGTGCGTAAATCTCGCTAGTTTCGATCTAAAACGATGTATCCCGTTGTTTTTAGCCGGAATACAAGTTTTCGCGCAGTTCTGAGAGAAAAAGTACACGTTTCTCTCGTCTACTCTACGACGACTTGTAAAATCTGTGTTCGTGACTTTTGCTAGTTTCGATCTAAAACGATGTATCCCGTTGTTTTGACCCGGAATACAAGTTTTCGCGCAGTTCTGAGAGAAAAGCTTTACAGCTTTCTCTCCTTTACTCTCTACGACTTGTAAAACCAAGGTGCGTAAATCTCGCTAGTTTCGATCAAATACGATGTATAACGTTGTTTTGAGCCGGAATACATGTTTTCGCGCAGTTCTGAGAGAAAAACTTTACATCTTTCTCTCGTCTACTCTCGACGACTTGTAAAACCGAAGTGCGAAAATCTCGCTAGTTTTTATCTAAAACGATGTATCCCGTTGTTTTGAGCCGGTATACAAGTTTTCGCGCACTTCTGAGAGAAAAAGTTTACAGCTCTCTCTCGTCTACTCTTCGACTTATAAAATCGAAGTGCGTAAATCTCGCTAGTTTCGATCTAAAACGATGTATCCCGTTGTTTTGAGCCCGATTGCAAGTTTTCGCGCAGTTCTGAGAAAAAGTTTACACCTTTCTCTCGTCTACTCTTCGACGACTTGTAAAATTAATGTTCGTGAATCTCGCTAGTTTCGATCTAAAACGATGTATCCCGTTGTTTTGAGCCGGAATCTAAGTTTTCGCGCAGTTCTGAGAGAAAAAGTACACCTTTCTCTCGTCTACTCTTCGACGACTTGTAAAATCGGTGTTCGTGACTTTTGCTAGTTTCGATCTAAAACGATGTATCCCGTTGTTGTGAGCCGGAATACAAGTTTTCTCGCAGTTCTGAGAGAAAAAGTTTACACATTTCTCTCGTCTACTCTTCGACGACTTGTAAAATCGGTGTTCGTGAATTTTGCTAGTTTCGATCTAAAACGATGTATCCCGTTGTTTTGAGCCGGAATACAAGTTTTCTTCTCAGAGAAAACGTTTACACCTTTCGCTCGTCTACTCTTAGAAGACTTGTAAAATCGGTGTTCGTGAATTTTGCTAGTTTCGATCTAAAACGATGTATCCCGTTGTTTTGACCCGGAATACAAGTTTTCGCGCAGTTCCGAGGGAAAACGTTTACACCTTTCGCTCGTCTACTCTTAGAAGACTTGTAAAATCGGTGTTCGTGAATTTTGCTAGTTTCGATCTAAAACAATGTATCCCGTTGTTTTGAGCCGGAATCCAAGTTTTCGCGCAGTTCTGAGAGAAAGAGTACACCTTTCTCTCGTCTACTCTACGACGACTTGTAAAATCAAACTGCGTAAATCTCGCTAGTTTCGATCTAAAACGATGTATCCCGTTGTTTTTAGCCGGAATACAAGTTTTCGCGCAGTTCTGAGAGAAAAAGTACACGTTTCTCTCGTCTACTCTACGACGACTTGTAAAATCGGTGTTCGTGACTTTTGCTAGTTTCGATCTAAAACGATGTATCCCGTTGTTTTGAGCCGGAATACAAGTTTTCGCGCAGTTCTGAGAGAAAAAGTTTACACTTTTCTCTCGTCTACTCTTCGACGACTTGAAAAATCAGAGTGCGTAAATCTCGCTAGTTTCGAGCTAAAACAATGTATCCCGTTGTTTTGAGCCGGAATCCAAGTTTTCGCGCAGTTCTGAGAGAAAGAGTACACCTTTCTCTCGTCTACTCTACGACGACTTGTAAAATCAAAGTGCGTAAATCTCGCTAGTTTCGATCTAAAACGATGTATCCCGTTGTTTTGACCCGGAATACAAGTTTTCGCGCAGTTCTGAGAGAAAAGCTTTACAGCTTTCTCTCCTTTACTCTCTACGACTTGTAAAACCAAGGTGCGTAAATCTCGCTAGTTTCGATCAAATACGATGTATAACGTTGTTTTGAGCCGGAATACAAGTTTTCGCGCAGTTCTGAGAGAAAAACTTTACAGCTTTCTCTCGTCTACTCTCGACGACTTGTAAAACCGAAGTGCGAAAATCTCGCTAGTTTTTATCTAAAACGATGTATCCCGTTGTTTTGAGCCGGTATACAAGTTTTCGCGCACTTCTGAGAGAAAAAGTTTACGGCTCTCTCTCGTCTACTCTTCGACTTATAAAATTGAAGTGCGTAAATCTCGCTAGTTTCGATCTAAAACGATGTATCCCGTTGTTTTGAGCCCGATTGCAAGTTTTCGCGCAGTTCTGAGAAAAAGTTTACACCTTTCTCTCGTCTACTCTTCGACGACTTGTAAAATCAATGTTCGTGAATCTCGCTAGTTTCGATCTAAAACGATGTATCCCGTTGTTTTGAGACGGAATACAATTTTGCGCGCAGTTCTGAGAGAAAACATTTACAGCTCTCTCTCGTCTACTCTTCGACGAGTGCGTAAATCTCGCTAGTTTCGAGCTAAAACAATGTATCCCGTTGTTTTGAGCCGGAATCTAAGTTTTCGCGCAGTTCTGAGAGAAAAAGTACACCTTTCTTTCGTCTACTCTTCGACGACTTGTAAAATCGGTGTTCGTGACTTTTGCTAGTTTCGATCTAAAACGATGTATCCCGTTGTTGTGAGCCGGAATACAAGTTTTCTCGCAGTTCTGAGAGAAAAAGTTTACACATTTCTCTCGTCTACTCTTCGACGACTTGTAAAATCGATGTTCGTGAATCTCCTAGTTTCGATCTAAAACAATGTATCCCGTTGTTTCGAGCCGGAATACAAGTTTTCTTCTCAGAGAAAACGTTTACACCTTTCGCTCGTCTACTCTTAGAAGACTTGTAAAATCGGTGTTCGTGAATTTTGCTAGTTTCGATCTAAAACGATGTATCCCGTTGTTTTGACCCGGAATACAAGTTTTCGCGCAGTTCTGAGAGAAAAAGTTTACACCTTTCTCGTCCACTCTTCGACGACTTGTAAAATCGATGTTCGTGAATCTCCCTAGTTTCGATCTAAAACAATGTATCCCGTTGTTTCGAGCCGGAATACAATTTTTCGCGCAGTTCTGGAGGAAAATTTTAGAGCTCTCTCTCGTCTACTCTTCGACGACTTGTAAAATCAAAGTGCGTAAATCTCGGTAGTTTCGAGCTAAAATAATGTATCCCGTTGTTTTGAGCCGGAATCCAAGTCTTCGCGCAGTTCTGAGAGAAAAAGTGTACACCTTCCTCTTGTCTACTCTTCGACGACTTGTAAAATCGATGTTCGTGAATCTCGCTAGTTTCGATCTAAAACGATGTATCCCGTTGTTTTGAGCCGGAATACAAGTTTTCGCGCAGTTCTGAGGGAAAACGTTTACACCTTTCGCTCGTCTACTCTTAGAAGACTTGTAAAATCGGTGTTCGTGAATTTTCCTAGCTTCGATCTAAAACGATGTATCCCGTTGTTTTGACCCGGAATACAAGTTTTCGCGCAGTTCTTAGCGAAAAAGTTTACACCTTTCTCGTCCACTCTTCGACGACTTGTAAAATCGATGTTCGTGAATCTCCCTAGTTTCGATCTAAAACGATGTATCCCGTTGTTTCGAGCCGGAATACAATTTTTCGCGCAGTTCTGAGAGGAAAATTTTAGAGCTCTCTCTCGTCTACTCTTCGACGACTTGTAAAATCAAAGTGCGTAAATCTCGCTAGTTTCGAGCTATAACAATGTATCCCGTTGTTTTGAGCCGGAATCCTAGTTTTCGCGCAGTTCTGAGAGAAAAAGTACACCTTTCTCTCGTCTACTCTACGACGGCTTGTAAAATCGGTGTTCGTGAATTTTGCTAGTTTCGATCTAAAACGATGTATCCCGTTGTTTTGACCCGGAATACAAGTTTTCGCGCAGTTCTGAGAGAAAAGCTTTACAGCTTTCTCTCGTTTACTCTCTACGACTTGTAAAACCAAGGTGCGTAAATCTCGCTAGTTTCGATCTAAAACGATGTACCCTGTTGATTTTGGCCGGAATACAAGTTTTCGCGCAGTTCTGAGGGAAAACGTTTACACCTTTCGCTCGTCTACTCTTAGAAGACTATTAAAATCGGTGTTCGTGAATTTTGCTAGTTTCGATCTAAAACGATGTATCCCGTTGTTTTGACCCGGAATACAAGTTTTCGCGCAGTTATTAGAGAAAAAGTTTACACCTTTCTCGTCCACTCTTCGACGACTTGTAAAATCGATGTTCGTGAATCTCCCTAGTTTAGATCTAAAACGATGTATCCCGTTGTTTCGAGCCGGAATACAATCTTTCGCGCAGTTCTGAGAGGAAAATTTTAGAGCTCTCTCTCGTCTACTCTTCGACGACTTGTAAAATCAAAGTGCGTAAATCTCGCTAGTTTCGAGTTAAAACAATGTATCCCGTTGTTTTGAGCCGGAATCCAAGTCTTCGCGCAGTTCTGAGAGAAAAAGTTTACACCTATCTCTTGTCTACTCTTCGACGACTTGTAAAATCGATGTTCGTGAATCTCGCTAGTTTCGATCTAAAACGATGTATCCCGTTGTTTTGACCCGGAATACAAGTTTTCGCGCAGTTATTAGAGAAAAAGTTTACACCTTTCTCGTCCACTCTTCGACGACTTGTAAAATCGATGTTCGTGAATCTCGCTAGTTTCGATCTAAAACGATGTATCCCGTTGTTTTGAGCCGGAATACAAGTTTTCTTCTCAGAGAAAAAGTTTACACTTTTCTCTCGTCTACTCTTCGACGACTTGAAAAATCAAAGTGCGTAAATCTCGCTAGTTTCGAGCTAAAACAATGTATCCCGTTGTTCTTAGCCGGAATACAAGTTTTCGCGCAGTTCGGAGAGAAAAAGTACACGTTTCTCTCGTCTACTCTACGACGACTTGTAAAATCGGTGTTCGTGACTTTTGCTAGTTTCGATCTAAAACGATGTATACCGTTGTTTTGACCCGGAATACAAGTTTTCGCGCAGTTCTGAGAGAAAAACTTTACAGCTTTCTCTCGTCTACTCTCGACGACTTGTAAAACCGAAGTGCGAAAATCTCGCTAGTTTTTATCTAAAACGATGTATCCCGTTGTTTTGAGCCGGTATACAAGTTTTCGCGCACTTCTGAGAGAAAAAGTTTACGGCTCTCTCTCGTCTACTCTTCGACTTATAAAATCGAAGTGCGTAAATCTCGCTAGTTTCCATCTAAAACGATGTATCCCGTTGTTTTGAGCCCGATTGCAAGTTTTTGCGCAGTTCTGAGAAAAAGTTTACACCTTTCTCTCGTCTGCTCTTCGACGACTTGTAAAATCAATGTTCGTGAATCTCGCTAGTTTCGATCTAAAACGATGTATCCCGTTGTTTTGAGACGGAATACAATTTTGCGCGCAGTTCTGAGAGAAAAAATTTACAGCTCTCTCTCGTCTACTCTTCGACGAGTGCGTAAATCTCGCTAGTTTCGAGCTAAAACAATGTATCCGTTGTTTTGAGCCGGAATCTAAGTTTTCGCGCAGTTCTGAGAGAAAAAGTACACCTTTCTCTCGTCTACTCTTCGACGACTTGTAAAATCGGTGTTCGTGACTTTTGCTAGTTTCGATCTAAAACGATGTATCCCGTTGTTTTGAGCCGGAATACAAGTTTTCTTCTCAGAGAAAACGTTTACACCTTTCGCTCGTCTACTCTTAGAAGACTTGTAAAATCGGTGTTCGTGAATTTTGCGAGTTTCGATCTAAAACGATGTATCCCGTTGTTTTGACCCGGAATACAAGTTTTCGCGCGGTTCTGAGAGAAAAAGTTTACACCTTTCTCGTCCACTCTTCGACGACTTGTAAAATCGATGTTCGTGAATTTCCCTAGTTTCGATCTAAAACAATGTATCCCGTTGTTTCGAGCCGGAATACAATTTTTCGCGCAGTTCTGGAGGAAAATTTTAGAGCTCTCTCTCGTCTACTCTTCGACGACTTGTAAAATCAAAGTGCGTAAATCTCGCTAGTTTCGAGCTAAAACAATGTATCCCGTTGTTTTGAGCCGGAATCCAAGTCTTCGCGCAGTTCTGAGAGAAAAAGTTTACACCTTTCTCTCGTCTACTCTTCGACGACTTGTAAAATCGATGTTCGTGAATCTCGCTAGTTTTGATCTAAAACGATGTATCCCGTTGTTTTGAGCCGGAATACAAGTTTTCGCGCAGTTCTGACGGAAAACGTTTACACCTTTCGCTCGTCTACTCTTAGAAGACTTGTAAAATCGGTGTTCGTGAATTTTGCTAGTTTCGTTCAAACACGATGTATCCCGCTGTTTTGACCCGGAATACAAGTTTTCGCGCAGTTCTTAGCGAAAAAGTTTACACCTTTCTCGTCCACTCTTCGACGACTTGTAAAATCGATGTTCGTGAATCTCCCTAGTTTCGATCTAAAACGATGTATCCCGTTGTTTCGAGCCGGAATACAATTTTTCGCGCAGTTCTGAGAGGAAAATTTTAGAGCTCTCTCTCGTCTACTCTTCGACGACTTGTAAAATCAAAGTGCGTAAATCTCGCTAGTTTCGAGCTAAAACAATGTATCCCGTTGTTTTGAGCCGGAATCCAAGTCTTCGCGCAGTTCTGAGAGAAAACGTTTACACCTATCTCATGTCTACTCTACGTCAACTTGTAAAATCGGTGTTCGTGACTTTTGCTAGTTTCGATCTAAAACGATGTATCCCGTTGTTTTGAGCCGGAATACAAGTTTTCGCCCAGTTCTGAGAGAAAAAGTTTACACTTTTCTCTCGTCTACTCATCGACGACTTGTAAAATCAAAATGCGTAAATCTCGCTAGTTTCGATCTAAAACGATGTATCCCGTTGTTTTTAGCCGGAATACAAGTTTTCGCGCAGTTCTGAGAGAAAAAGTACACCTTTCTCGAGTCTACTCTACGACGACTTGTAAAATCGGTGTTCGTGACTTTTGCTAGTTTCGATCTAAAACGATGTATCCCGTTGTTTTGAGCCGGAATACAAGTTTTCGCGCAGTTCTGAGAGAAAAAGTTTACACTTTTCTCTCGTCTACTCATCGACGACTTGTAAAATCAAAGTGCGTAAATCTCGCTAGTTTCGATCTAAAACGATGTATCCCGTTGTTTTTAGCCGGAATACAAGTTTTCGCGCAGTTCTGAGAGAAAAAGTACACCTTTCTCTCGTCTACTCTACGACGACTTGTAAAATCGGTGTTCGTGACTTTTGCTAGTTTCAATCTGAAACGATGTATCCCGTTGTTTTGACCCGGAATACAAGTTTTCGCGCAGTTCTGAGAGAAAAGCTTTACAGCTTTCTCTCGTTTACTCTCTACGACTTGTAAAACCAAGGTGCGTAAATCTCGCTAGTTTCGATCAAAAACGATGTATAACGTTGTTTTGAGCCGCAATACAAGTTTTCGCGCAGTTTTGAGAGAAAAAGGTTACAGCTCTCTCTCGTCTACTCTCCGTCGACTTGTAAAATCAAAGTGCGTAAATCTCGCTAGTTTCGATCTAAAACGATGTACCCTGTTGATTTTAGCCGGAATACAAGTTTTCGCGCAGTTCTGAGGGAAAACGTTTACACCTTTCGCTCGTCTACTCTTAGAAGACTTGTAAAATCGGTGTTCGTGAATTTTGCTAGTTTCGATCTAAAACGATGTATCCCGTTGTTTTGACCCGGAACACAAGTTTTCGCGCAGTTATTAGAGAAAAAGTTTACACCTTTCTCGTCCACTCTTCGACGACTCGTAAAATCGATGTTCGGGAATCTCCCTAGTTTATATCTAAAACGATGTATCCCGTTGTTTCGAGCCGGAATACAATCTTTCGCGCAGTTCTGGGAGGAAAATTTTAGAGCTCTCTCTCGTTACTCTTCGACGACTTGTAAAATCAAAGTGCGTAAATCTAGCTAGTTTCGATCTAAAACGATGTACCCTGTTGATTTTAGCCGGAATACAAGTTTTCGCGCAGTTCTGAGGGAAAACGTTTACACCTTTCGCTCGTCTACTCTTAGAAGACTTGAAAAATCGGTGTTCGTGAATTTTGCTAGTTTAGATCTAAAACAATGTATCCCGTTGTTTTGAGCCGGAATCCAAGTCTTCGCGCAGTTCTGAGAGAAAAAGTTTACACCTATCTCTTTCTACTCTTCGACGACTTGTAAAATCGATATTCGTGAAGCTCGCTAGTTTCGATCTAAAACGATGTATCCCGTTGTTTTGAGCCGGAATACAATTTTGCGCGCAGTTATGAGAGAAAAAGTTTACACCTTTCTCTCGTCTACTCCGACTACTTGTAAAATCAAAGTGCGTAAATCTCGCTAGTTTCGAGCTAAAACAATGTATCCCGTTGTTTTCAGCCGGAATCCAAGTTTTCGCGCAGTTCTGAGAGAAAGAGTACACCTTTCTCTCGTCTACTCTACGACGACTTGTAAAATCGGTGTTCGTGACTTTTGCTAGTTTCGATCTAAAACGATGTATCCCGTTGTTTTGAGCCGGAATACAAGTTTTCGCGCAGTTCTGAGAGAAAAATTTACACTTTTCTCTCGTCTACTCTTCGACGACTTGTAAAATCAAAGTGCGTAAATCTCGCTAGTTTCGATCTAAAACGATGTATCCCGTTGTTTTTAGCCGGAATACAAGTTTTCGCGCAGTTCTGAGAGAAAAAGTACACGTTTCTCTCGTCTACTCTACGACGACTTGTAAAATCGGTGTTCGTGACTTTTGCTAGTTTCGATCTAAAACGATGTATCCCGTTGTTTTGAGCCGGAATACAAGTTTTCGTGCAGTTCTGAGAGAAAAAGTTTACACTTTTCTCTTGTCTACTCTTCGACGACTTGAAAAATCAAAGTGCGTAAATCTCGCTAGTTTCGAGCTAAAACAATGTATCCCGTTGTTTTGAGCCGGAATCCAAGTTTTCGCGCAGTTCTGAGAGAAAAAGTACACCTTTCTCTCGTCTACTCTACGACGACTTGTAAAATCGGTGTTCGTGACTTTTGCTAGTTTCAATCTAAAACGATGTATTCCGTTGTTTTGAGCCGGAATACAAGTTTTCACGCAGTTCTGAGAGAAAACGTTTACACCTTTCTCTCGTCTTCTCTTCGACGACTAGTGAAATTGATGTTAGTGAATCTCTCTAGTTTTGATCAAAAACGATGTATCCCGTTGTTTTGACCCAGAATACAAGTTTTCGCGCAGTTCTGAGAGAAAAGCTTTACAGCTTTCTCTCCATTACTCTCTCTACGACTTGTAAAACCAAGGTGTGTAAATCTCGCTTGTTTCGATCAAAAACGATGTATAACGTTGTTTTGAGCCGGAATACAAGTTTTCGCGCAGTTCTGAGAGAAAAACTTTACAGCTTTCTCTCGTCTACTCTCGACGACTTGTAAAAATGAAGTGCGAAAATCTCGCTAGTTTTTATCTAAAACGATGAATCCCGTTGTATTGAGCCGGTATACAAGTTTTCGCGCACTTCTGAGAGAAAAAGTTTACGGCTCTCTCTCGTCTACTCTTCGACTTATAAAATCGAAGTGCGTAAATCTCGCTAGTTTCGATCTAAAACGATGTATCGCGTTGTTTTGAGCCCGATTGCAAGTTTTCGCGCAGTTCTGAGAAAAAGTTTAAACCTTTCTCTCGTCTACTCTTCGACGACTTGTAAAATCGATGTTCGTGAATCTCGCTAGTTTCGAGCTAAAACAATGTATCCCGTTGTTTTGAGCCGGAATCCAAGTTTTCGCGCTGTTCTGAGAGAAAAAATTTACAGCTCTCTCTCGTCTACTCTTCGACGAGTGCGTAAATCTCGCTAGTTTCGAGCTAAAACAATGTATCCCGTTGTTTGGAGCCGGATTCCAAGTTTTCGCGCAGTTCTGAGAGAAAAGGTACACCTTTCTCTCGTCTACTCTTCGACGACTTGCAAAATCGGTGTTCATGACTTTTGCTAGTTTCGATCTAAAACGATGTATCCCGTTGTTTTGAGACGGAATACAAGTTTTCGCGCAGTTCTGAGAGAAAACGTTTACACCTTTCGCTCGTCTACTCTTAGAAGACTTGTAAAATCGATGTTCGTGAATTTTGCTAGTTTCGATCTAAAACGATGTATCCCGTTGTTTTGACCCGGAATACAAGTTTTCGCGCAGTTCTGAGAGAAAAAGTTTACACCTTTCTCGTCCACTCTTCGACGACTTGTAAAATCGATGTTCGTGAATCTCCCTATTTTCGATCTAAAACGATGTATCCCGTTGTTTCGAGCCGGAATACAATTTTTCGCGCAGTTCTGAGAGGAAAATTTTAGAGCTCTCTCTCGTCTACTCTTCGACGACTTGTAAAATCAAAGTGCGTAAATATCGCTAGTTTCGAGCTACAACAATGTATCCCGTTGTTTTGAGCCGGAATCCAAGTCTTCGCGCAGTTCTGAGAGAAAAAGTTTACACTTTCCTCTTGTCTACTCTTCGACGACTTGTAAAATCGATGTTCGTGAATCTCGCTAGTTTCGATCTAAAACGATGTATCCCGTTGTTTTGAGCCGGAATACAAGTTTTAGCGCAGTTATGAGAGAAAAAGTTTACACCTTTCTCTCGTCTACTCCGACTACTTGTAAAATCAAAGTGCGTAAATCTCGCTAGTTTCGATCTAAAACGATGTACCCCGTTGTTTTGAGCCGGAATCCAAGTTTTCGCGCAGTTCTGAGAGAAAAAGTACACCTTTCTCTCGTCTACTCTACGACGACTTGTAAAATCGGTGTTCGTGACTTTTGCTAGTTTCGATCTAAAACGATGTATTCCGTTGTTTTGAGCCGGAATACAAGTTTTCGCGCAGTTCTGAGAGAAAACGTTTACACCTTTCTCTCGTCTTCTCTTCGACGACTAGTGAAATTGATGTTAGTGAATCTCTCTAGTTTTGATCAAAAACAATGTATCCCGTTGTTTTGACCCGGAATACAAGTTTTCGCGCAGTTCTGAGAGAAAAGCTTTACAGCTTTCTCTCCATTACTCTCTACGACTTGTAAAACCAAGGTGTGTAAATCTCGCTTGTTTCGATCAAAAACGATGTATAACGTTGTTTTGAGCCGGAATACAAGTTTTCGCGCAGTTCTGAGAGAAAAACTTTACAGCTTTCTCTCGTCTACTCTCGACGACTTGTAAAAATGAAGTGCGAAAATCTCGCTAGTTTTTATCTAAAACGATGAATCCCGTTGTATTGAGCCGGTATACAAGTTTTCGCGCACTTCTGAGAGAAAAAGTTTACGGCTCTCTCTCGTCTACTCTTCGACTTATAAAATCGAAGTGCGTAAATCTCGCTAGTTTCGATCTAAAACGATGTATCGCGTTGTTTTGAGCCCGATTGCAAGTTTTCGCGCAGTTCTGAGAAAAAGTTTACACCTTTCTCTCGTCTACTCTTCGACGACATGTAAAATCAATGTTCGTGAATCTCGCTAGTTTTGATCTAAAACGATGTATCCCGTTGTTTTGAGCCGGAATCTAAGTTTTCGCGCAGTTCTGAGAGAAAAAGTACACCTTTCTCTCGTCTACTCTTCGACGACTTGTAAAATCGGTGTTCGTGACTTTTGCTAGTTTCGATCTAAAACGATGTATCTCGTTGTTTTGAGCCGGAATACAAGCTTTCGCGCAGTTCTGAGGGAAAAAGTTTACACCTTTCTCCCGTCTACTCTTCGACGACTTGTAAAATCGATGTTCGTGAATCTCGCTAGTTTCGATCTAAAACGATGTATCTCGTTGTTTTGAGACGGAATACAAGTTTTCGCGCAGTTTTGAGAGAAAAAGGTTACAGCTCTCTCTCGTCTACTCTTCGACGACTTGTAAAATCAAAATGCGTAAATCTCGCTAGTTTCGAGCTAAAACAATGTATCCCGTTGTTTTGAGCCGGAATCCAAGTTTTCGCGCTGTTCTGAGAGAAAACGTTTACACCTTTCTCTTGTCTACTCTTCGACGACTTGTAAAATCGATGTTCGTGAATCTCGCTAGTTTCGATCTAAAACGATGTATCCCGTTGGTTTGAGCCGGAATACAATTTTCCGCGCAGTTCTGAATGAAAAAATTTACAGCTCTCTCTCGTCTACTCTTCGACGAGTGCGTAAATCTCGCTAGTTTCGAGCTAAAACAATGTATCCCGTTGTTTGGAGCCGGATTCCAAGTTTTCGCGCAGTTCTGAGAGAAAAGGTACACCTTTCTCTCGTCTACTCTTCGACGACTTGCAAAATCGGTGTTCATGACTTTTGCTAGTTTCGATCTAAAACGATGTATCCCGTTGTTTTGAGCCGGAATACAAGTTTTCGCGCAGTTCTGAGAGAAAACGTTTACACCTTTCGCTCGTCTACTCTTAGAAGACTTGTAAAATCGATGTTCGTGAATTTTGCTAGTTTCGATCTAAAACGATGTATCCCGTTGTTTTGACCCGGAATACAAGTTTTCGCGCAGTTCTGAGAGAAAAAGTTTACACATTTCTCGTCCACTCTTCGACGACTTGTAAAATCGATGTTCGTGAATCTCCCTATTTTCGATCTAAAACGATGTATCCCGTTGTTTCGAGCCGGAATACAATTTTTCGCGCAGTTCTGAGAGGAAAATTTTAGAGCTCTCCCTCGTCTACTCTTCGACGACTTGTAAAATCAAAGTGCGTAAATATCGCTAGTTTCGAGCTAAAACAATGTATCCCGTTGTTTTGAGCCGGAATCCAAGTCTTCGCGCAGTTCTGAGAGAAAAAGTTTACACTTTCCTCTTGTCTACTCTTCGACGACTTGTAAAATCGATGTTCGTGAATCTCGCTAGTTTCGATCTAAAACGATGTATCCCGTTGTTTTGAGCCGGAATACAAGTTTTAGCGCAGTTATGAGAGAAAAAGTTTACACCTTTCTCTCGTCTACTCCGACTACTTGTAAAATCAAAGTGCGTAAATCTCGCTAGTTTCGATCTAAAACGATGTACCCCGTTGTTTTTAGTCGGAATACAAGTTTTCGCGCAGTTCTGAGGGAAAACGTTTACACCTTTCGCTCGTCTACTCTTAGAAGACTTGTAAAATCGGTGTTCGTCAATTTTGCTAGTTTCGATCTAAAACGATGTACCCCGTTGTTTTTAGCCGGAATACAAGTTTTCGCCCAGTTCTGAGGGAAAAAGTTTACACCTTTCTCCCGTCTACTCTTCGACGACTTGTAAAATCGATGTTCGTGAATCTCGCTAGTTTCGATCTAAAACGATGTATCTCGTTGTTTTGAGCCCGAATACAAGTTTTCTCGCAGTTTTGTGAGAAAAAGGTTACAGCTCTCTCTCGTCTACTCTTCGACGAATTGTAAAATCAAATTGCGTAAATCTCGCTAGTTTCGATCTAAAACGATGTACCCCGTTGTTTTTAGCCGGAATCCAAGTTTTCGCGCAGTTCTGAAAGAAAAAGTTTACACCTTTCTCTTGTCTACTCTTCGACGACTTGTAAAATCGATGTTCGTGAATCTCGATAGTTTCGATCTAAAACGATGTATCCCGTTGGTTTGAGCCGGAATACAATTTTCCGCGCAGTTCTGAGTGAAAAAATTTACAGCTCTCTCTCGTCTACTCTTCGACGAGTGCGTAAATCTCGCTAGTTTCGAGCTAAAACAATGTATCCCGTTGTTTGGAGCCGGAATCCAAGTTTTCGCGCAGTTCTGAGAGAAAAAGTACACCTTTCGCTCGTCTACTCTTCGACGAATTGTAAAATCGGTGTTCGTGACTTTTGCTAGTTTCGATCTAAAACGATGTATCCCGTTGTTTTGAGCCGGAATACAAGTTTTCGCGCCGTTCTGAGAGAAAACGTTTACACCTTTCGCTCGTCTACTCTTAGAAGACTTGTAAAATCGGTGTTCGTGAATTTTGCTAGTTTCGATCTAAAACGATGTATCCCGTTGTTTTGACCCGAAATACAAGTTTTCACGCAGTTCTGAGAGAAAAAGTTTACACCTTTCTCGTCCACTCTTCGACGACTTGTAAAATCGATGTTCGTGAATCTCCATAGTTTCGATCTAAAACGATGTATCCTGTTGTTTCGAGCCGGAATACAATTTTTCGCGCAGTTCTGAGAGGAAAATTTTAGAGCTCTCTCTCGTCTACTCTTCGACGACTTGTAAAATCAAAGTGCGTAAATGTAGCTAGTTTCGAGCTAAAACAATGTATCCCGTTGTTTTGAGCCGGAATCCAAGTCTTCGCGCAGTTCTGAGAGAAAAAGTTTACACCTTTCGCTCGTCTACTCTTAGAAGACTTGTAAAATCGGTGTTCGTGAATTTTGCTAGTTTAGATCTAAAACAATGTATCCCGTTGTTTTGAGCCGGAATCCAAGTCTTCGCGCAGTTCTGAGAGAAAAAGTTTACACCTTTCTCGTCCACTCTTCGACGACTTGTAAAATCGATGTTCGTGAATCTCCCTATTTTCGATCTAAAACGATGTATCCCGTTGTTTCGAGCCGGAATACAATTTTTCGCGCAGTTCTGAGAGGAAAATTTTAGAGCTCTCTCTCGTCTACTCTTCGACGACTTGTAAAATCAAAGTGCGTAAATATCGCTAGTTTCGAGCTAAAACAATGTATCCCGTTGTTTTGAGCCGGAATCCAAGTCTTCGCGCAGTTCTGAGAGAAAAAGTTTACACTTTCCTCTTGTCTACTCTTCGACGACTTGTAAAATCGATGTTCGTGAATCTCGCTAGTTTCGATCTAAAACGATGTATCCCGTTGTTTTGAGCCGGAATACAAGTTTTAGCGCAGTTATGAGAGAAAAAGTTTACACCTTTCTCTCGTCTACTCCGACTACTTGTAAAATCAAAGTGCGTAAATCTCGCTAGTTTCGATCTAAAACGATGTACCCCGTTGTTTTTAGTCGGAATACAAGTTTTCGCGCAGTTCTGAGGGAAAACGTTTACACCTTTCGCTCGTCTACTCTTAGAAGACTTGTAAAATCGGTGTTCGTCAATTTTGCTAGTTTCGATCTAAAACGATGTACCCCGTTGTTTTTAGCCGGAATACAAGTTTTCGCCCAGTTCTGAGGGAAAAAGTTTACACCTTTCTCCCGTCTACTCTTCGACGACTTGTAAAATCGATGTTCGTGAATCTCGCTAGTTTCGATCTAAAACGATGTATCTCGTTGTTTTGAGCCCGAATACAAGTTTTCTCGCAGTTTTGTGAGAAAAAGGTTACAGCTCTCTCTCGTCTACTCTTCGACGAATTGTAAAATCAAATTGCGTAAATCTCGCTAGTTTCGATCTAAAACGATGTACCCCGTTGTTTTTAGCCGGAATCCAAGTTTTCGCGCAGTTCTGAAAGAAAAAGTTTACACCTTTCTCTTGTCTACTCTTCGACGACTTGTAAAATCGATGTTCGTGAATCTCGATAGTTTCGATCTAAAACGATGTATCCCGTTGGTTTGAGCCGGAATACAATTTTCCGCGCAGTTCTGAGTGAAAAAATTGACAGCTCTCTCTCGTCTACTCTTCGACGAGTGCGTAAATCTCGCTAGTTTCGAGCTAAAACAATGTATCCCGTTGTTTGGAGCCCGAATCCAAGTTTTCGCGCAGTTCTGAGAGAAAAAGTACACCTTTCGCTCGTCTACTCTTCGACGAATTGTAAAATCGGTATTCGTGACTTTTGCTAGTTTCGATCTAAAACGATGTATCCCGTTGTTTTGAGCCGGAATACAAGTTTTCGCGCCGTTCTGAGAGAAAACGTTTACACCTTTCGCTCGTCTACTCTTAGAAGACTTGTAAAATCGGTGTTCGTGAATTTTGCTAGTTTTGATCTAAAACGATGTATCCCGTTGTTTTGACCCGAAATACAAGTTTTCACGCAGTTCTGAGAGAAAAAGTTTACACCTTTCTCGTCCACTCTTCGACGACTTGTAAAATCGATGTTCGTGAATCTCCATAGTTTCGATCTAAAACGATGTATCCCGTTGTTTCGAGCCGGAATACAATTTTTCGCGCAGTTCTGAGAGGAAAATTTTAGAGCTCTCTCTCGTCTACTCTTCGACGACTTGTAAAATCAAAGTGCGTAAATGTCGCTAGTTTCGAGCTAAAACAATGTATCCCGTTGTTTTGAGCCGGAATCCAAGTCTTCGCGCAGTTCTGAGAGAAAAAGTTTACACCTTTCGCTCGTCTACTCTTAGAAGACTTGTAAAATCGGTGTTCGTGAATTTTGCTAGTTTAGATCTAAAACAATGTATCCCGTTGTTTTGAGCCGGAATCCAAGTCTTCGCGCAGTTCTGAGAGAAAAAGTTTACACCTATCTCTTGTCTACTCTTCGACGACTTGTAAAATCGATATTCGTGAAGCTCGCTAGTTTCGATCTAAAACGATGTATCCCGTTGTTTTGAGCCGGAATACAATTTTGCGCGCAGTTCTGAGAGAAAAAGTTTACAGCTCTCTCTCCTCTACTCTTCGACGACTTGTAAAATCAAAGTGCGTAAATCTCGCTAGTTTCGAGCTAAAACAATGTATCCCGTTGTTTTGAGCCGGAATCCAAGTTTTCGCGCAGTTCTGAGAGAAAGAGTACACCTTTCTCTCGTCTACTCTACGACGACTTGTAAAATCGGTGTTCGTGACTTTTGCTAGTTTCGATCTAAAACGATGTATCCCGTTGTTTTGAGCCGGAATACAAGTTTTCGCGCAGTTCTGAGAGAAAAAGTTTACACTTTTCTCTCGTCTACTCTTCGACGACTTGTAAAATCAAAGTGCGTAAATCTCGCTAGTTTCGATCTAAAACGATGCATCCCGTTGTTTTTAGCCGGAATACAAGTTTTCGCGCAGTTCTGAGAGAAAAAGTTTACACTTTTCTCTCGTCTACTCTTCGACGACTTGAAAAATCAAAGTGCGTAAATCTCGCTAGTTTCGAGCTAAAACAATGTATCCCGTTGTTTTGAGCCGGAATCCAAGTTTTCGCGCAGTTCTGAGAGAAAAAGTACACCTTTCTCTCGTCTACTCTACGACGACTTGTAAAATCGGTGTTCGTGACTTTTGCTAGTTTCGATCTAAAACGATGTATTCCGTTGTTTTGAGCCGGAATACAAGTTTTCACGCAGTTCTGAGAGAAAAGCTTTACAGCTTTCTCTCCATTACTCTCTACGACTTGTAAAACCAAGGTGTGTAAATCTCGCTTGTTTCGATCAAAAACGATGTATAACGTTGTTTTGAGCCGGAATACAAGTTTTCGCGCAGTTCTGAGAGAAAAACTTTACAGCTTTCTCTCGTCTACTCTCGACGACTTGTAAAAATGAAGTGCGAAAATCTCGCTAGTTTTTATCTAAAACGATGAATCCCGTTGTATTGAGCCGGTATACAAGTTTTCGCGCACTTCTGAGAGAAAAAGTTTACGGCTCTCTCTCGTCTACTCTTCGACTTATAAAATCGAAGTGCGTAAATCTCGCTAGTTTCGATCTAAAACGATGTATCGCGTTGTTTTGAGCCCGATTGCAAGTTTTCGCGCAGTTCTGAGAAAAAGTTTACACCTTTCTCTCGTCTACTCTTCGACGACATGTAAAATCAATGTTCGTGAATCTCGCTAGTTTTGATCTAAAACGATGTATCCCGCTGTTTTGAGACGGAATACAATTTTGCGCGCAGTTCTGAGAGAAAAAATTTACAGCTCTCTCTCGTCTACTCTTCGACGAGTGCGTAAATCTCGCTAGTTTCGAGCTAAAACAATGTATCCCGTTGTTTTGAGCCGGAATCTAAGTTTTCGCGCAGTTCTGAGAGAAAAAGTACACCTTTCTCTCGTCTACTCTTCGACGACTTGTAAAATCGGTGTTCGTGACTTTTGCTAGTTTCGATCTAAAACGATGTATCCCGTTGTTTTGAGCCGGAATACAAGCTTTCGCGCAGTTCTGAGGGAAAAAGTTTACACCTTTCTCCCGTCTACTCTTCGACGACTTGTAAAATCGATGTTCGTGAATCTCGCTAGTTTCGATCTAAAACGATGTATCTCGTTGTTTTGAGACGGAATACAAGTTTTCGCGCAGTTTTGAGAGAAAAAGGTTACAGCTCTCTCTCGTCTACTCTTCGACGACTTGTAAAATCAAAATGCGTAAATCTCGCTAGTTTCGAGCTAAAACAATGTATCCCGTTGTTTTGAGCCGGAATCCAAGTTTTCGCGCTGTTCTGAGAGAAAAAGTTTACACCTTTCTCTTGTCTACTCTTCGACGACTTGTAAAATCGATGTTCGTGAATCTCGCTAGTTTCGATCTAAAACGATGTATCCCGTTGGTTTGAGCCGGAATACAATTTTCCGCGCAGTTCTGAATGAAAAAATTTACAGCTCTCTCTCGTCTACTCTTCGACGAGTGCGTAAATCTCGCTAGTTTCGAGCTAAAACAATGTATCCCGTTGTTTGGAGCCGGATTCCAAGTTTTCGCGCAGTTCTGAGAGAAAAGGTACACCTTTCTCTCGTCTACTCTTCGACGACTTGCAAAATCGGTGTTCATGACTTTTGCTAGTTTCGATCTAAAACGATGTATCCCGTTGTTTTGAGCCGGAATACAAGTTTTCGCGCAGTTCTGAGAGAAAACGTTTACACCTTTCGCTCGCCTACTCTTAGAAGACTTGTAAAATCGATGTTCGTGAATTTTGCTAGTTTCGATCTAAAACGATGTATCCCGTTGTTTTGACCCGGAATACAAGTTTTCGCGCAGTTCTGAGAGAAAAAGTTTACACCTTTCTCGTCCACTCTTCGACGACTTGTAAAATCGATGTTCGTGAATCTCCCTATTTTCGATCTAAAACGATGTATCCCGTTGTTTCGAGCCGGAATACAATTTTTCGCGCAGTTCTGAGAGGAAAATTTTAGAGCTCTCTCTCGTCTACTCTTCGACGACTTGTAAAATCAAAGTGCGTAAATATCGCTAGTTTCGAGCTAAAACAATGTATCCCGTTGTTTTGAGCCGGAATCCAAGTCTTCGCGCAGTTCTGAGAGAAAAAGTTTACACTTTCCTCTTGTCTACTCTTCGACGACTTGTAAAATCGATGTTCGTGAATCTCGCTAGTTTCGATCTAAAACGATGTATCCCGTTGTTTTGAGCCGGAATACAAGTTTTAGCGCAGTTATGAGAGAAAAAGTTTACACCTTTCTCTCGTCTACTCCGACTACTTGTAAAATCAAAGTGCGTAAATCTCGCTAGTTTCGATCTAAAACGATGTACCCCTTTGTTTTTAGTCGGAATACAAGTTTTCGCGCAGTTCTGAGGGAAAACGTTTACACCTTTCGCTCGTCTACTCTTAGAAGACTTGTAAAATCGGTGTTCGTCAATTTTGCTAGTTTCGATCTAAAACGATGTACCCCGTTGTTTTTAGCCGGAATACAAGTTTTCGCCCAGTTCTGAGGGAAAAAGTTTACACCTTTCTCCCGTCTACTCTTCGACGACTTGTAAAATCGATGTTCGTGAATCTCGCTAGTTTCGATCTAAAACGATGTATCTCGTTGTTTTGAGCCCGAATACAAGTTTTCTCGCAGTTTTGTGAGAAAAAGGTTACAGCTCTCTCTCGTCTACTCTTCGACGAATTGTAAAATCAAATTGCGTAAATCTCGCTAGTTTCGATCTAAAACGATGTACCCCGTTGTTTTTAGCCGGAATCCAAGTTTTCGCGCAGTTCTGAAAGAAAAAGTTTACACCTTTCTCTTGTCTACTCTTCGACGACTTGTAAAATCGATGTTCGTGAATCTCGATAGTTTCGATCTAAAACGATGTATCCCGTTGGTTTGAGCCGGAATACAATTTTCCGCGCAGTTCTGAGTGAAAAAATTTACAGCTCTCTCTCGTCTACTCTTCGACGAGTGCGTAAATCTCGCTAGTTTCGAGCTAAAACAATGTATCCCGTTGTTTGGAGCCGGAATCCAAGTTTTCGCGCAGTTCTGAGAGAAAAAGTACACCTTTCGCTCGTCTACTCTTCGACGAATTGTAAAATCGGTGTTCGTGACTTTTGCTAGTTTCGATCTAAAACGATGTATCCCGTTGTTTTGAGCCGGAATACAAGTTTTCGCGCCGTTCTGAAAGGAAACGTTTACACCTTTCGCTCGTCTACTCTTAGAAGACTTGTAAAATCGGTGTTCGTGAATTTTGCTAGTTTCGATCTAAAACGATGTATCCCGTTGTTTTGACCCGAAATACAAGTTTTCACGCAGTTCTGAGAGAAAAAGTTTACACCTTTCTCGTCCACTCTTCGACGACTTGTAAAATCGATGTTCGTGAATCTCCATAGTTTCGATCTAAAACGATGTATCCCGTTGTTTCGAGCCGGAATACAATTTTTCGCGCAGTTCTGAGAGGAAAATTTTAGAGCTCTCTCTCGTCTACTCTTCGACGACTTGTAAAATCAAAGTGCGTAAATGTCGCTAGTTTCGAGCTAAAACAATGTATCCCGTTGTTTTGAGCCGGAATCCAAGTCTTCGCGCAGTTCTGAGAGAAAAAGTTTACACCTTTCGCTCGTCTACTCTTAGAAGACTTGTAAAATCGGTGATCGTGAATTTTGCTAGTTTAGATCTAAAACAATGTATCCCGTTGTTTTGAGCCGGAATCCAAGTCTTCGCGCAGTTCTGAGAGAAAAAGTTTACACCTATCTCTTGTCTACTCTTCGACGACTTGTAAAATCGATATTCGTGAAGCTCGCTAGTTTCGATCTAAAACGATGTATCCCGTTGTTTTGAGCCGGAATACAATTTCGCGCGCAGTTCTGAGAGAAAAAGTTTACAGCTCTCTCTCGTCTACTCTTCGACGACTTGTAAAATCAAAGTGCGTAAATCTCGCTAGTTTCGAGCTAAAACAATGTATCCCGTTGTTTTGAGCCGGAATCCAAGTTTTCGCGCAGTTCTGAGAGAAAGAGTACACCTTTCTCTCGTCTACTCTACGACGACTTGTAAAATCGGTGTTCGTGACTTTTGCTAGTTTCGATCTAAAACGATGTATCCCGTTGTTTTGAGCCGGAATACAAGTTTTCGCGCAGTTCTGAGAGAAAAAGTTTACACTTTTCTCTCGTCTACTCTTCGACGACTTGTAAAATCAAAGTGCGTAAATCTCGCTAGTTTCGATCTAAAACGATGTATCCCGTTGTTTTTAGCCGGAATACAAGTTTTCGCGCAGTTCTGAGAGAAAAAGTACACGTTTCTCTCGTCTACTCTACGACGACTTGTAAAATCGGTGTTCGTGACTTTTGCTAGTTTCGATCTAAAACGATGTATTCCGTTGTTTTGAGCCGGAATACAAGTTTTCACGCAGTTCTGAGAGAAAAGCTTTACAGCTTTCTCTCGTCTACTCTCGACGACTTGTAAAACCGAAGTGCGTAAATCTCGCTAGTTTTTATCTAAAACGATGTATCCCGTTGTTTTGAGCGGGTATACAAGTTTTCGCGCACTTCTGAGAGAAAAAGTTTACGGCTCTCTCTCGTCTACTCTTCGACTTATAAAATCGAAGTGCGTAAATCTCGCTAGTTTCGATCTAAAACGATGTATCCCGTTGTTTTGAGCCCGATTGCAAGTTTTCGCGCAGTTCTGAGAAAAAGTTTACACCTTTCTCTCGTCTACTCTTCGACGACTTGTAAAATCAATGTTCGTGAATCTCGCTAGTTTTGATCTAAAACGATGTATCCCGTTGTTTTGAGACGGAATACAATTTTGCGCGCAGTTCTGAGAGAAAAAATTTACAGCTCTCTCTCGTCTACTCTTCGACGAGTGCGTAAATCTCGCTAGTTTCGAGCTAAAACAATGTATCCCGTTGTTTTGAGCCGGAATCTAAGTTTTCGCGCAGTTCTGAGAGAAAAAGTACACCTTTCTCTCGTCTACTCTTCGACGACTTGTAAAATCGGTGTTCGTGACTTTTGCTAGTTTCGATCTAAAACGATGTATCCCGTTGTTTTGAGCCGGAATACAAGCTTTCGCGCAGTTCTGAGGGAAAAAGGTTACACCTTTCTCCCGTCTACTCTTCGACGACTTGTAAAATCGATGTTCGTGAATCTCGCTAGTTTCGATCTAAAACGATGTATCTCGTTGTTTTGAGCCGGAATACAAGTTTTCGCGCAGTTTTGAGAGAAAAAGGTTACAGCTCTCTCTCGTCTACTCTTCGACGACTTGTAAAATCAAAATGCGTAAATCTCGCTAGTTTCGAGCTAAAACAATGTATCCCGTTGTTTTGAGCCGGAATCCAAGTTTTCGCGCAGTTCTGAGAGAAAAAGTTTACACCTTTCTCTTGTCTACTCTTCGACGACTTGTAAAATCGATGTTCGTGAATCTCGCTAGTTTCGATCTAAAACGATGTATCCCGTTGGTTTGAGCCGGAATACAATTTTCCGCGCAGTTCTGAATGAAAAAATTTACAGCTCTCTCTCGTCTACTCTTCGACGAGTGCGTAAATCTCGCTAGTTTCGAGCTAAAACAATGTATCCCGTTGTTTGGAGCCGGGTTCCAAGTTTTCGCGCAGTTCTGAGAGAAAAGGTACACCTTTCTCTCGTGTACTCTTCGACGACTTGCAAAATCGGTGTTCGTGAATTTTGCTAGTTTCGATCTAAAACGATGTATCCCGTTGTTTTGACCCGGAATACAAGTTTTCGCGCAGTTCTGAGAGAAAAAGTTTACACCTTTCTCGTCCACTCTTCGACGACTTGTAAAATCGATGTTCGTGAATCTCCCTATTTTCGATCTAAAACGATGTATCCCGTTGTTTCGACCCGGAATACAATTTTTCGCGCAGTTCTGAGAGGAAAATTTTAGAGCTCTCTCTCGTCTATTCTTCGACGACTTGTAAAATCAAAGTGCGTAAATATCGCTAGTTTCGAGCTAAAACAATGTATCCCGTTGTTTTGAGCCGGAATCCAAGTCTTCGCGCAGTTCTGAGAGAAAAAGTTTACACTTTCCTCTTGTCTACTCTTCGACGACTTGTAAAATCGATGTTCGTGAATCTCGCTAGTTTCGATCTAAAACGATGTATCCCGTTGTTTTGAGCCGGAATACAAGTTTTAGCGCAGTTATGAGAGAAAAAGTTTACACCTTTCTCTCGTCTACTCTTCGACGACTTGTAAAATCGATGTTCGTGAATCTCGCTAGTTTCGATCAAAAACGATGAATCCCGTTGTTTTGAGCCGGAATACAAGTTTTCGCGCAGTTTTGAGAGAAAAAGGTTACAGCTCTCTCTCGTCTACTCCGACTACTTGTAAAATCAAAGTGCGTAAATCTCGCTAGTTTCGATCTAAAACGATGTACCCCGTTGTTTTTAGTCGGAATACAAGTTTTCGCGCAGTTCTGAGGGAAAACGTTTACACCTTTCTCCCGTCTACTCTTCGACGACTTGTAAAATCGATGTTCGTGAATCTCGCTAGTTTCGATCTAAAACGATGTATCTCGTTGTTTTGAGCCCGAATACAAGTTTTCTCGCAGTTTTGAGAGAAAAAGGTTACAGCTCTCTCTCGTCTACTCTTCGACGACTTGTAAAATCAAATTGCGTAAATCTCGCTAGTTTCGATCTAAAACGATGTACCCCGTTGTTTTTAGCCGGAATCCAAGTTTTGGCGCAGTTCTGAAAGAAAAAGTTTACACCTTTCTCTTGTCTACTCTTCGACGACTTGTAAAATCGATGTTCGTGAATCTCGATAGTTTCGATCTAAAACGATGTATCCCGTTGGTTTGAGCCGGAATACAATTTTCCGCGCAGTTCTGAGTGAAAAAATTTACAGCTCTCTCTCGTCTACTCTTCGACGAGTGCGTAAATCTCGCTAGTTTCGAGCTAAAACAATGTATCCCGTTGTTTGGAGCCGGAATCCAAGTTTTCGCGCAGTTCTGAGAGAAAAAGTACACCTTTCGCTCGTCTACTCTTCGACGAATTGTAAAATCGGTGTTCGTAACTTTTGCTAGTTTCGATCTAAAACGATGTATCCCGTTGTTTTGAGCCGGAATACAAGTTTTCGCGCAGTTCTGAGAGAAAACGTTTACACCTTTCGCTCGTCTACTCTTAGAAGACTTGTAAAATCGATGTTCGTGAATTTTGCTAGTTTCGATCTAAAACGATGTATCCCGTTGTTTTGACCCGGAATACAAGTTTTCGCGCAGTTCTGAGAGAAAAAGTTTACACCTTTCTCGTCCACTCTTCGACGACTTGTAAAATCGATGTTCGTGAATCTCCCTATTTTCGATCTAAAACGATGTATCCCGTTGTTTCGAGCCGGAATACAATTTTTCGCGCAGTTCTGAGAGGAAAATTTTAGAGCTCTCTCTCGTCTACTCTTCGACGACTTGTAAAATCAAAGTGCGTAAATATCGCTAGTTTCGAGCTAAAACAATGTATCCCGTTGTTTTGAGCCGGAATCCAAGTCTTCGCGCAGTTCTGAGAGAAAAAGTTTACACTTTCCTCTTGTCTACTCTTCGACGACTTGTAAAATCGATGTTCGTGAATCTCGCTAGTTTCGATCTAAAACGATGTATCCCGTTGTTTTGAGCCGGAATACAAGTTTTAGCGCCGTTATGAGAGAAAAAGTTTACACCTTTCTCTCGTCTACTCTTCGACGACTTGTAAAATCGATGTTCGTGAATCTCGCTAGTTTCGATCAAAAACGATGTATCCCGTTGTTTTGAGCCGGAATACAAGTTTTCGCGCAGTTATGAGAGAAAAATTTACACCTTTCTCTCGTCTACTCCGACTACTTGTAAAATCAAAGTGCGTAAATCTCGCTAGTTTCGATCTAAAACGATGTACCCCGTTGTTTTTAGTCGGAATACAAGTTTTCGCGCAGTTCTGAGGGAAAACGTTTACACCTTTCGCTCGTCTACTCTTAGAAGACTTGTAAAATCGGTGTTCGTCAATTTTGCTAGTTTCGATCTAAAACGATGTACCCCGTTGTTTTTAGCCGGAATACAAGTTTTCGCCCAGTTCTGAAGGAAAAAGTTTACACCTTTCTCCCGTCTACTCTTCGACGACTTGTAAAATCGATGTTCGTGAATCTCGCTAGTTTCGATCTAAAACGATGTATCTCGTTGTTTTGAGCCCGAATACAAGTTTTCTCGCAGTTTTGTGAGAAAAAGGTTACAGCTCTCTCTCGTCTACTCTTCGACGAATTGTAAAATCAAATTGCGTAAATCTCGCTAGTTTCGATCTAAAACGATGTACCCCGTTGTTTTTAGCCGGAATCCAAGTTTTCGCGCAGTTCTGAAAGAAAAAGTTTACACCTTTCTCTTGTCTACTCTTCGACGACTTGTAAAATCGATGTTCGTGAATCTCGATAGTTTCGATCTAAAACGATGTATCCCGTTGGTTTGAGCCGGAATACAATTTTCCGCGCAGTTCTGAGTGAAAAAATTTACAGCTCTCTCTCGTCTACTCTTCGACGAGTGCGTAAATCTCGCTAGTTTCGAGCTAAAACAATGTATCCCGTTGTTTTGAGCCCGATTGCAAGTTTTCGCGCAGTTCTGAGAAAAAGTTTACACCTTTCTCTCGTCTACTCTTCGACGACTTGTAAAATCAATGTTCGTGAATCTCGCTAGTTTTGATCTAAAACGATGTATCCCGTTGTTTTGAGACGGAATACAATTTTGCGCGCAGTTCTGAGAGAAAAAATTTACAGCTCTCTCTCGTCTACTCTTCGACGAGTGCGTAAATCTCGCTAGTTTCGAGCTAAAACAATGTATCCCGTTGTTTTGAGCCGGAATCTAAGTTTTCGCGCAGTTCTGAGAGAAAAAGTACACCTTTCTCTCGTCTACTCTTCGACGACTTGTAAAATCGGTGTTCGTGACTTTTGCTAGTTTCGATCTAAAACGATGTATCCCGTTGTTTTGAGCCGGAATACAAGCTTTCGCGCAGTTCTGAGGGAAAAAGGTTACACCTTTCTCCCGTCTACTCTTCGACGACTTGTAAAATCGATGTTCGTGAATCTCGCTAGTTTCGATCTAAAACGATGTATCTCGTTGTTTTGAGCCGGAATACAAGTTTTCGCGCAGTTTTGAGAGAAAAAGGTTACAGCTCTCTCTCGTCTACTCTTCGACGACTTGTAAAATCAAAATGCGTAAATCTCGCTAGTTTCGAGCTAAAACAATGTATCCCGTTGTTTTGAGCCGGAATCCAAGTTTTCGCGCAGTTCTGAGAGAAAAAGTTTACACCTTTCTCTTGTCTACTCTTCGACGACTTGTAAAATCGATGTTCGTGAATCTCGCTAGTTTCGATCTAAAACGATGTATCCCGTTGGTTTGAGCCGGAATACAATTTTCCGCGCAGTTCTGAATGAAAAAATTTACAGCTCTCTCTCGTCTACTCTTCGACGAGTGCGTAAATCTCGCTAGTTTCGAGCTAAAACAATGTATCCCGTTGTTTGGAGCCGGGTTCCAAGTTTTCGCGCAGTTCTGAGAGAAAAGGTACACCTTTCTCTCGTGTACTCTTCGACGACTTGCAAAATCGGTGTTCGTGAATTTTGCTAGTTTCGATCTAAAACGATGTATCCCGTTGTTTTGACCCGGAATACAAGTTTTCGCGCAGTTCTGAGAGAAAAAGTTTACACCTTTCTCGTCCACTCTTCGACGACTTGTAAAATCGATGTTCGTGAATCTCCCTATTTTCGATCTAAAACGATGTATCCCGTTGTTTCGACCCGGAATACAATTTTTCGCGCAGTTCTGAGAGGAAAATTTTAGAGCTCTCTCTCGTCTATTCTTCGACGACTTGTAAAATCAAAGTGCGTAAATATCGCTAGTTTCGAGCTAAAACAATGTATCCCGTTGTTTTGAGCCGGAATCCAAGTCTTCGCGCAGTTCTGAGAGAAAAAGTTTACACTTTCCTCTTGTCTACTCTTCGACGACTTGTAAAATCGATGTTCGTGAATCTCGCTAGTTTCGATCTAAAACGATGTATCCCGTTGTTTTGAGCCGGAATACAAGTTTTAGCGCAGTTATGAGAGAAAAAGTTTACACCTTTCTCTCGTCTACTCTTCGACGACTTGTAAAATCGATGTTCGTGAATCTCGCTAGTTTCGATCAAAAACGATGAATCCCGTTGTTTTGAGCCGGAATACAAGTTTTCGCGCAGTTTTGAGAGAAAAAGGTTACAGCTCTCTCTCGTCTACTCCGACTACTTGTAAAATCAAAGTGCGTAAATCTCGCTAGTTTCGATCTAAAACGATGTACCCCGTTGTTTTTAGTCGGAATACAAGTTTTCGCGCAGTTCTGAGGGAAAACGTTTACACCTTTCTCCCGTCTACTCTTCGACGACTTGTAAAATCGATGTTCGTGAATCTCGCTAGTTTCGATCTAAAACGATGTATCTCGTTGTTTTGAGCCCGAATACAAGTTTTCTCGCAGTTTTGAGAGAAAAAGGTTACAGCTCTCTCTCGTCTACTCTTCGACGACTTGTAAAATCAAATTGCGTAAATCTCGCTAGTTTCGATCTAAAACGATGTACCCCGTTGTTTTTAGCCGGAATCCAAGTTTTGGCGCAGTTCTGAAAGAAAAAGTTTACACCTTTCTCTTGTCTACTCTTCGACGACTTGTAAAATCGATGTTCGTGAATCTCGATAGTTTCGATCTAAAACGATGTATCCCGTTGGTTTGAGCCGGAATACAATTTTCCGCGCAGTTCTGAGTGAAAAAATTTACAGCTCTCTCTCGTCTACTCTTCGACGAGTGCGTAAATCTCGCTAGTTTCGAGCTAAAACAATGTATCCCGTTGTTTGGAGCCGGAATCCAAGTTTTCGCGCAGTTCTGAGAGAAAAAGTACACCTTTCGCTCGTCTACTCTTCGACGAATTGTAAAATCGGTGTTCGTAACTTTTGCTAGTTTCGATCTAAAACGATGTATCCCGTTGTTTTGAGCCGGAATACAAGTTTTCGCGCAGTTCTGAGAGAAAACGTTTACACCTTTCGCTCGTCTACTCTTAGAAGACTTGTAAAATCGATGTTCGTGAATTTTGCTAGTTTCGATCTAAAACGATGTATCCCGTTGTTTTGACCCGGAATACAAGTTTTCGCGCAGTTCTGAGAGAAAAAGTTTACACCTTTCTCGTCCACTCTTCGACGACTTGTAAAATCGATGTTCGTGAATCTCCCTATTTTCGATCTAAAACGATGTATCCCGTTGTTTCGAGCCGGAATACAATTTTTCGCGCAGTTCTGAGAGGAAAATTTTAGAGCTCTCTCTCGTCTACTCTTCGACGACTTGTAAAATCAAAGTGCGTAAATATCGCTAGTTTCGAGCTAAAACAATGTATCCCGTTGTTTTGAGCCGGAATCCAAGTCTTCGCGCAGTTCTGAGAGAAAAAGTTTACACTTTCCTCTTGTCTACTCTTCGACGACTTGTAAAATCGATGTTCGTGAATCTCGCTAGTTTCGATCTAAAACGATGTATCCCGTTGTTTTGAGCCGGAATACAAGTTTTAGCGCCGTTATGAGAGAAAAAGTTTACACCTTTCTCTCGTCTACTCTTCGACGACTTGTAAAATCGATGTTCGTGAATCTCGCTAGTTTCGATCAAAAACGATGTATCCCGTTGTTTTGAGCCGGAATACAAGTTTTCGCGCAGTTATGAGAGAAAAATTTACACCTTTCTCTCGTCTACTCCGACTACTTGTAAAATCAAAGTGCGTAAATCTCGCTAGTTTCGATCTAAAACGATGTACCCCGTTGTTTTTAGTCGGAATACAAGTTTTCGCGCAGTTCTGAGGGAAAACGTTTACACCTTTCGCTCGTCTACTCTTAGAAGACTTGTAAAATCGGTGTTCGTCAATTTTGCTAGTTTCGATCTAAAACGATGTACCCCGTTGTTTTTAGCCGGAATACAAGTTTTCGCCCAGTTCTGAAGGAAAAAGTTTACACCTTTCTCCCGTCTACTCTTCGACGACTTGTAAAATCGATGTTCGTGAATCTCGCTAGTTTCGATCTAAAACGATGTATCTCGTTGTTTTGAGCCCGAATACAAGTTTTCTCGCAGTTTTGTGAGAAAAAGGTTACAGCTCTCTCTCGTCTACTCTTCGACGAATTGTAAAATCAAATTGCGTAAATCTCGCTAGTTTCGATCTAAAACGATGTACCCCGTTGTTTTTAGCCGGAATCCAAGTTTTCGCGCAGTTCTGAAAGAAAAAGTTTACACCTTTCTCTTGTCTACTCTTCGACGACTTGTAAAATCGATGTTCGTGAATCTCGATAGTTTCGATCTAAAACGATGTATCCCGTTGGTTTGAGCCGGAATACAATTTTCCGCGCAGTTCTGAGTGAAAAAATTTACAGCTCTCTCTCGTCTACTCTTCGACGAGTGCGTAAATCTCGCTAGTTTCGAGCTAAAACAATGTATCCCGTTGTTTGGAGCCGGAATCCAAGTTTTCGCGCAGTTCTGAGAGAAAAAGTACACCTTTCGCTCGTCTACTCTTCGACGAATTGTAAAATCGGTGTTCGTGACTTTTGCTAGTTTCGATCTAAAACGGTGTATCCCGTTGTTTTGAGCCGGAATACAAGTTTTCGCGCCGTTCTGAGAGAAAACGTTTACACCTTTCGCTCGTCTACTCTTAGAAGACTTGTAAAATCGGTATTCATGAATTTTGCTAGTTTCGATCTAAAACGATGTATCCCGTTGTTTTGACCCGAAATACAAGTTTTCACGCAGTTCTGAGAGAAAAAGTTTACACCTTTCTCGTCCACTCTTCGACGACTTGTAAAATCGATGTTCGTGAATCTCCATAGTTTCGATCTAAAACGATGTATCCCGTTGTTTCGAGCCGGAATACAATTTTTCGCGCAGTTCTGAGAGGAAAATTTTAGAGCTCTCTCTCGTCTACTCTTCGACGACTTGTAAAATCAAAGTGCGTAAATCTCGCTAGTTTCGAGCTAAAACAATGTATCCCGTTGTTTTGAGCCGGAATCCAAGTCTTCGCGCAGTTCTGAGAGAAAAAGTTTACACCTTTCGCTCGTATACTCTTAGAAGACTTGTAAAATCGGTGTTCGTGAATTTTGCTAGTTTAGATCTAAAACAATGTATCCCGTTGTTTTGAGCCGGAATCCAAGTCTGCGCGCAGTTCTGAGAGAAAAAGTTTACACCTATCTCTTGTCTACTCTTCGACGACTTGTAAAATCGATATTCGTAAATCTCGCTAGTTTCGAGCTAAAACAATGTATCCCGTTGTTTTGAGCCGGAATCCAAGTTTTCGCGCAGTTCTGAGAGAAAGAGTACACCTTTCTCTCGTCTACTCTACGACGACTTGTAAAATCGGTGTTCGTGACTTTTGCTAGTTTCGATCTAAAACGATGTATCCCGTTGTTTTGAGCCGGAATACAAGTTTTCGCGCAGTTCTGAGAGAAAAAGTTTACACTTTTCTCTCGTCTACTCTTCGACGACTTGTAAAATCAAAGTGCGTAAATCTCGCTAGTTTCGATCTAAAACGATGTATCCCGTTGTTTTGAGCCGGAATACAAGTTTTCGCGCAGTTCTGAGAGAAAAAGTACACGTTTCTCTCGTCTACTCTACGACGACTTGTAAAATCGGTGTTCGTGACTTTTGCTAGTTTCGATCTAAAACGATGTATCCCGTTGTTTTGAGCCGGAATACAAGTTTTCGTGCAGTTCTGAGAGAAAAAGTTTACACTTTTCTCTCGTCTACTCTTCGACGACTTGAAAAATCAAAGTGCGTAAATCTCGCTAGTTTCGAGCTAAAACAATGTATCCCGTTGTTTTGAGCCGGAATCCAAGTTTTCGCGCAGTTCTGAGAGAAAAAGTACACCTTTCTCTCGTCTACTCTACGACGACTTGTAAAATCGGTGTTCGTGACTTTTGCTAGTTTCGATCTAAAACGATGTATTCCGTTGTTTTGAGCCGGAATACAAGTTTTCACGCAGTTCTGAGAGAAAAGCTTTACAGCTTTCTCTCCATTACTCTCTACGACTTGTAAAACCAAGGTGTGTAAATCTCGCTTGTTTCGATCAAAAACGATGTATAACGTTGTTTTGAGCCGGAATACAAGTTTTCGCGCAGTTCTGAGAGAAAAACTTTACAGCTTTCTCTCGTCTACTCTCGACGACTTGTAAAACCGAAGTGCGAAAATCTCGCTAGTTTTTATCTAAAACGATGTATCCCGTTGTTTTGAGCAGGTATACAAGTTTTCGCGCACTTCTGAGAGAAAAAGTTTACGGCTCTCTCTCGTCTACTCTTCGACTTATAAAATTGAAGTGCGTAAATCTCGCTAGTTTCGATCTAAAACGATGTATCCCGTTGTTTTGAGCCCGATTGCAAGTTTTCGCGCAGTTCTGAGAAAAAGTTTACACCTTTCTCTCGTCTACTCTTCGACGACTTGTAAAATCAATGTTCGTGAATCTCGCTAGTTTTGATCTAAAACGATGTATCCCGTTGTTTTGAGACGGAATACAATTTTGCGCGCAGTTCTGAGAGAAAAAATTTACAGCTCTCTCTCGTCTACTCTTCGACGAGTGCGTAAATCTCGCTAGTTTCGAGCTAAAACAATGTATCCCGTTGTTTTGAGCCGGAATAAAAGTTTTCGCGCAGTTCTGAGAGAAAAAGTACACCTTTCTCTCGTCTACTCTTCGACGACTTGTAAAATCGGTGTTCGTGACTTTTGCTAGTTTCGATCTAAAACGATGTATCCCGTTGTTTTGAGCCGGAATACAAGCTTTCGCGCAGTTCTGAGGGAAAAAGTTTACACCTTTCTCCCGTCTACTCTTCGACGACTTGTAAAATCGATGTTCGTGAATCTCGCTAGTTTCGATCTAAAACGATGTATCCCGTTGGTTTGAGCCGGAATACAATTTTCCGCGCAGTTCTGAATGAAAAAATTTACAGCTCTCTCTCGTCTACTCTTCGACGAGTGCGTAAATCTCGCTAGTTTCGAGCTAAAACAATGTATCCCGTTGTTTGGAGCCGGGTTCCAAGTTTTCGCGCAGTTCTGAGAGAAAAGGTACACCTTTCTCTTGTCTACTCTTCGACGACTTGTAAAATCGATGTTCGTGAATCTCGCTAGTTTCGATCTAAAACGATGTATCCCGTTGGTTTGAGCCGGAATACAATTTTCCGCGCAGTTCTGAATGAAAAAATTTACAGCTCTCTCGTCTACTCTTCGACGAGTGCGTAAATCTCGCTAGTTTCGAGCTAAAACAATGTATCCCGTTGTTTGGAGCCGGGTTCCAAGTTTTCGCGCAGTTCTGAGAGAAAAGGTACACCTTTCTCTCGTGTAGTCTTCGACGACTTGCAAAATCGGTGTTCATGACTTTTGCTAGTTTCGATCTAAAACGATGTATCCCGTTGTTTTGAGCCGGAATACAAGTTTTCGCGCAGTTCTGAGAGAAAACGTTTACACCTTTCGCTCGTCTACTCTTAGAAGACTTGTAAAATCGGTGTTCGTGAATTTTGCTAGTTTCGATCTAAAACGATGTATCCCGTTGTTTTGACCCGGAATACAAGTTTTCGCGCAGTTCTGAGAGAAAAAGTTTACACCTTTCTCGTCCACTCTTCGACGACTTGTAAAATCGATGTTCGTGAATCTCCCTATTTTCGATCTAAAACGATGTATCCCGTTGTTTCGACCCGGAATACAATTTTTCGCGCAGTTCTGAGAGGAAAATTTTAGAGCTCTCTCTCGTCTACTCTTCGACGACTTGTAAAATCAAAGTGCGTAAATATCGCTAGTTTCGAGCTAAAACAATGTATCCCGTTGTTTTGAGCCGGAATCCAAGTCTTCGCGCAGTTCTGAGAGAAAAAGTTTACACTTTCCTCTTGTCTACTCTTCGACGACTTGTAAAATCGATGTTCGTGAATCTCGCTAGTTTCGATCTAAAACGATGTATCCCGTTGTTTTGAGCCGGAATACAAGTTTTAGCGCAGTTATGAGAGAAAAAGTTTACACCTTTCTCTCGTCTACTCTTCGACGACTTGTAAAATCGATGTTCGTGAATCTCGCTAGTTTCGATCAAAAACGATGTATCCCGTTGTTTTGAGCCGGAATACAAGTTTTCGCGCAGTTTTGAGAGAAAAAGGTTACAGCTCTCTCTCGTCTACTCCGACTACTTGTAAAATCAAAGTGCGTAAATCTCGCTAGTTTCGATCTAAAACGATGTACCCCGTTGTTTTTAGTCGGAATACAAGTTTTCGCGCAGTTCTGAGGGAAAACGTTTACACCTTTCTCCCGTCTACTCTTCGACGACTTGTAAAATCGATGTTCGTGAATCTCGCTAGTTTCGATCTAAAACGATGTATCTCGTTGTTTTGAGCCCGAATACAAGTTTTCTCGCAGTTTTGAGAGAAAAAGGTTACAGCTCTCTCTCGTCTACTCTTCGACGACTTGTAAAATCGATGTTCGTGAATCTCGATAGTTTCGATCTAAAACGATGTATCCCGTTGGTTTGAGCCGGAATACAATTTTCCGCGCAGTTCTGAGTGAAAAAATTTACAGCTCTCTCTCGTCTACTCTTCGACGAGTGCGTAAATCTCGCTAGTTTCGAGCTAAAACAATGTATCCCGTTGTTTGGAGCCGGAATCCAAGTTTTCGCGCAGTTCTGAGAGAAAAAGTACACCTTTCGCTCGTCTACTCTTCGACGAATTGTAAAATCGGTGTTCGTAACTTTTGCTAGTTTCGATCTAAAACGATGTATCCCGTTGTTTTGAGCCGGAATACAAGTTTTCGCGCTGTTCTGAGAGAAAACGTTTACACCTTTCGCTCGTCTACTCTTAGAAGACTTGTAAAATCTGTGTTCGTGAATTTTTCTAGTTTCGATCTAAAACAATGTATCCCGTTGTTTTGACCCGGAATACAAGTTTTCGCGCAGTTCTTAGTGAAAAAGTGTACACCTTTCTCGTCCACTCTTCGACGACTTGTAAAATCGATGTTCGTGAATCTCCCTAGTTTCGATCTAAAACGATGTATCCCGTTGTTTCGAGCCGGAATACAATTTTTCGCGCAGTTCTGAGAGGAAAATTTTAGAGCTCTCTCTCGTCTACTCTTCGACGACTTGTAAAATCAAAGTGCGTAAATCTCGCTAGTTTCGAGCTAAAACAATGTATCCCGTTGTTTTCAGCCGGAATCCAAGTTTTCGCGCAGTTCTGAGAGAAAAAGTACACCTTTCTCTCGTCTTCTCTACGACGACTTGTAAAATCGGTGTTCGTGACTTTTGCTAGTTTCGATCTAAAACGATGTATCCCGTTGTTTTGAGCCGGAATACAAGTTTTCACGCAGTTCTGAGAGAAAAAGTTTACACTTTTCTCTCGACTACTCTTCGACGACTTGAAAAATCAAAGTGCGTAAATCTCGCTAGTTTCGAGCTAAAGCAATGTATCCCGTTGTTTTGAGCCGGAATCCAAGATTTCGCGCAGTTCTGAGAGAAAAAGTACACCTTTCTCTCGTCTACTCTACGACGACTTGTAAAATCGGTGTTCGTGACTTTTGCTAGTTTCGATCTAAAACGATGTATCCCGTTGTTTTGAGCCAGATACAAGTTTTCGCGCAGTTCTGAGAGAAAACGTTTACACCTTTCTCTCGTCTTCTCTTCGACGACTAGTGAAATTGATGTTCGTGAATCTCTCTAGTTTCGATCTAAAACAATGTATCCCGTTGTTTTGACCCGGAATACAAGTTTTCGCGCAGTTCTGAGAGAAAAGCTTTACAGCTTTCTCTACGACTTGTAAAACCAAGGTGCGTAAATCTCGCTAGTTTCGATCAAAAACGATGTATAACGTTGTTTTGAGCCGGAATACAAGTTTTCGCGCAGTTCTGAGAGAAAACCTTTACAGCTTTCTCTCGTCTACTCTCGACGACTTGTAAAACCGAAGTGCGAAAATCTCGCTAGTTTTTATCTTAAACGATGTATCCCGTTGTTTTGAGCGGGTATACAAGATTTCGCGCACTTTTGAGAGAAAAAGTTTACGGCTCTCTCTCGTCTACTCTTCGACTTATAAAATCTAAGTGCGTAAATCTCGCTAGTTTCGATCTAAAACGATGTATCCCGTTGTTTTGAGCCGGATTGCAAGTTTTCGCGCAGTTCTGAGAAAACGTTTACACCTTTCTCTCGTCTACTCTTCGACGACTTGTAAAATCAATGTTCGTGAATCTCGCTAGTTTCGATCTAAAACGGTGTATCCCGTTGTTTTGAGACGGAATACAATTTTGCGCGCAGTTCTGAGAGAAAAAATTTACAGCTCTCTCTCGTCTACTCTTCGACGAGTGCGTAAATCTCGCTAGTTTCGAGCTAAAACAATGTATCCCGTTGTTTTGAGCCGGAATCTAAGTTTTCGCACAGTTCTGAGAGAAAAAGTACACCTTTCTCTCGTCTACTCTTCGACGACTTGTAAAATCGGTGTTCGTGACTTTTGCTAGTTTCGATCTAAAACGATGTATCCCGTTGTTTTGAGCCGGAATAAAAGTTTTCTCGCAGTTCTGAGAGAAAAAGTTTACACATTTCTCTCGTCTACTCTTCGACGACTTGTAAAATCAAAATGCGTAAATCTCGCTAGTTTCGATCTAAAACGATGTATCCCGTTGTTTTGAGCCGGAATACAAGTTTTAGCGCAGTTATGGGAGAAAACGTTTACACCTTTCTCTCGTCTACTCTTCGACGACTTGTAAAATCAAAGTGCGTAAATCTCACTAGTTTCGATCTAAAACGATGTACCCCGTTGTTTTTAGCCGGAATACAAGTTTTCGCGCAGTTCTGAGGGAAAAAGTTTACACCTTTCTCCCGTCTACTCTTCGACGACTTGTAAAATCGATGTTCTTGAATCTCGCTAGTTTCAACCTAAAACGATGTATCTCGTTGTTTTGAGCCGGAATACAAGTTTTCGCGCAGTTTTGGGAGAAAAAGGTTACAGCTCTCTCTCGTCTACTCTTCGACGACTAGTGAAATCAAATTGCGTAAATCTCGCTAATTCATTCTAAAACGATGTACCCCGTTGTTTTTAGCCGGAATACATGTTTTCGCGCAGTTCTGAGGGTAAACGTTTACACCTTTCTCTCGTCTACTCTTCGAAGACTTGTAAAATCGGTGTTCGTGAATCTCGCTAGTTTCGATCTAAAACGATGTATCCCGTTGTTTTGAGCCGGAATACAATTTATCGCGCAGTTCTGAGAGAAAACGTTTACAGCTCTCGCTCGTCTACTCTTGACGACTTGTAATCAAAATGCGTAAATCTCGCTAGTTTCGAGCTAAAACAATGTATCCCATTTTTTTTAGCCGGAATCCAAGTTTTCGCGCAGTTCTGAGAGAAAAAGTTAACACCTTTCTCTTGTCTACTCTTCGACGACTTGTAAAATCGATGTTCGTGAATCTCGCTAGTTTCGATCTAAAACGATGTATCCCGTTGGTTTGAGCCGGAATACAATTTTCCGCGCAGTTCTGAGAGAAAACATTTACAGCTCTCTCTCGTCTACTCTTCTACGAGTGCGTAAATCTCGCTAGTTTCGATCTAAACCGATGTATCCCGTTGTTTGGAGCCGGGTTCCAAGTTTTCGCGCAGTTCTGAGAGAAAAGGTACACCTTTCTCTCGTCTACTCTTCGACGACTTGCAAAATCGGTGTTCATGACTTTGGCTAGTTTCGATCTAAAACGATGTATCCCGTTGTTTTGATCCGGAATACAAGTTTTCGCGCAGTTCTGAGAGAAAACGTTTACACCTTTTGCTCGTCTACTCTTAGAAGACTTGTAAAATCGGTGTTCGTGAATTTTGCTAGTTTCGATCTAAAACGATGTATCCCGTTGTTTTGACCCGGAATACAAGTTTTCGCGCAGTTCTGAGAGAAAAAGTTTACACCTTTCTCGTCCACTCTTCGACGACTTGTAAAATCGATGTTCGTGAATCTCCCTATTTTCGATCTAAAACGATGTATCCCGTTGTTTCGACCCGGAATACAATTTTTCGCGCAGTTCTGAGAGGAAAATTTTAGAGCTCTCTCTCGTCTACTCTTCGACGACTTGTAAAATCAAAGTGCGTAAATATCGCTAGTTTCGAGCTAAAACAATGTGTCCCGTTGTTTTCAGCCGGAATCCAAGTCTTCGCGCAGTTCTGAGAGAAAAAGTTTACACTTTCCTCTTGTCTACTCTTCGACGACTTGTAAAATCGATGTTCGTGAATCTCGCTAGTTTCGATCTAAAACGATGTATCCCGTTGTTTTGAGCCGGAATACAAGTTTTAGCGCAGTTATGAGAGAAAAAGTTTACACCTTTCTCTCGTCTACTCTTCGACGACTTGTAAAATCGATGTTCGTGAATCTCGCTAGTTTCGATCAAAAACGATGTATCCCGTTGTTTTGAGCCGGAATACAAGTTTTCGCGCAGTTTTGAGAGAAAAAGGTTACAGCTCTCTCTCGTCTACTCTTCGACGACTTGTAAAATCAAATTGCGTAAATCTCGCTAGTTTCGATCTAAAACGATGTACCCCGTTGTTTTTAGCCGGAATCCAAGTTTTCGCGCAGTTCTGAAAGAAAAAGTTTACACCTTTCTCTTGTCTACTCTTCGACGACTTGTAAAATCGATGTTCGTGAATCTCGATAGTTTCGATCTAAAACGATGTATCCCGTTGGTTTGAGCCAGAATACAATTTTCCGCGCAGTTCTGAGTGAAAAAATTTACAGCTCTCTCTCGTCTACTCTTCGACGAGTGCGTAAATCTCGCTAGTTTCGAGCTAAAACAATGTATCCCGTTGTTTGGAGCCAGAATCCAAGTTTTCGCGCAGTTCTGAGAGAAAAAGTACACCTTTCGCTCGTCTACTCTTCGACGAATTGTAAAATCGGTGTTCGTAACTTTTGCTAGTTTCGATCTAAAACGATGTATCCCGTTGTTTTGAGCCGGAATACAAGTTTTCGCGCTGTTCTGAGAGAAAACGTTTACACCTTTCGCTCGTCTACTCTTAGAAGACTTGTAAAATCGGTGTTCGTGAATTTTTCTAGTTTCGATCTAAAACGATGTATCCCGTTGTTTTGACCCGGAATACAAGTTTATGCGCAGTTCTTAGAGAAAAAGTGTACACCTTTCTCGTCCACTCTTCGACGACTTGTAAAATCGATGTTCGTGAATCTCCCTAGTTTCGATCTAAAACGATGTATCCCGTTGTTTCGAGCCGGAATACAATCTTTCGCGCAGTTCTGAGAGGAAAATTTTAGAGCTCTCTCTCGTCTACTCTTCGACGACTTGTAAAATCAAAGTGCGTAAATCTCGCTAGTTTCGAGCTAAAACAATGTATCCCGTTGTTTTCAGCCGGAATCCAAGTTTTCGCGCAGTTCTGAGAGAAAAAGTACACCTTTCTCTCGTCTTCTCTACGACGACTTGTAAAATCGGTGTTCGTGACTTTTGCTAGTTTCGATCTAAAACGATGTATCCCGTTGTTTTGAGCCGGAATACAAGTTTTCACGCAGTTCTGAGAGAAAAAGTTTAGACTTTTCTCTCGACTACTCTTCGACGACTTGAAAAATCAAAGTGCGTAAATCTCGCTAGTTTCGAGCTAAAACAATGTATCCCGTTGTTTTGAGCCGGAATCCAAGTTTTCGCGCAGTTCTGAGAGAAAAAGTACACCTTTCTCTCGTCTACTCTACGACGACTTGTAAAACCAAGGTGCGTAAATCTCGCTAGTTTCGATCTAAAACGATGTACCCCGTTGTTTTTAGCCGGAATACAAGTTTTCGCGCAGTTCTGAGGGAAAAAGTTTACACCTTTCTCCCGTCTACTCTTCGACGACTTGTAAAATCGATGTTCTTGAATCTCGCTAGTTTCGATCAAAAACGATGTATAACGTTGTTTTGAGCCGGTATACAAAATTTCGCGCACTTTTGAGAGAAAACGTTTACGGCTCTCTCTCGTCTACTCTTCGACTTATAAAATCTAAGTGCGTAAATCTCGCTAGTTTCGATCTAAAACGATGTATCCCGTTGTTTTGAGCCGGATTGCAAGTTTTCGCGCAGTTCTGAGAAAACGTTTACACCTTTCTCTCGTCTACTCTTCGACGACTTGTAAAATCAATGTTCGTGAATCTCGCTAGTTTCGATCTAAAACGATGTATCCCGTTGTTTTGAGACGGAATACAATTTTGCGCGCAGTTCTGAGAGAAAAAATTTACAGCTCTCTCTCGTCTACTCTTCGACGAGTGCGTAAATCTCGCTAGTTTCGAGCTAAAACAATGTATCCCGTTGTTTTGAGCCGGAATCTAAGTTTTCGCACAGTTCTGAGAGAAAAAGTACACCTTTCTCTCGTCTACTCTTCGACGACTTGTAAAATCGGTGTTCGTGACTTTTGCTAGTTTCGATCTAAAACGATGTATCCCGTTGTTTTGAGCCGGAATAAAAGTTTTCTCGCAGTTCTGAGAGAAAAAGTTTACACATTTCTCTCGTCTACTCTTCAACGACTTGTAAAATCAAAGTGCGTAAATCTCGCTAGTTTCGATCTAAAACGATGTATCCCGTTGTTTTGAGCCAGAATACAAGTTTTAGCGCAGTTATGGGAGAAAAAGTTTACACCTTTCTCTCGTCTACTCTTCGACGACTTGTAAAATCAAAGTGCGTAAATCTCACTAGTTTCGATCTAAAACGATGTACCCCGTTGTTTTTAGCCGGAATACAAGTTTTCGCGCAGTTCTGAGGGAAAAAGTTTACACCTTTCTCCCGTCTACTCTTCGACGACTTGTAAAATCGATGTTCTTGAATCTCGCTAGTTTCAATCTAAAACGATGTATCTCGTTGTTTTGAGCCGGAATACAAGTTTTCGCGCAGTTTTGGGAGAAAAAGGTTACAGCTCTCTCTCGTCTACTCTTCGACGACTGGTGAAATCAAATTGCGTAAATCTCGCTAATTCAATCTAAAACGATGTACCCCGTTGTTTTTAGCCGGAATACATGTTTTCGCGCAGTTCTGAGGGTAAACGTTTACACCTTTCTCTCGTCTACTCTTCGAAGACTTGTAAAATCGGTGTTCGTGAATCTCGCTAGTTTCGATCTAAAACGATGTATCCCGTTGTTTTGAGCCGGGATACAATTTTTCGCGCAGTTCTGAGAGAAAAAGTTTAGAGCTCTCGCTCGTCTACTCTTGACGACTTGTAATGAAAATGCGTAAATCTCGCTAGTTTCGAGCTAAAACAATGTATCCCGTTTTTTTGAGCGGGAATCCAAGTTTTCGCGCAGTTCTGAGAGATAAAGTTTACACCTTTCTCTTGTCTACTCTTCGACGACTTGTAAAATCGATGTTCGTGAATCTCGCTAGTTTCTATCTAAAACGATGTATCCCGTTGGTTTGAGCCGGAATACAATTTTCCGCGCAGTTCTGAGAGAAAACATTTACAGCTCTCTCTCGTCTACTCTTCTACGAGTGCGTAAATCTCGCTAGTTTCGATCTAAACCGATGTATCCCGTTGTTTTGAGCCGGAATACAAGTTTTCGCGTAGTTCTGAGAGAAAACGTTTACATTTCGCTCGTCTACTCTTAGAAGACTTGTAAAATCGGTGTTCGTGAATCTCCCTAGTTTCGATCTAAAACGATGTATCCCGTTGTTTCGAGCCGGAATACAATTTTTCGCGCATTTCTGAGTGGAAAATTTTAGAGCTCTCTCTCGTCTACTCTTCGACGACTTGTAAAATCAAAGTGCGTAAATCTCGCTAGTTTCGAGCTAAAACAATGTATCCCCTTGTTTTGAGCCGGAATCCAAGTCTTCGCGTAGTTCTGAGAGAAAAAGTTTACACCTTCCTCTTGTCTACTCTTCGACGACTTGTAAAATCGATGTTCGTGAATCTCGCTAGTTTCGATCTAAAACGATGTATCCCGTTGTTTTGAGCCGGAATACAAGTTTTCGCGCAGTTTTGAGAGAAAAAGGTTACAGCTCTCTCTCGTCTACTCTCCGACGACTTGTAAAATCAAAGTGCGTAAATCTCGCTAGTTTCGATCTAAAACGATGTACCCCGTTGTTTTTAGCCGGAATACAAGTTTTCGCGCAGTTCTGAGGGAAAACGTTTACACCTTTCGTTCGTCTACTCTTAGAAGACTTGTAAAAGCGGTGTTCGTGAATTTTGCTAGTTTCGATCTAAAACGATGTATCCGGTTGTTTTGACCCGGAATACAAGTTTTCGCGCAGTTCTTAGAGAAAAAGTTTACACCTTTCTCGTCCACTCTTCGACGACTTGTAAAATCGATGTTCGTGAATCTCCCTAGTTTCGATCTAAAACGATTTATCCCGTTGTTTCGAGCCGGAATACAATTTTTCGCGTAGTTCTGAGAGGAAAATTTTAGAGCTCTCTCTCGTCTACTCTTCGACGACTTGTAAAATCAAAGTGCGTAAATCTCGCTAGTTTCGAGCTAAAACAATGTATCCCGTTGTTTTGAGCCGGAATCCAAGTCTTCGCGCAGTTCTGAGAGAAAAAGTTTACACCTATCTCTTGTTCACTCTTCGACGACTTGTAAAATCGATGTTCGTGAATCTCGCTAGTTTCGATCTAAAACGGTGTATCCCGTTGTTTAGAGCCGGAATACAATTTTGCGCGCACTTCTGAGAGAAAAAGTTTACAGCTCTCTCTCGTCTACTCTTCGACGACTTGTACAATCAAAGCGCGTAAATCTCGCTAGTTTCGAGCTAAAACAATGTATCCCGTTGTTTTGAGCCGGAATCCAAGTTTTCGCGCGGTTCTGAGAGAAAAAGTACACCTTTCTTTCGTCTACTCTACGACGACTTGTAAAATCGGTGTTCGTGACTTTTGCTAGTTTCGATTTAAAACGATGTATCCCGTTCTTTTGAGCCGGAATACAAGTTTTCGCGCAGTTCTGAGAGAAAAAGTTTACGCTTTTCTCTCGTCTACTCTTCAACGACTTGAAAAATCAAAGTGCGTAAATCTCGCTAGTTTCGAGCTAAAACAATGTATCCCGTTGTTTTGAGCCGGAATCCAAAGTTTTCGCGCAGTTCTGAGAGAAAAAGCACACCTTTATCTCGTCTACTCTACGACGACTTGTAAAATCGGTGTTCGTGACTTTTGCTAGTTTCGATCTAAAACGATGTATCCCGTTGTTTTGAGCCGGAATACAAGTTTTCGCGCAGTTCTGAGAGAAAACGTTTACACCTTTCTCTCGTCTTCTCTTCGACGACTAGTGAAATTGATGTTCGTGAATCTCTCTAGTTTCGATCTAAAACGATGTATCCCGTTGTTTTGACCCGGAATACAAGTTTTCGCGCAGTTCTGAGAGAAAAGCTTTACAGCTTTCTCTCGTTTACTCTCTACGACTTGTAAAACCAAGGTGTGTAAATCTCGCTAGTTTCGATCAAAAACGATGTATAACGTTGTTTTGAGCCGGAATACAAGTTTTCGCGCAGTTCTGAGAGAAAACCTTTACAGCTTTCTCTCGTCTACTCTCGACGACTTGTAAAACCGAAGTGCGAAAATCTCGCTAGTTTTTATCTTAAACGATGTATCCCGTTGTTTTGAGCCGGTATACAAGTTTTCGCGCACTTTTGAGAGAAAAAGTTTACGGCTCTCTCTCGTCTACTCTTCGACTTATAAAATCGAAGTGCGTAAATCTCGCTAGTTTCGATCTAAAACGATGTATCCCGTTGTTTTGAGCCGGATTGCAAGTTTTCGCGCAGTTCTGAGAAAACGTTTACGGCTCTCTCTCGTCTACTCTTCGACTTATAAAATCGAAGTGCGTAAATCTCGCTAGTTTCGATCTAAAACGATGTATCCCGTTGTTTTGAGCCGGATTGCAAGTTTTCGCGCAGTTCTGAGAAAACGTTTCCACCTTTCTCTCGTGTACTCTTCGACGACTTGTAAAATCAATGTTCGTGAATCTCGCTAGTTTCGATCTAAAACGATGTATCCCGTTGTTTTGAGCCGGAATACAATTTTGCGCGCAGTTCTGAGAGAAAACGTTTACAGCTCTCTCTCGTCTACTCTTCGACGACTTGTAAAATCAAAGTCGTAAATCTCGCTAGTTTCGAGCTAAAACAATGTATCCCGTTGTTTTGAGCCGGAATCCAAGTTTTCGCGCAGTTCTGAGAGAAAAAGTACACCTTTCTCTCGTCTACTCTACGAGGACTTGTAAAATCGGTGTTCGTGACATTTGCTAGTTTCGATCTAAAACGATGTATCCCGTTGTTTTGAGCCGGAATACAAGTTTTCGCGCAGTTCTGAGAGAAAAAGTTTACTTTTCTGGCGTCTACTCTTCGACGACATGTAAAATCAAAGTGCGTAAATCTCGCTAGTTTCGATCTAAAACGATGTATCCCGTTGTTTTTAGCCGGAATACAAGTTTTCGCGCAGTACTGAGAGAAAAAGTACACGTTTCTCTCGTCTACTCTACGACGACTTGTAAAATCGGTGTTCGTGACTTTTGCTAGTTTCGATCTAAAACGATGTATCCCGTTGTTTTGAGCCGGAATACAAGTTTTCGCGCAGTTCTGAGAGAAAAAGTTTACACTTTTCTCTCGACTACTCTTCGACGACTTGTAAAATCAAAGTGCGTAAATCTCGCTAATTCGATCTAAAACGATGTACCCCGTTGTTTTTAGCCGGAATACATGTTTTCGCGCAGTTCTGAGGGTAAACGTTTACACCTTTCTCTCGTCTACTCTTCGAAGACTTGTAAAATCGGTGTTCGTGAATCTCTCTAGTTTCGATCTAAAACGATGTGTCCCGTTGTTTTGAGCCGGAATACAATTTTTCGCGCAGTTCTGAGAGAAAAAGTTTAGAGCTCTCGCTCGTCTACTCTTGACGACTTGTAATCAAAATGCGTAAATCTCGCTAGTTTCGAGCTAAAACAATGTATCCCGTTTTTTTGAGCCGGAATCCAAGTTCTCGCGCAGTTCTGAGAGAAAAAGTTTACACCTTTCTCTTGTCTACTCTTCGACGACTTGTAAAATCGAAGTTCGTGAATCTCGCTAGTTTCGATCTAAAACGATGTATCCCGTTGGTTTGAGCCGGAATACAATTTTCCGCGCAGTTCTGAGAGAAAACATTGACAGCTCTCTCTCGTCTACTCTTCTACGAGTGCGTAAATCTCGCTAGTTTCGAGCTAAAACAATGTATCCCGTTGTTTGGAGCCGGAATCCAAGTTTTCGCGAAGTTCTGAGAGAAAAAGTACACCTTTCTCTCGTCTACTCTTCGACGACTTGTAAAATCGGTGTTCATGACTTTTGCTAGTTTCGATCTAAACCGATGTATCCCGTTCTTTTGAGCCGGAATACAAGTTTTCGCGCAGTTCTGAGAGAAAACGTTTACATTTCGCTCGTCTACTCTTAGAAGACTTGTAAAATCGGTGTTCGTGAATTTTGCTAGTTTCGATCTAAAACGATGTATCCCGTTGTTTTGACCCGGAATACAAGTTTTCGTGCAGTTCTGAGAGAAAAAGTTTACACCTTTCTCGTCCACTCTTCGACGACTTGTAAAATCGATGTTCGTGAATCTCCCTAGTTTCAATCTAAAACGATGTATCCCGTTGTTTCGAGCCGGAATACAATTTTTCGCGCAGTTCTGAGAGGAAAATTTTAGAGCTCTCTCTCGTCTACTCTTCGACGACTTGTAAAATCAAAGTGCGTAAATCTCGCTAGTTTCGAGCTAAAACAATGTATCCCGTTGTTTTGAGCCGGAATCCCAGTCTTCGCGCAGTTCTGAGAGAAAAAGTTTACACCTTCCTCTTGTCTACTCTTCGACGACTTGTAAAATCGATGTTCGTGAATCTCGCTAGTTTCGATCTAAAACGATGTATCCCGTTGTTTTGAGCCGGAATACAAGTTTTCGCGCAGTTTTGAGAGAAAAAGGTTACAGCTCTCTCTCGTCTACTCTCCGACGACTTGTAAAATCAAAGTGCGTAAATCTCGCTAGTTTCGAGCTAAAACAATGTATCCCGTTGTTTTGAGCCGGAATCCAAGTCTTCGCGCAGTTCTGAGAGAAAAAGTTTACACCTATCTCTTGTTCACTCTTCGACGACTTGTAAAATCGATGTTCGTGAATCTCGCTAGTTTTGATCTAAAACGATGTATCCCGTTGTTTTGAGCCGGAATACAATTTTGCGCGCAGTTCTGAGAGAAAAAGTTTACAGCTCTCTCTCGTCTACTCTTCGACGACTTGTAAAATCAAAGTGCGTAAATCTCGCTAGTTTCGAGCTAAAACAATGTATACCGTTGTTTTGAGCCGGAATCCAAGTTTTCGCGCATTTCTGAGAGAAAAAGTACACCTTTCTCTCGTCTACTCTACGACGACTTGTAAAATCGGTGTTCGTGACTTTTGCTAGTTTCGATCTAAAACGATGTATCGCGTTGTTTTGAGCCGGAATACAAGTTTTCGCGCAGTTCTGAGAGAAAACTTTTACACCTTTCTCTCGTCTTCTCTTCGACGACTATTGAAATTGATGTTCGTGAATCTCTCTAGTTTCGATCTAAAACGATGTATCCCGTTGTTTTGACCCGGAATACAAGTTTTCGCGCAGTTCTGAGAGAAAAGCTTTACAGCTTTTTCTCGTTTACTCTCTACGGCTTGTAAACCCAAGGTGCGTAAATCTCTCTAGTTTCGATCAAAAACGATGTATAACGTTGTTTTGAGCCGGATTGCAAGTTTTCGCGCAGTTCTGAGAAAACGTTTACACCTTTCTCTCGTCTACTCTTCGACGACTTGTAAAATCAATGTTCGTGAATCTCGCTAGTTTCGATCTAAAACGATGTATCCTGTTGTTTTGAGACGGAATACAATTTTGCGCGCAGTTCTGAGAGAAAACATTTACAGCTCTCTCTCGTCTACTCTTCGACGAGTGCGTAAATCTCGCTAGTTTCGAGCTAAAACAATGTATCCCGTTGTTTTGAGCCAGAATCTAAGTTTTCGCACAGTTCTGAGAGAAAAAGTACACCTTTCTCTCGTCTACTCTTCGACGACTTGTAAAATCGGTGTTCGTGACTTTTGCTAGTTTCGATCTAAAACAATGTATCCCGTTGTTTTGAGCCGTAATAAAAGTTTTCTCGCAGTTCTGAGAGAAAAAGTTTACACATTTCTCTCGTCTACTCTTCGACGACTTGAAAAATCAAAGTGCGTAAATCTCACTAGTTTCGATCTAAAACGATGTACCCCGTTGTTTTTAGCCGGAATACAAGTTTTCGCGCAGTTCTGAGGGAAAAAGTTTACACCTTTCTCCCGTCTACTCTTCGACGACTTGTAAAATCGATGTTCGTGAATCTCGCTAGTTTCGATCTAAAACGATGTATCTCGTTGTTTTGAGCCGGAATACAAGTTTTCGCGCAGTTTTGAGAGAAAAAGGTTACAGCTCTCTCTCGTCTACTCTTCGACGACTTGTAAAATCAAATTGCGTAAATCTCGCTAATTCGATCTAAAACGATGTACCCCGTTGTTTTTAGCCGGAATACATGTTTTCGCGCAGTTCTGAGGGTAAACGTTTACACCTTTCTCTCGTCTACTCTTCGAAGACTTGTAAAATCGGTGTTCGTGAATCTCTCTAGTTTCGATCTAAAACGATGTGTCCCGTTGTTTTGAGCCGGAATACAATTTTTCGCGCAGTTCTGAGAGAAAAAGTTTAGAGCTCTCGCTCGTCTACTCTTGACGACTTGTAATCAAAATGCGTAAATCTCGCTAGTTTCGAGCTAAAACAATGTATCCCGTTTTTTTGAGCCGGAATCCAAGTTTTCGCGCAGTTCTGAGAGAAAAAGTTTACACCTTTCTCTTGTCTACTCTTCGACGACTTGTAAAATCGAAGTTCGTGAATCTCGCTAGTTTCGATCTAAAACGATGTATCCCGTTGGTTTGAGCCGGAATACAATTTTCCGCGCAGTTCTGAGAGAAAACATTTACAGCTCTCTCTCGTCTACTCTTCTACGAGTGCGTAAATCTCGCTAGTTTCGAGCTAAAACAATGTATCCCGTTGTTTGGAGCCGGAATCCAAGTTTTCGCGCAGTTCTGAGAGAAAAAGTACACCTTTCTCTCGTCTACTCTTCGACGACTTGTAAAATCGGTGCTCATGACTTTTGCTAGTTTCGATCTAAACCGATGTATCCCGTTGTTTTGAGCCGGAATACAAGTTTTCGCGCAGTTCTGAGAGAAAACGTTTACATTTCGCTCGTCTACTCTTAGAAGACTTGTAAAATCGGTGTTCGTGAATTATGCTAGTTTCGATCTAAAACGATGTATCCCGTTGTTTTGACCCGGAATACAAGTTTTCGTGCAGTTCTGAGAGAAAAAGTTTACACCTTTCTCGTCCACTCTTCGACGACTTGTAAAATCGATGTTCGTGAATCTCCCTAGTTTCAATCTAAAACGATGTATCCCGTTGTTTCGAGCCGGAATACAATTTTTCGCGCAGTTCTGAGAGGAAAATTTTAGAGCTCTCTCTCGTCTACTCTTCGACGACTTGTAAAATCAAAGTGCGTAAATCTCGCTAGTTTCGAGCTAAAACAATGTATCCCGTTGTTTTGAGCCGGAATCCAAGTCTTCGCGCAGTTCTGAGAGAAAAAGTTTACACCTTCCTCTTGTCTACTCTTCGACGACTTGTAAAATCGATGTTCGTGAATCTCGCTAGTTTTGATCTAAAACGATGTATCCCGTTGTTTTGAGCCGGAATACAATTTTGCGCGCAGTTCTGAGAGAAAAAGTTTACAGCTCTCTCTCGTCTACTCTTCGACGACTTGTAAAATCAAAGCGCGTAAATCTCGCTAGTTTCGAGCTAAAACAATTTATCCCGTTGTTTTGAGCCGGAATCCAAGTTTTCGCGCAGTTCTGAGAGAAAAAGTACACCTTTCTTTCGTCTACTCTACGACGACTTGTAAAATCGGTGTTCGTGACTTTTGCTAGTTTCAATCTAAAACGATGTATCCCGTTGTTTTGAGCCGGAATACAAGTTTTCGCGCAGTTCTGAGAGAAAAAGTTTACGCTTTTCTCTCGTCTACTCTTCGACGACTTGAAAAATCAAAGTGCGTAAATCTCGCTAGTTTCGAGCTAAAACAATGTATCCCGTTGTTTTGAGCCGGAATCCAAAGTTTTCGCGCATTTCTGAGAGAAAAAGCACACCTTTATCTCGTCTACTCTACGACGACTTGTAAAATCGGTGTTCGCGACTTTTGCTAGTTTTGATCTAAAACGATGTATCCCGTTGTTTTGAGCCGGAATACAAGTTTTCGCGCAGTTCTGAGAGAAAACGTTTACACCTTTCTCTCGTCTTCTCTTCGACGACTAGTGAAATTGATGTTCGTGAATCTCTCTAGTTTCGATCTAAAACGATGTATCCCGTTGTTTTGACCCGGAATACAAGTTTTCGCGCAGTTCTGAGAGAAAAGCTTTACCGCTTTCTCTCGTTTACTCTCTACGACTTGTAAAACCAAGGTGCGTAAATCTCGCTAGATTCGATCAAAAACGATGTATAACGTTGTTTTGAGCCGGAATACAAGTTTTCGCGCAGTTCTGAGAGAAAAACTTTACAGCTTTCTCTCGTCTACTCTCGACGACTTGTAAAACCGAAGTGCAAAAATCTCGCTAGTTTTTATCTAAAACGATGTATCCCGTTGTTTTGAGCCGGTATACAAGTTTTCGCGCACTTCTGAGAGAAAACGTTTACACCTTTCTCTTGTCTACTCTTCGACGACTTGTAAAATCGAAGTTCGTGAATCTCGCTAGTTTCGATCTAAAACGATGTATCCCGTTGGTTTGAGCCGGAATACAATTTTCCGCGCAGTTCTGAGAGAAAATATTTACAGCTCTCTCTCGTCTACTCTTCTACGAGTGCGTAAATCTCGCTAGTTTCGAGCTAAAACAATGTATCCCGTTGTTTGGAGCCGGAATCCAAGTTTTCGCGCAGTTCTGAGAGAAAAAGTACACCTTTCTCTCGTCTACTCTTCGACGATTTGTAAAATCGGTGTTCATGACTTTTGCTAGTTTCGATCTAAAACGATGTATCCCGTTGTTTTGACCCGGAATACAAGTTTTCGTGCAGTTCTGAGAGAAAAAGTTTACACCTTTCTCGTCCACTCTTCGACGACTTGTAAAATCGATGTTCGTGAATCTCCCTAGTTTCAATCTAAAACGATGTATCCCGTTGTTTCGAGCCGGAATACAATTTTTCGCGCAGTTCTCAGAGGAAAATTTTAGAGCTCTCTCTCGTCTACTCTTCGACGACTTGTAAAATCAAAGTGCGTAAATCTCGCTAGTTTCGAGCTAAAACAATGTATCCCGTTGTTTTGAGCCGGAATCCAACTCTTCGCGCAGTTCTGAGAGAAAAAGTTTACACCTTCCTCTTGTCTACTCTTCGACGACTTGTAAAATTGATGTTCGTGAATCTCGCTAGTTTCGATCTAAAACGATGTACCCCGTTGTTTTTAGCCGGAATACAAGTTTTCGCGCAGTTCTGAGGGAAAACGTTTACACCTTTCGCTCGTCTACTCTTAGAAGACTTGTAAAAGCGGTGTTCGTGAATTTTGCTAGTTTCGATCTAAAACGATGTATCCCGTTGTTTTGACCCGGAATACAAGTTTTCGCGCAGTTCTTAGAGAAAAAGTTTACACCTTTCTCGTCCACTCTTCGACGACTTGTAAAATCGATGTTCGTGAATCTCCCTAGTTTCGATCTAAAACGATTTATCCCGTTGTTTCGAGCCGGAATACAATTTTTCGCGCAGTTCTGAGAGGAAAATTTTAGAGCTCTCTCTCGTCTACTCTTCGACGACTTGTAAAATCAAAGTGCGTAAATCTCGCTAGTTTCGAGCTAAAACAATGTATCCCGTTGTTTTGAGCCGGAATCCAAGTCTTCGCGCAGTTCTGAGAGAAAAAGTTTACACCTATCTCTTGTTCACTCTTCGACGACTTGTAAAATCGACGTTCGTGAATCTCGGTAGTTTTGATCTAAAACGATGTATCCCGTTGTTTTGAGCCGGAATACAATTTTGCGCGCAGTTCTGAGAGAAAAAGTTTACAGCTCTCTCTCGTCTACTCTTCGACGACTTGTAAAATCAAAGCGCGTAAATCTCGCTAGTTTCGAGCTAAAACAATTTATCCCGTTGTTTTGAGCCGGAATCCAAGTTTTCGCGCAGTTCTGAGAGAAAAAGTACACCTTTCTTTCGTCTACTCTACGACGACTTGTAAAATAGGTGTTCGTGACTTTTGCTAGTTTCGATCTAAAACGATGTATCCCGTTGTTTTGAGCCGGAATACAAGTTTTCGCGCAGTTCTGAGAGAAAAAGTTTACGCTTTTCTCTCGTCTACTCTTCGACGACTTGAAAAATCAAAGTGCGTAAATCTCGCTAGTTTCGAGCTAAAACAATGTATCCCGTTGTTTTGAGCCAGAATCTAAGTTTTCGCACAGTTCTGAGAGAAAAAGTACACCTTTCTCTCGTCTACTCTTCGACGACTTGTAAAATCGGTGTTCGTGACTTTTGCTAGTTTCGATCTAAAACAATGTATCCCGTTGTTTTGAGCCGGAATAAAAGTTTTCTCGCAGTTCTGAGAGAAAAAGTTTACACATTTCTCTCGTCTACTCTTCGACGACTTGAAAAATCAAAGTGCGTAAATCTCACTAGTTTCGATCTAAAACGATGTACCCCGTTGTTTTTAGCCGGAATACAAGTTTTCGCGCAGTTCTGAGGGAAAAAGTTTACACCTTTCTCCCGTCTACTCTTCGACGACTTGTAAAATCGATGTTCGTGAATCTCGCTAGTTTCGATCTAAAACGATGTATCTCGTTGTTTTGAGCCGGAATACAAGTTTTCGCGCAGTTTTGAGAGAAAAAGGTTACAGCTCTCTCTCGTCTACTCTTCGACGACTTGTAAAATCAAATTGCGTAAATCTCGCTAATTCGATCTAAAACGATGTACCCCGTTGTTTTTAGCCGGAATACATGTTTTCGCGCAGTTCTGAGGGTAAACGTTTACACCTTTCTCTCGTCTACTCTTCGAAGACTTGTAAAATCGGTGTTCGTGAATCTCTCTAGTTTCGATCTAAAACGATGTGTCCCGTTGTTTTGAGCCGGAATACAATTTTTCGCGCAGTTCTGAGAGAAAAAGTTTAGAGCTCTCGCTCGTCTACTCTTGACGACTTGTAATCAAAATGCGTAAATCTCGCTAGTTTCGAGCTAAAACAATGTATCCCGTTTTTTTGAGCCGGAATCCAAGTTTTCGCGCAGTTCTGAGAGAAAAAGTTTACACCTTTCTCTTGTCTACTCTTCGACGACTTGTAAAATCGAAGTTCGTGAATCTCGCTAGTTTCGATCTAAAACGATGTATCCCGTTGGTTTGAGCCGGAATACAATTTTCCGCGCAGTTCTGAGAGAAAACATTTACAGCTCTCTCTCGTCTACTCTTCTACGAGTGCGTAAATCTCGCTAGTTTCGAGCTAAAACAATGTATCCCGTTGTTTGGAGCCGGAATCCAAGTTTTCGCGCAGTTCTGAGAGAAAAAGTACACCTTTCTCTCGTCTACTCTTCGACGACTTGTAAAATCGGTGTTCATGACTTTTGCTAGTTTCGATCTAAACCGATGTATCCCGTTGTTTTGAGCCGGAATACAAGTTTTCGCGCAGTTCTGAGAGAAAACGTTTACATTTCGCTCGTCTACTCTTAGAAGACTTGTAAAATCGGTGTTCGTGAATTATGCTAGTTTCGATCTAAAACGATGTATCCCGTTGTTTTGACCCGGAATACAAGTTTTCGTGCAGTTCTGAGAGAAAAAGTTTACACCTTTCTCGTCCACTCTTCGACGACTTGTAAAATCGATGTTCGTGAATCTCCCTAGTTTCAATCTAAAACGATGTATCCCGTTGTTTCGAGCCGGAATACAATTTTTCGCGCAGTTCTGAGAGGAAAATTTTAGAGCTCTCTCTCGTCTACTCTTCGACGACTTGTAAAATCAAAGTGCGTAAATCTCGCTAGTTTCGAGCTAAAACAATGTATCCCGTTGTTTTGAGCCGGAATCCAAAGTTTTCGCGCAGTTCTGAGAAAAAAAGCACACCTTTATCTCGTCTACTCTACGACGACTTGTAAAATCGGTGTTCGTGACTTTTGCTAGTTTTGATCTAAAACGATGTATCCCGTTGTTTTGAGCCGGAATACAATTTTGCGCGCAGTTCTGAGAGAAAACGTTTACAGCTCTCTCTCGTCTACTCTTCGACGACTTGTAAAATCAAAGCGCGTAAATCTCGCTAGTTTCGAGCTAAAACAATTTATCCCGTTGTTTTGAGCCGGAATCCAAGTTTTCGCGCAGTTCTGAGAGAAAAAGTACACCTTTCTTTCGTCTACTCTACGACGACTTGTAAAATCGGTGTTCGTGACTTTTGCTAGTTTCAATCTAAAACGATGTATCCCGTTGTTTTGAGCCGGAATACAAGTTTTCGCGCAGTTCTGAGAGAAAAAGTTTACGCTTTTCTCTCGTCTACTCTTCGACGACTTGAAAAATCAAAGTGCGTAAATCTCGCTAGTTTTGAGCTAAAACAATGTATCCCGTTGTTTTGAGCCGGAATCCAAAGTTTTCGCGCAGTTCTGAGAAAAAAAGCACACCTTTATCTCGTCTACTCTACGACGACTTGTAAAATCGGTGTTCGTGACTTTTGCTAGTTTTGATCTAAAACGATGTATCCCGTTGTTTTGAGCCGGAATACAAGTTTTCGCGCAGTTCTGAGAGAAAACGTTTACACCTTTCTCTCGTCTTCTCTTCGACGACTAGTGAAATTGATGTTCGTGAATCTCTCTAGTTTCGATCTAAAACGATGTATCCCGTTGTTTTGACCCGGAATACAAGTTTTCGCGCAGTTCTGAGAGAAAAGCTTTACCGCTTTCTCTCGTTTACTCTCTACGACTTGTAAAACCAAGGTGCGTAAATCTCGCTAGATTCGATCAAAAACGATGTATAACGTTGTTTTGAGCCGGAATACAAGTTTTCGCGCAGTTCTGAGAGAAAAACTTTACAGCTTTCTCTCGTCTACTCTCGACGACTTGTAAAACCGAAGTGCAAAAATCTCGCTAGTTTTTATCTAAAACGATGTATCCCGTTGTTTTGAGCCGGTATACAAGTTTTCGCGCACTTCTGAGAGAAAACGTTTACACCTTTCTCTTGTCTACTCTTCGACGACTTGTAAAATCGAAGTTCGTGAATCTCGCTAGTTTCGATCTAAAACGATGTATCCCGTTGGTTTGAGCCGGAATACAATTTTCCGCGCAGTTCTGAGAGAAAATATTTACAGCTCTCTCTCGTCTACTCTTCTACGAGTGCGTAAATCTCGCTAGTTTCGAGCTAAAACAATGTATCCCGTTGTTTGGAGCCGGAATCCAAGTTTTCGCGCAGTTCTGAGAGAAAAAGTACACCTTTCTCTCGTCTACTCTTCGACGATTTGTAAAATCGGTGTTCATGACTTTTGCTAGTTTCGATCTAAACCAATGTATCCCGTTGTTTTGAGCCGGAATACAAGTTTTCGCGCAGTTCTGAGAGAAAACGTTTACATTTCGCTCGTCTACTCTTAGAAGACTTGTAAAATCGGTGTTCGTGAATTTTGCTAGTTTCGATCTAAAACGATGTATCCCGTTGTTTTGACCCGGAATACAAGTTTTCGTGCAGTTCTGAGAGAAAAAGTTTACACCTTTCTCGTCCACTCTTCGACGACTTGTAAAATCGATGTTCGTGAATCTCCCTAGTTTCAATCTAAAACGATGTATCCCGTTGTTTCGAGCCGGAATACAATTTTTCGCGCAGTTCTGAGAGGAAAATTTTAGAGCTCTCTCTCGTCTACTCTTCGACGACTTGTAAAATCAAAGTGCGTAAATCTCGCTAGTTTCGAGCTAAAACAATGTATCCCGTTGTTTTGAGCCGGAATCCAAGTCCTCGCGCAGTTCTGAGAGAAAAAGTTTACACCTTCCTCTTGTCTACTCTTCGACGACTTGTAAAATTGATGTTCGTGAATCTCGCTAGTTTCGATCTAAAACGATGTACCCCGTTGTTTTTAGCCGGAATACAAGTTTTCGCGCAGTTCTGAGGGAAAACGTTTACACCTTTCGCTCGTCTACTCTTAGAAGACTTGTAAAAGCGGTGTTCGTGAATTTTGCTAGTTTCGATCTAAAACGATGTATCCCGTTGTTTTGACCCGGAATACAAGTTTTCGCGCAGTTCTTAGAGAAAAAGTTTACACCTTTCTCGTCCACTCTTCGACGACTTGTAAAATCGATGTTCGTGAATCTCCCTAGTTTCGATCTAAAACGATTTATCCCGTTGTTTCGAGCCGGAATACAATTTTTCGCGCAGTTCTGAGAGGAAAATTTTAGAGCTCTCTCTCGTCTACTCTTCGACGACTTGTAAAATCAAAGTGCGTAAATCTCGCTAGTTTCGAGCTAAAACAATGTATCCCGTTGTTTTGAGCCGGAATCCAAGTCTTCGCGCAGTTCTGAGAGAAAAAGTTTACACCTATCTCTTGTTCACTCTTCGACGACTTGTAAAATCGATGTTCGTGAATCTCGGTAGTTTTGATCTAAAACGATGTATCCCGTTGTTTTGAGCCGGAATACAATTTTGCGCGCAGTTCTGAGAGAAAAAGTTTACAGCTCTCTCTCGTCTACTCTTCGACGACTTGTAAAATCAAAGCGCGTAAATCTCGCTAGTTTCGAGCTAAAACAATTTATCCCGTTGTTTTGAGCCGGAATCCAAGTTTTCGCGCAGTTCTGAGAGAAAAAGTACACCTTTCTTTCGTCTACTCTACGACGACTTGTAAAATAGGTGTTCGTGACTTTTGCTAGTTTCGATCTAAAACGATGTATCCCGTTGTTTTGAGCCGGAATACAAGTTTTCGCGCAGTTCTGAGAGAAAAAGTTTACGCTTTTCTCTCGTCTACTCTTCGACGACTTGAAAAATCAAAGTGCGTAAATCTCGCTAGTTTCGAGCTAAAACAATGTATCCCGTTGTTTTGAGCCGGAATCCAAAGTTTTCGCGCAGTTCTGAGAGAAAAAGCACACCTTTATCTCGTCTACTCTACGACGACTTGTAAAATCGGTGTTCGTGACTTTTGCTAGTTTCGATCTAAAACGATGTATCCCGTTGTTTTGACCCGGAATACAAGTTTTCGCGCAGTTCTGAGAGAAAAGCTTTACCGCTTTCTCTCGTTTACTCTCTACGACTTGTAAAACCAAGGTGCGTAAATCTCGCTAGTTTCGATCAAAAACGATGTATAAAGGGGCGCTCACATTAGCGGGAAAACGCGCAACGCCGGGCGTTTCCCGCGTGCCGCTTCCCGCCCAAGCCGGTTTTTCTCCCGCGGACAGCCTGCTCTCCCGTCCCGCGGAGCGATGGGTTCGGTACCTATTTTTCCCGTGCCGGTGATTAAGGACAGCCAATGGGCGCCGACCGTGAACCGTGACGTCGGTCCCAGCTCAGTGACCCCTTCGGCGGCGGCGGAGGCTGCGCGCGTCCGGCCGGCCGGCCCCGGCCGGCCGGGGCACTCGGCGGCTGCTTTGCCAGGGCGACGGGAGGGGAGCTAGCAGGGTGCGCTTTCCAGTCTTCTCTAGTGTCACGTGACTATCCCCTTCTCTTTCTGCTCGTTCGGGTCCTCCCTCAGCGCCTCCTCTCTCCACATTCCAAGACAACCGCAGCGAGAAAACGCGCGTAGTGTGAGCGTCATTCCGAGGAGCTGCGAGGCAGCGTCGACGTTGACGCTGTGCCGGCGCGGGAAGCTTCCCGCCAGTGTGAGCGCGCCTTAACGTTGTTTTGAGCCGGAATACAAGTTTTCGCGCAGTTCTGAGAGAAAAACTTTACAGCTTTCTCTCGTCTACTCTCGACGACTTGTAAAACCGAAGTGCAAAAATCTCGCTAGTTTTTATCTAAAACGATGTATCCCGTTGTTTTGAGCCGGTATACAAGTTTTCGCGCACTTCTGAGAGAAAACGTTTACACCTTTCTCTTGTCTATTCTTCGACTTATAAAATCGAAGTGCGTAAATCTCGCTAGTTTTGATCTAAAGCGATGTATCCCGTTGTTTTGAGCCGGATTGCAAGTTTTCGCGCAGTTCTGAGAAAAAGTTTACACCTTTCTCTCGTCTACTCTTCGACGACTTGTAAAATCAATGTTCGTGAATCTCGCTAGTTTCGATCTAAAACGATGTATCCCGTTGTTTTCAGACGGAATACAATTTTGCGCGCAGTTCTGAGAGCAAAAATTTACAGCTCTCTCTCGTCTACTCTTCGACGAGTGCGTAAATCTCGCTAGTTTCGAGCTAAAACAATGTATCCCGTTGTTTTAAGCCGGAATCTAAGTTTTCGCGCAGTTCTGAGAGAAAAGTACACCTTTCTCTCGTCTACTCTTCGACGACTTGTAAAATCGGTGTTCGTGACTTTTGCTAGTTTCGATCTAAAACGATGTATCCCGTTGTTTTGAGCCGGAATACAAGTTTTCTCGCAGATCTGAGAGAAAAAGTTTACACATTTCTCTCGTCTACTCTTCGACGACTTGTAAAATCAAAGTGCGTAAATCTCGCTAGTTTCGATCTAAAACGATGTATCCCGTTGTTTTGAGCCGGAATACAAGTTTTAGCGCAGTTATGAGAGAAAAAGTTTACACCTTTCTCTCGTCTACTCTTCGACGACTTGTAAAATCGATGTTCGTGAATCTCGCTAGTTTCGACCTAAAACGATGTATCCCGTTGTTTTGAGCCGGAATACAAGTTTTCGCGCAGTTTTGAGAGAAAAAGGTTACAGCTCTCTCTCGTCTACTCTCCGTCGACTTGTAAAATCAAAGTGCGTAAATCTCACTAGTTTCGATCTAAAACGATGTACCCCGTTGTTTTTAGCCGGAATACAAGTTTTCGCGCAGTTCTGAGGGAAAAAGTTTACTTTTCTTTCGTCTTCTCTTCGACGACTAGTGAAATTGATGTTCGTGACTTTTGCTAGTTTCGATCTAAAACGATGTATCCCGTTGTTTTGAGCCGGAATACAAGTTTTCGCGCAGTTCTGAGAGAAAAAGTTTACACTTTTCTCTCGTCTACTCTTCGACGACTTGTAAAATCAAAGTGCGTAAATCTCGCTAGTTTCGATCTAAAACGATGTATCCCGTTGTTTTGAGCCGGAATACAAGTTTTCGCGCAGTTATGAGAGAAAAAGTTTACACCTTTCTCTCGTCTACTCTTCGACGACTTGTAAAATCATGTTCGTGAATCTCGCGAGTTCCGATCTAAAACGACGTATCCCCTTGTTTTGAGCCGGAATATAAGTTTTCGCGCAGTTCTGAGAGAAAAAGACTGCAAGTCACTCCTGTCGGCTGCCATCCTTTGTTAGGGCGACGGTAGTCGTTCGCTCCAACAAAGGTCACTTCTCGATTGCCTAGTTCGCCCCACGTTCGAGCGCCAAGATATGGGGTTACTCTGCGTCAAGCCAGCCGTGAAGGCGAGCTTCCGTGCAAGCTACACGCAGGCGTTATTCGAGTACGCAACACGTTTCCCCAACCCGTGGCGCAGAGTCGCAGCCACGGCAGGTTCGGACGAAATAGGCAACGGCAGGGCACGCTAGGAAATAGTTTATTATCCTAACACGAACTAAAACACACTGCGGAAGAATGTTCTATCAGTAAAATAGATGTTGAGCAGCTCACCAGGTCGTTGACGTCGTCTGCGTTGGTGTTCGGGGGCCGGCGGGCAGCGGAAGGGGTCCGTGGGGCCGTTAGGAAGGTCCGGCAGCGAGAGTCGCTTCCCGCCGCGCGTTCCCCCCTTTTTATCCCTTCGGGCATTGCCTCCCTGGCAGCAAATCGTTACCGTCAAGCTTAGGCGTGCTACCCTCTCCGCAGAAGGCAGCGCGCTGCCGTGACGTCACGTCAGTGCTGGGGCTGAAATGAGCTGACTCGTGGGGGTGCCTGCTCTCCACATTCCTGGCGGCCAGCGCGCCAGTGTAAGTCACGGTCGCCGCTGGCGCGGGGGACGAGGAGGGGATACCAGTGTATCCCACAACTTTGAAAAAAAGTACGGAGCATTTTTCAAGCCGAAGCTCAACATTACAGGGCGAAACGTGCCCGCGGGGGACACGAATGCTGCGTACCTGCTGGCACGCTCAGTGAGCGACACCTGCCAGTAACCACGAACTAAATCCAGTGTGGATATATATTCTGATTTAGCGACTGTTTCAACCCTCTCCTCGACGTTCGGAATGGGGTAGGTCAGGTCCACTGTGATTGAATTCAGTCTCCGGTAGTCCACGCAAGGTCTCGGATCCTTGACTGGAACCTCTACAATAATGATTGGTGACGGATAGTCACTTCCGCAGGGCACTATGACGCCAAGTTCTCACATACGGCGGATCTCAGTCTCAATGATTTCCTTTTGTCTTGGAGAGACACGGTACGGTTTGCTCCTGATCGGCCGTTCGCTGGGCACCTGAATTTCGTGTTAGATGAGGGTTGTTTTTTTTTTGGCTTGTTTGAAAACAGCACCTCAAAGTCGCGGAAGACGTTTTTAATGTCTCCTCGTTGACTTTCCGTCAAACATGGCTCTCTGTCGATTGAATTTACCCGCTCATTCGCTGCTTGCTCGTCCTCATGAGGGGCATAAGGTATGTCTGAGATCTCTTCCTCTGGCATGTTCAGCGCCGTGTTAACCATGGCCTGACGCTGCACATAAGGCTTCATCAAATTACTGTGGATTATCCGATTGTGTTTGTAATTAAATTGTAACTCATAGTTGGTGTCTGAAAGCTTGGACACCACCTTAGCTGGCCCTTCATCACATTTGCTTCCACGAGGTCTCTCGTTTTCGCAAGTCTTTCCGGTAGCTTGAAGACGTAATCCACTACACAGGGATCCTCTCCGTAACCCTCCCATGACACCCTCAGTATGCGCAACGGGGTTCTCAAGTCACGCCCGTAGACTAGTTCAGCGTGGCTAAATCCTGTGCTTTCGTGGGGAGAGGATCTCATTGCAAAGAGCGCTGCTGGAAGGCAGCCTTCCCAATCTACCTTATGCTCAAAACACCGAGACCTATGTATCCGCTTTTGCACTTAGTGCATGCGCTCGACTGGATTTGACTGAGGGTGGTGAATGGAACTGCGGAATATTTTAATCCCACACCGTTCAAAGATCGTTGTTGTCAAGCAGCTTGTGAACACGCTCCCGTTATCGCTTTGTATCTCTGCAGGGAACCCTACGCGAGAGAAAATTGGCAAAAGGGCGTCTACAACACATGCGGAACTTAGCTCCTTCAAAGGAATGGCCTCGGGAAATTCGGTTGCCACGCACAGTGAGGTCAGAATGTAGCAACAACCATAGTTGGACGCTGGCAGCGGGCCGACAGTATCTATTACATGACGCCGAAAGGCCTCTGTAATGATGGGAATTAGTGTCATAGGCGCTTTCAATTTATCCGTCGACTTGCTGACCCGCTGGCAGGTGTCGCAAGATCTAACAAGCTGTTCCACATCTTTCCAGCAGCCAGGCCAGTAATATTCGAGGGCTAATCTAGCTTTTGTTTTCTTTATGCCCAGGTTGCCTGCCCATGCATTTCCGTGTGCGTGCTCTAGAAGCTGCCGCCGGTACTTCTCAGGCACCAGGAGTTGATCATATGCGCGTCCCTTTGAGTCGCAGTATCTCCGGTACTGAAGGCGATTTTTCATGAAAGCTGATGTTCTTTCTAGCGACTCCCTGTCTCACATTATTGCTTTGAGCTCTTAACGATGGGTCGCTTTTCTGCTCTGCAATGAGTGCTTTCCTATCAACCTTAGTGAACTCCTCCCAACAAGTCGAAGCAGGTGTTAATGTAAAACCCTTCGCGTTGGTTCTTGTTGCCCCATTCTCTACGGAATCGGCAGTTCCTTGGATTTCATGAGCTACCGCTGGTTCGGGAACACCTTCATGGTCATGCTCATGCGGATTAGACGGATCAGTTTTCCTGCAATGATCCCCCGGCTGGTCGGGAGAATGGTTCAGAGCCTGCTCATTTATCGTAGCGCAGTCGAGTTTCTTTGCGAGCTCTCGCGCTCGAGAACGTGTTAGCGCCATGCAAGCCAAGCCCGAGGTGAAAGAGAGACCTTTCTCTTTCAGCAGCTGCTTGGATTTGTTGTGCGATGTCAGTGCACGTTAAAGAACCCCAGGTGGTCGAAATTTCCGGAGCCCTTCTCTACGGCATCCCTCATAGCCTGAGTTGCTTTGGGACGTTAAACCACAATAAACGTAAACCTAAGCAAGGCATGGAAAAAAGGCTGCCACCATCTGGAAGACGTTGAAGTAACGAGCTTTAGCGGAGTGATCGAAACCTAGCGCCATCTATCAGAGAAATTACGATGCGCGTATACCCGTTGTCGAGTTACACCCCTTGAAGATACTTCCCAAACGGAATTCGCTTCGTTTGGGGGTCATGATGGGCCTAGAATTCGGCTTGCTGTGCGATATGAAACGCTTGAATTAGTAATTGCAGTGTACAATGTTTATCTATTAATAAATTGTGGTTTTCTCTCTATACCACAACCCATAGGGTTTATTTGCCTGCCAAAATCGGTATACAACTGGCCCCGTATATATTGCGGAATGAATGCGGAGTATATATTGCGGAATGAATGTACAGATATGCAGAGGTCCCGTAACGTGACGGCTTTCTTCCCCGTTATAGGATATGTTTTTTTTTTTTTGGGGGGGGGGGGGTGAGTGGGGAAAGAATGAGAGGGCACAACCAATATTTATGGCCGCCATCTTGAAATGGAGCAACTGAAACTATGCCGCCATGTCATCCAATGACGTCATACTCACACAGTTCCACCTCCATCCACCATATTGCACCAGGACGTAATCATTTGCACGCGGCAGGTTGTTGTTTCTATAATGCAGAAGTATTTGCTCTTGGACTAGTTGGTTCATCATAAAGTTGAATGACGCAAGGGAACGAACACAAGAAGTGAAGACACAGAGACAGAAAGAGCGCCTACTACCAACTGAGTTTATGCGGAAAACACCACGTTTATACGCCAGTACATTATCACTATCAGTGCGTTATCATAGCCAGGACAAGCTAACAAAAAAATATATGTTCAGATAAAGATTACATTTATCCATAAAAGCCAGAGAATTGCTACTCACAGAACAAGGCATGAAGAAATTTACGAACATGATAGCAAGATTAAATGACAAGATCTAAACATGACGATCTAAAAAATCCTGTTCCTGCCCGCTAAGTTTGACCGACGAAGTGCTTATGCACGTGGGCCCACCTTTCTGTATGTGACATGCTTCTATAACTTCTCTTTCAACTCGCTCTCTGCCTCTGTCGATAAACTTTGCCTCTTCCAGCACCGGTCCGCCATCTTGACAACTTCTGCAGTGATCAGGGAGGTTTCCTCTTTCATTGTTTTTTGTTGTCCGTTAGTGCTCAATCGCTCCCTCATTAAAACAACGGCCGGTCTGCCCAATGTAGACCCGCCCACACTTGAGCGGTATCTCATAGATGACTTTAGACCTGCCAACCGTATAACGCTGTCTATGCTTGATAGCGCACCTCGGGGGTCGTTTGTCCATCATGGAGCATATCTCGCCAAGCTTACATGGTGCTGAAAACACCACATCCTGGTGTTTTCACCACGTAATGGGCACTTTGCTGCTGGGCCCAAAGTACAGCTTTCAGCCAGCAGCCTCCAGCCCTCAATTCTTTGGGATGGCACGGTATGTCGCCACACGAGCCAGTGTACAACACCGGGAGAGAGCATTAGAAGGAGTGGACGCCGTAATCCGCTGGGTGAGTGAGTCCTTGTAGTATTCCGTCGTTGAAGCGCGTTGTAAAGACTTTAGGAGAAGCCGATCTTTCTGTAGATGAAGTTGATAAAGAAAGAGGCTTTTTTGTTATCCTGCGATCGAAATCAGAACAAGGTATTGAAAAGAATTTTAAACCCATCAAATTTCGTCCTAAAAAGCAGAAGCAGGCTGCTTTAAAATTACTAGTGGATGTCAATTTAGAATCTGTGCGGAAGCTGGTAAACTCGGCCAAAAAAAAGGAGTTTTAAACGTTTTCTTCACTTGCAAAACCCATAGACCTTAGTTTCTCTTACGGGTTATCGTATCGGAAAATGGACATGGCAATCCCATGTGTCTAAATGTCTGCAACATTCCTTGAAACACCTTTCCGTGGATGACCTCTTTCTAATTAAGAACTCTGATTCAGTTTTAACTGAAATGAGGTCTAGATTAGAAAAAGCATCATGTGTGTTCTCTATAGATGTCGAAAACATTTACTACTCTGTTCCTCACGATGGCCTCTTTACAGCCATTCGTGAAAGCATAAATGATTTTGATGAACTAAGGTTCCAGAATGCTATTGGAATTACCAGTGATCATTTTATTTCCTTGCTTGAATTTTATCTGCAATCCACTGTCATTGATTTTAATCAGAAGTTTTATTTTCAAAAGAACTGGAGTTAGCATTGGCTCATCTATAGCCCCCATTTTAACTGACATCTTTTTAGCTTTTATTGACCAGCGGATTTGTGCGCAGTTAAACCGGACACCTGTAAGACGGGTGTTCCGCTTTGTTTACAATTATTTTATGATATTTACCCGCCTGCCTTTTTAAACTTTGACAAAGCTGTTGCCGATGTTCTTAACATTTTTAGAGACAATTCCCAAGGCCCCACACACTTATCACGAATGGCACGAGATCCGAGGTTTATCGGTGTTCGTCCGCTTCAAAACTACGCATCGCCAGACGAGAACACCGGTAAAACTGAGCACATGATACCATAAACACCAAACCAACACCAGCTAGAACTAACGGCGTGTTAACGAGGTCCGCAATCCTTCATCAGCCGTCTCTCACGGAGTGGTTGTCGCCATTCCAAACCTTCCGATCGGTGTAGAAAAAAAAACAAAAAAACGCCGTACGGCAACTGAGACGGAGCAAGGTCGAACTGCTGCTGCTGTTCAAAAGAACGAGCCAGTGGAGCTGTGTACCTTTATCTGTTTCGCTTAGTTCCCGAACGATGCAGCAAGTTTTGGTTTCGGTGTAGATGCAATCGACAGCAGGCGGCGCCAAGAATCAGAAGACGGCGAGAGAGTCGTCAGTGTGAACACTGTGACCGAAGCGGCGTAGGCGCTAGGCCTAGCAGCGCCAGCGGGGCCATCTCGAGTTGCGTCGCAGAATTCAGCACGGCGGGTTGTCTGGAGCCTCTCTTGGAACTGATATCGTGAGCGGCAACTTCGCGCTTGACACTGCTGCTTTTCGTTGTGCGACGTACAAAGGAAAGATGGATGCTTAACCAAGTTCACTGAAGTGGATTTCTTAAAAAGACAGCTGAGCTTGCCCCTCGCTCTGGTTTGCGAATCGCGGTATGGCGCCGTTGTGAGAGAATTGAGACAAGCGCTGGTTTTGCCGCGCCCTTGGCCAGCGGGAGAGAAATTTCTACCTCGACACTGCTGCCCGGAAGGATATTTTTGAATACCTGCCGTCTCACATCTGTCTCGCCGTCATTGTAAGTGATTTTGCGTCTTAAATATCGTTGTACGATAAAGACGCGAGCAGGCTTGTGTGCAGCGCTGTAGCACTGTGCTGCGGAATGGAGCAAAACATTAGCGCAGTTTTCTTAACGACGCGCTGCCAGTGTATGGGTTGTTTTATATGACTATGCGCCAGCGCTTGAGCGCCTGCATTGCCAGTCAATCCCACTGCCTGCGTGATAAGTTCGCCTTCATTCCGCAAAGCACCACACGAGCGCTCTGTACAAGTCTGCTTGCGTCTGCACTGAAGTACACCTTGCAAGCGGCTGTAGGTTTTCGGCACTTTTATTTTAGTGCTCTCCGAAGCATTTGTGGCATTTTAGTTTGGATATGTGCAGCATTTTTGACCGCTCTTAATTTCATGCATGTTCGAAGAACGAGGTGCGCGGCATCGCTATTAACATAAAAAAAAACATTATTTTTCCCATGGTTCTCCACAAAAAAAACAACATAAAATTGCTTATCGTGAGCGTCGCAGCAAATGAATGTGCTCAAAGCTTCTGAAGTGCATACTTGTATTGTGCCGTCATAGATTCGGCCGCCACATTTAGAATTCCAATCTGATAATTTGATGCTTTCAGTCAGTGGCGCAATCTCTTTGTCACTGGAACACGAGTGAAAGCGAGAAAGCAACGGCTGTCAGTTCTTGCCTTATGTTCTGCGGTTCGTTGCGGCATAACTTCGATGGGTGCAGTATAAACGTGCTGTGACTATTTGTGAAAATATAACAGCGGCTTTTAATTTCAAAGCATCACATTCTTCATTGCCTTGCTCACCTATCATTATTGGAGTCAGTAATTCGAACGACATACATTTTATTCATAATGATTTGTTTGGTATCAAACATGACTGGACATTGTTCTATACACGTTCTAATCTAGGAAGAACTCCAAGGTTGCATCAGTTTAATCTACAAGCAGTGACAAACAGTTCAGAGTTAAGTCGCAAATTAAGATGCCCCCTGCAACACTTGTAGGCATTTTTGTGCAAATGATATATTGGAGGACATGAGCAGGAACTGAAGTTTTTGTACGAAAATAGCAGCTCAGTATTTGTCTGAGCATCTGATGACTACCTTTTAGGCGCAGAATTTACTCAAATTTAGGCATTGATGTCACGAGCTTTAGCAAAGCTAGGGTTTTGTGATTATTTAGTTTAGAATGGGGCTGGCGCAAAGCCCTGGTGTTTCGTTACCTTGCAAAGAGGCGGAATGCAAACAGTGACAGTAAGGAGCTGCTGACCCCCAAGAGATTTTCTTTAAAATTCAGGCGTAGTTACTTGTGCAATTAAAAAAAAACAATACTAGAAATAAGGAGCCAGTGCAACTGCTACAACTATGATCAGTTCTGAAAATAGAGTAGTTTCATGACTAAACCAGATACAGCGTACTTGCACGTGGCAATTTTGGGATTTGCATTGCTAGTCTCATTTTCACGCGTGTTCACTACCACGCGTGTTCACTACCACCCAGCTGAAGCAACGCACTACGCAGCAACGCCATCGGTGCTGTCCGGAGATCCCCGTGGATGACGTCATGTCGGTCCCGACCAATCGCGGGCAACCGCGGCGTTGGCTCGGCGCCCTAAGGCGATGGGGCACGTTTTCTTGTAAAAAACAACTTTTTGCGTTTATTTCCGCTGTTTTTGAAGGAGATATTCTTTTTCAGCGGACTAAAAGCAACAAAATGACGTAGAGAACTCATTTTTTTCGAAAAGTGCTTCAGCTTCCCTTTAAGTACACTTGGACAGCATTCTGGCGACTCTTCTTTGGACCAATAAAAAAAGCCGTTACCGGAGCCATCCAGGGGTGTTCTGACAGCATTCTGGGGACCCTTTCTGAGACCAATTAGACCAATCAGGAAAGCCGTTACCGGAACCAATTAGAACCCATCCTTTCAAGACATGGCGACAGCAAACAAGTGCACTTTCTCAAACTAAAATACTCGAAAACAGCAAGCGGCGCCAGCTCGCACCCTTGTACGAGTAGGGAATGAATGCGCGCGCGTTCATTCCCTACTCGTACAAGGATGCGAGCTGGCACCGCTTGCTGTTTTTGAGTATTTTGGTTTGAGAAAGTGCACTTGTGTTGTGCAACGAAGAACCCCGAGTAACCAAAAGCATACCGCGGAACGCGGGCTGGAGAGCCCCTGCACGACAAGACCGGGGAAACGGCGCCAGAACAGGATCCACAGCGAAACAGTGACTCCGCAACATGATCCGACCGCGGCCACCGAACTGAAGTGGGGGAAGCACGCGAGGCGCTCAACAGGGGAGCTGTGTCTTCTCTGCAACTATAGAGCGACCCAACTAAACAGTTGTGTTCCTTTTACCCCTTTCTCTTTTTTGATGTCAGCCCGAAAGGGGAAAGGTAGAAGTTGTTGGATGCCGACGTCTTGAGGTTCTAAACTTGCTCAGTCACATTACTCGAGGAATTTCAGGAAGTAAACTGTTTAATCACATATAAAATAGTTAAGACAGAACGGAAGGTACAACAAGGAGAACAACTATGTACATAGTGATTGATCCGCAGAGTGACCAAACGAAATCAACCCCCGGTCCCACCAAACGTCTTCTTTTAATCTCTAAGTCCCCGCCCTCAGTGGGGACACCAACCAATTAGGTCAAAACACACGCACGCATCCAATCAAGGACCGGGGAAAGGAAAACACATCCAATAAAACACATGGGAAAGGAAAACATATTGAAAAGGAGACAGAGGAGAGTAAAACACGCCCAATCAAAGATTGGGGAGAGGGGACAGGTCATAGTCACGAATACTAACAATTCCCCTCTCGGATCACTCCATCCTCCTCCGCGGGGCGGCATGTTTATTCGCTTAAAGAGCATGCGAGGACCGCACAGATTGTTGAAAGCCGTCCCCGAGGGGCCACTTAAGGCGCCACCGCTCCCCAATTCTTCTTGATGCCCCCACGTGCACAGGAAGTGCCTGGCAGTCATATGGAGCTGATAAGCGCTCACAGTGAGCATGAGGAACGCGCCTCCAAAATTGCCTCCTAGCCACACACTGAACGACCGCCGCCCGGTTCATGGCCTTGGGCAGCGTCGCCGCGGTAGGGATGAAAGGCGTCGCGCGTCTTCGTTGCTGCTTCTCGGAGCGGGACTGTGAACAATGGGGCCCGGCCAAGCTGGGTCGCCTGCGCACCCCGAACTCCCCTCCGTCGCCGTCCGCTTGACTCATTAGTTCCATGTGGAGTCGAAAGGAGGAAATGGATCACAGCGTACGCACTCTTGTACACACACAGGCGGCGTTCCGTACGTGATTACTTGGGTCTCCGGATGTACCCAAGCCAGCCGCGCACGACATAAACCAAAACAGATGGCACCAAGGACGCACTCTGGCGCGCAAAACTCTAAAACCCGCTATGGGACACTACGCTCGCGTGTGTCCCTTGCTCGGTCCTGTTTTTCAGCGCAGTTTTAAAGATGAACTGTTCTTGATAATTCCGTCTTTTTCTTCTGGTACAGCAACTCGTAACTTACCCCCATATTCTTAAACAGACCTCCACTTGAAATTTCACTCGAGTTGCTCCTCGAAGCCCGTTTCGTGCTTCTTAAACCCTCCTCCACTCCTACCGGCCCTCGAACGGAGGAACTCCTCCACGCTTTCCTCCGAAATCTCGAGGTGGCGCTGCTGCTACCTTGAACGCCTCCTCGACCGAAGCGTCCCCCCTCAACCGTGTTGAGATGGCTGCCGGCTCGCTCGCCGAGTTCGCCGAACGTGTGCTACGTGTGGACGAACTGTTCCACGACGGCGCCGACGATAGCGAAGCTGCAGTTGTGCCACGACGGGCGTCGCGGGACAGAATAAACCCGCTCGAGCATTTCAGCGATCGGGAGTTCCTATCCCGGTACCGGTTTTCGAAGGACACCGTGCGAGAGGTCCTGAAGTGCTTGCCCATGGAAGAAAGCGTCAGCAATCGCGGTCACCCGCTACCACCGATGCTTCAGCTGGCCATTGCACTTCGATTTTATGGAAGTGGAACGTTCCAAGTCGTCACCGGTGACTTGGTAAATGTTTCGCAACCGACGGTGTGCCGTGCAGTGGAACGAGTATCCACGCTGATCGCGGCACATATGTTCCCTCGAACTGTTAAGTTCCCCGCTACTGCGGCCGAGTTTCAAGCGGACACGAGAGACTTCTACCGCCTTCGCCGTTTCCCTGGGGTGACTGGGTGCATAGACTGCACCCACATTAGAATCAAGTCTCCTGGCGGGCAGCTCGGAGAGGTATACCGCAACCGGAAAGGCTACTTTTCGATCAATGTGCAGGTGAGCCCATTTTTCTTTTTGCAATACTTTATCGCGTTCGAGGTGGCATTAAATTGTACTAACGCGCGTTGATATAGAACAAACTTGAGGGCCACTTTTCTTCACATTGCCCATCTTAGCTGTCGTCTTCTTCAAATAATGTTCATGTAAATATTGACCAAAAAAAAAGGATCGATCTCTTGGCGTGCTGAACCTGCACTGCATCACTTTTCAAGATTGGAGGGTCCGGTTTAATTATTGCGTGTACGTATACGCAAACCCCTTTTACGTCCAAAGCGACTACTATCAATTCATCAGTGATGAAGGTATTTTTTGTACAATATTTTTGTTATGCCTCAATATTTGCCTTGCGTTGTATAAACACCAGCACATCTAATGAATTTACACTCTATTTCTTAGCTAACATTGTATATATAGGAGCAATAATTTGTTTTTCGCATTGCTTGTTTTGCATTTCATTCTTCCTGCACCCTTTTCAAATGCCTGTATGACCCCGAGAGTAAAAATAAATAAATACCATGAATGTTACCTAGCGTTCCTGTTACATGATGCACCAAATTTTCACTCGCATTGAAAGTAAACAACTTGCACCATTTCAATGAAAGTGCTAATTTTTCTGGCTCTTGTTTCCTGTAAAACATAGAACCTAGGCTTTATGAATATTTATTAATTGCTGAAGTGTAGAGTGATCTGACATGTAGGCACAAAAATTTATTTTCATTTCCTGAGAATATTTTCACTAAAGAGACATAATATTTTATCCTCAGGCAATCACAGGGCCAAGGCTTGAATTTTATGACTTGGTCGTCGGCTGGCCTGGATCAGTTCATGACAGCAGGATTTTTGACAACAGCCGTGCACGGGTCCTCTACGAGACAAAACGAGTTCCCGGGTTGCTGCTGGGTGACGCAGGTTATCCCTGCATGTCATTTTTAATGACACCTCTGGCAGATGCCAACCCGCCAAATACCCCAGAGGGCAGGTAAGTACAAGAGGGAACGTAGCAACATAATTTCTTTGATTGAAGGCAGCACAAATGTACGAATGTCATCTCCTTTTGTTGCTGTACTGCTCCGTAAACACTTTACATCAAAGAGTGGAATCTTCATTTTTATTTGTTACTGAAACACATAATTTTTCCATGCTTTTCCCATTTTTTCATTCAAATTCAACAAGAAATAAAAATTCAGATTTAGTATACATTTGCCACCAGTTGACGGACAACGCCCCTGAAGCGGTCTTGCTACTTTCCGAGGCGTGCAAATGTAATTACAGCTTTATTATTAGCTGCAGAGGGGCCACTGAGAAAGTAATGCGCAGACTGCTGTGCTCTTCAATTTAGCACATCTATACAAATTTTTACTTCGAACTGCTCGTCTTTCACGCAGGTATCAGGCGGCCCACATCAAAACGAGAAATAGTCTGGAGAGGGCTTTTGGAGTTTGGAAGAGCCGCTTCCCATGCCTAGACATGGGCCTCCAGAACCGCCCTGAGCGCTCAGCAGTTATAATAACTGCTTGCGGCGCCCTTCACAATCTCGCCGTTCTACGGAAGGACCCGGAGCCACCTGCTGTGGCCCTCCCCGTTATCCAGCAGCCACAGCCTAGCGTACAACCACAGCAGCTTCATGTGCCACCGCAGCTTTCTGCCGACACAGTGAATGGCTCTCGTGTTCTGGTGGGGCTTATAGCCAGATCGTTCCGTTAAATGTCCCAATTACCTTCTCCGAAAATGTACACGATACTTTCCTAGTGTTAGAGAACCGCTATTTTTATGGCATTTGCAGTGTTTTTGTCTATTTCTTTGAACTGGGTTCTCTTATAGCATATAATGTCATCAATAGCTGAACCTCGTCCATGGGAGGACGCAGGCCTCTCCTGTATCTTTCCAATTAACCCTGTGCTGTGCCAGCTGCGGCCACCTTGTTCTTGCAGGATTCCTAATCTCATCAGCCCACCGTACTTTCTGCCGCCTTCTGCTATGCTTACCTTCTTTTGGGATTCATTTCGTTACCAATAGCCCAACATTTATCTTGAATTCACATTACATTCCCTGCCCATGCCCATTTCTTCTTGATTCCAGCTTGGACATTACCAACTCACGTTTATTCCCTCATTCATTCTGCACTTTAACCGCTACTTCTATCATTTTCCTTTCCATAGTTCGCTGCACTATATCTGCCCCATAGGTTATAGGCTTTGCCCCACAAGATATGGCTGTTGAGGAATACTAGTAAACTGCCATTCATGGCTGGAGAGTGCCTGGCAAATGTGCTGCACCATCATTCTTATTCTCCTAGTTAGTTTACACATGTGGTGCAGATCTGTGGTCACTATGCTCTAAATAGGTGCGTTTACCTTACAACTTTAATGCTTTACTGCCTCTTGTCGGCTGTTTCGTTCTGAGTGTTAACATAACTGAAGATCTCAATATGCATTTTTACTCCCACCGTTCTGCTTCCTTTGCTTTGCTTGTCTTCGACCATGTTTGGAAGTTTGTTCTCAGCTACTTAGCAGTGAAATATTTTTAGAAAATCTGAGATTATTAAGGCATTCGCATTCAATTTCATCCTCAGTTGTTTCCTCTCGAGTTCTCTGAAAATATCCTGGAAGCACGTGACGAATAGTACTGGAGAGAACGCGTCTCCCTGCGTGACACCCTTCACAACTGGTATTTTGTCACTTTCCTCGTGAACTATTATGGCACCTTCCAATTTCTGCCAACGAAAGATTTCTTTTGGCTGCTTTTAGGCTACTTCCTTATTTTACTGCTTGATCCTTTCCATATTATATTTCCTTATGCTGTTTATACATGTGCAAGTGTGTTAAATAAAGAACATTGTTTTTAAGAAACTGAAGGAACATGCAAATACTGTACGACTGCATCAAAATGACGACAGTGTTGGTAATTGTACACAGAAGTGTTCCGAGACAAATATGTACAAGTTAATTTTATTTCTCTATTTAGCGCTTCAGTGCTTCTAACTGCCGCTTTTTGATTTCAAAATCCAGAGAAAGCAGCTTGCGCTGCATTTTGTTTTTGAGCCGCTGCTCGGCCAGCTGGCTCCTGCGGAGTTGTAGGTCGAGTTGGCGTAACTCTTCCTTGCGCCGGTCCTCAGCTTCAATAGCCTTAATTCTGGCTGCTACTTCAGGAGCCAGTGTCCGCTCCACCGCAGCAACACGGGGGCCACCTGCCCTCGTGCGAGCAATTTGTGCTGGTGTGATGTCCTCAGACACACTCTGGCACGACGGCACGACAGGCACGAGCACTGTTGGTCTGCCTGCACTGAGGCACTCTTCCTGAACAGGAAGTGCCTCGTCAGTTAGTGGTCGGCTGTTCAGCCATGGTGACGGTGCTGCCTGCATTGATGTGGGTGCAGGAACCTCGCCTGCAAAAACATGCACACACATACAATACCTTCATGAGAACTCTGCAATGCTGTAACAAAATTGGTGGGCTCTTATGCTTACATACATACTACTGTGATATGACATGCAAAGAACAAATAAGACCATAAACAGAGGCTATTCAGACCATAACAGGGAACCAAAAACAAATGCTTTACATGGTCGCGACTAGTGTAGACATCTAAAAACAAACTTCTCAACATATATGTGACATGTCGAAAAATGGACCCAGTACGAGCCCGCCAAGAAGTCCTGATAAATATGTGGCCCGCCTGCTTGAGCACGTGCACATACCACGAGCAGAAAATAACTAGTGTTTGCTGCAGTGCCGCTCGATAGCCGAGCACCAGTTGCGAATTGAATCTGGGATGCTGCGCCCACATATCGACAGGTGCGAGGAGCTGTGTAAACGCCCGTGTAATGCGGCATGTAAGCGGGCGTTAAAGAATCCCTTGCAGTTGAAATTAATCCATAGCCCTCCCCAACAACGTCTTTCTCAGCCCAGGCTTTGGACTTCATGCACGAGGAAAACTAACCGTGACAGTTGTAACTAGTATTTAAAGAGGGCAGCCTTACTTACTGGAAAAGTCGTCTTGGCTTGGTTCGTTGTCATTTACCATCGCCTCCAATAATGCAACAGGTGGCAGGGACAGCACTGCCTCGCTGACATGGGCCCCGTCGCTGTCAAAGGGATTTGGCAGTCTGGTCGCCATATGGTCGGCGACTGCACCAACCAGTTCTGTTGCCGGACTCATTGGCCGGCATTCAAGGGTACCGCCACCTGCACCAAAATTCTTAATTGTGCATATCCTACAGCACAATCTGCGCAGTGAAACACACTGAGGTGAAGTGCATTCTGTGCGCAGCACGCAAAGCTTGAAAAGGAAAAACAAACAAAATCGCTAACCAGTAGAGTACCACCAGTAATGTTTTGCTCAAAAGTAGTACGCAGATTTTTAACAATTTTTCACAAAAATTCACAATAAGAAAAAAGATTGCATTTATGCTTAAGGACGGAAATGCGAAAGCCTTCCCTTTTTCTCTTGCTCCCTCTGTTCCTTTTTTTAGTTGGAAACTTCTTATTTCATTTATTTATTTTGTAGTTGCTTGTTTTTCATTTTTTAAATTTGTTTTTTATACTAAGTAAGCCTTGTCGTGCATTTACATCGTTTTTCATCGAATCGGTCACACAAAACCTGCTTCAAACACAGCAATTTTTATTTCATTATTTCAATTTAATTAACTAATTACAATTCATCAACCAAACTTTTCCCACTTCAAGATCTACTCGCGCACTGCCTAACTCAAACTTTTGCATATTTATCTCCACAGAACGACATAACCGTGCACACAGAATTCGCGGACACGTTTTGCTGATGCGAAGTAACCATATAATTTTTTCGCATTAATAATGCCAAATTGTTAGGATTAAAATGATGTCAGAAGATGAAACGTGCGAACATGCAGGAAAATGTATGGGACAGTTTTTGAATGTAAAACTGTTTCGCTCACCTGTCCGAAAGATTTCCCTCGTTTCTTCAGACTTCTTCTTTTTCCACCGGGACTTCATATTATCCCACAGTTTTCGTAGCTGTGCTACACACACAGTGCGTGTGCCGGCCAAGCTATTGTAATCTTCGCAAAGCTGAGACCAGGCTTCATCCTTTGCCTTTTTAGTGGTATTGTCCGTTCGTTTGTTCTCTATCACGTCGCGATACTTCGCCATAATGTTCCTAAACACGTGGCGTTCATCTACGGTGAAGATGAATCGCGGACAGGCGGGTCGTTTCTTGGCGCGCTGGGTTGCGTCAGAAGCGGATGCCGATGGTGTCGTGCTGAAGTCCGAAATGTCGAGATCGGACATTGTGCAACCAAAAAGAAAAAGAAGGGCAGACACAAAAACACGTGTACACACGAACAGTCGAACACGCGCAAGCACAGACACTGCAACAAAGCTGCAAGAAGCGAGTCAGGAGCACAGCAAACGGACGAGAACACGCGGCGAGCAAGCGGAGAAACGAAAGAGGGACCGTAACAAAAATGCCGCGCCGGACAGCAGCGACTGCTGTGGTTGCCAGACAGGTAAAGAAAACTGGTTATTTCTTCTGAAAGTACACGTTTTTTAATGGAAAAACAAAAAGTATGCATTTTTATTGTTTTTACCTTGCAGTTTACCACTAAAATAGACAAATTACTTCTATATTACCAAATAGGTGGTGTTTTATTTGCATAAATTTACAATACTCTCGTCATCGGCAGTTTCTTTCTTCTCCTCGAAAGCACTGGAGTGGAGGAGGGCTACTCGGCCAGCTCCTCGATGGAGGAATGTCCGAGGTGTGTTCAAGAGGCGCGACTGCTCCTCGGGCCGAGGATGAGCGCTCTCCTCCACTCCCAGGAGTGGAGGCGCAGCGTCGAGTGGAGGGTTGTTTGTGAATGCGCTGACAGAAACCAAGATGAAGGTATGCAAAATACGCCTGCCTGTGCGACGGCATGTGCGCCCTATGTAAACAGTATCATCAGCTTTAGAACGTGACTTGCTCACACCTTCCTTCAACAGTCACTCGATGTCCGTATACACAAGCTGCGGCGCAGTGGTTCGCCTTCCAAATCAATGCTTTGAACGGCGACTGTGAAGGCCACAAATGACGGCTTTTCTAGTGGCGCCACCTGTTGTGGCACAGCGCAGATTGCTACCTGTAGGAGGTGCGTAGTCAGTCCATGCCTCTTTAGATAGCATGAATGTTGACCATGCCCCGTTTTTACTCGTTTTTTTCTTAGCTCTGGTGTTTGATTAATTACACGCTATACCTGACGCCATTTCATCGCCCTCTGCTGGTGCACGGCACCACGTCTGCAAATTAAGTGTATGACCCCCGATATCAAAAAATGCCGAGCGCAATTATGAACGTAAAAATCGTTTAGTAGTGGGAATCTTGGTGATCTTGGCACGTTTAAAATGGCGACTTAGAAGAAGCAAATAGGCTAGTCCCCATGTGCATAGTACGTGGAAGTCACCATGTGAATAGTACGCGCAGCGCAAACTTTGAGCAATCTAGACTCCCAGGACAGGGTATAGTAAGATGCGGTATTGAAATGCACGTCTGTCTCAAAATCTCTTCTATACCAGAGATTTTAAGCCTTTTGTATGCAGTTCGTTGTATTGCTCAGCTGCAAACAAAAGCCAAACAATAACGTGTAATGTCCTTCGGATGCAGCGTTCCTGTGGAGCAAGAGTGGCAGATCGGGCTAGTTGGTAATTTTCCATAATGCGATACAGCGCGAATAAAGACGGGGACGAAGCGGGGAAGGAGCCCTGCATTTCTTCTCGCCCTTCGGAAGGCGTTACCAAGGCAACCTGAACAGCACCCCCTGCAAATGCCCTCAGGCCCACTCCTGACCAAACCGGAGCCTCCATTGGTGGAGAGCGCGGGTGGGCTGGCGACCCCGCCCTGGCCCGCTGGAGGGCAACGCTCCGCCCTCTGCGGCTGCTCCGCCCAGCGTTGCCGGAGTGCGCGTCGTTGCACCGCGCCGTGTCACCCGGAGCGTGAAGAGCATCGGAGCGGCGGCTGCAAGATATTGGGGAGCGGCGTCAGCGTTACCCTCGCCGCGGTCCGGGGGCCGCCGTGTGAAAGTAGCCGTGCGCAAATTGGAGGCCTCCCCCTCCCAGCGTTTTGTCTTCGCTCTGTTTCGCTGCGGCCGGAGAGGCCCGCCAAGGTAGGGCCTTAATGGCGTCCGCTCGACTTCATCCCGGCGCGGCGCCGTTCGCCGCACCTGACGGAGGCGGCGGAGCGGCAACGGCGGCTGCGGCGGCTGCCGCATTCCTCGACCTGTCGAGTCACGTGGAATTCGCCTCGTACCACGACCTGCGGCTGTCCGAGTTGCGCGCCACCGGGGCGCACGGCTTCGGGGGTCCCTTGGCGTACCCTTTCGAGGCCGGTGGCGCAGGGCCGCCGCCAGACGCCTTCTCGCCGCTCGCTTGGGAAGGCCTGGCACCCGGTGCCTACCAGTCACCCTTCTTCGGGATCCACTCGGGCGGCGGAGCACCGCCTGCGTCTCGGTTCCCGGCAATGACGGTGCAGGGAAAGCGGTCGCTCAGCGGCGCTCAGCCGGCCGGCAAGAGCAAGCCCCGGCGCCGCGTGGCCACCGTGGCACAGCGCAGGGCGGCCAACATCCGCGAGCGGCGTCGCATGTTCAACCTCAACAGCGCGTTCGACAAGCTGCGGAAGAAGGTGCGTACTACCTGGCTTCGCTACTTGGCAAGAGCAAACAGACAACGCCATATCCTTAGGGAGAAATCTTACGTCATTGGCTTTTCTTGCCAGCTGCGCGGCCGTACCTGCAAGCACGCGCGAGCATATAACGAGACTGCACGATGGATCATACCGTCACTGTAAATTTAAGCCGTCTTTTTTTATTTATCTCATAGCGCGTGCTTCCTAGAGGTGCTTCTGCTGAAACCTTATAGCTTGCACGGCTGGCACCAAACTGCCTTTTTTCTCCATGGTTCGCGTCGCTCGCTGCAGAGATCACAACTGCCGATAGATGCTTCCATGAAGATATTGCACTTGAGCGCTTTTAAGCATTTCCGCCGCTCAGATGAAAGCGCGCTCGCAGTGGCGACCGTGAGTGCACTGCTGACTGGAGCACGTCCGGAAACTTCTATGGTCGTTTCAGGAAAGGAGATAAAGAGCGACGTTAAACGCGTACACCGAGAGGCTATAGCAAAGCTCTGCAGACTCATTCAGAAGTCAAATGCCTTGCTCTTCGTTTAAGAGTGAGGCCACGGTCCAAATATTCTACTCCAGAGAAGGGGCTCGGGCTTGTTTTCGCAATGAGCTATATCTATTAAATTCAGTCCAATTCAATATATTTCGCATTTTTTACAAGAGTACAAAAATGCGAGGGCAAGCAACAAAAAGCTGCTGATTAGAAGCTTGACGAAGGTTGCTGCCCCTATATTTGACAGGTTGAACGGCGCTAACATACAGCCTCTCATTAAACAATTATAGGTGTCTGGATTAAAAGCAGAGATCACTTATATATATGTTGTAGACATTCTCATTGGACACAAACAAGCTCACATATTACAAGAAATAAGACAGCAAATAACACTATTGGACATACACTGGTGCATATGTTACACACTGCAATGCTACTCAAGCACTTGGCATCACATGTTACCATAATACCCATAGTAGAAAACGCATCTTGTTCATTTTGCTGTAATCTCACAGCAGAAATAAAATTAACAAAAGTACATAAGACTTGATGCAATGAATTTAAGAAAAACCATATAAAGCCACCACTAAACGAACGACACAGAAATTACCGACAAAATCGCCACAAATTGTCATTGAGGACCGGAAGCTAATTAAATTGCTAGGCTAAGTTGCAAGATCTGTTCTAGAAATAAGATATTTTTTCCAGTCTTTTCTCGAGATATTCTCTATATCTAGATTTACATGCTCTAAATTGTTGAACAGTTTTGGTAAACAATTTGCTATCTTCTTGCACCCTTGGTTAGTGCTCGAAAATGGCAGCGTCCAACGCTTTCTGTTTATTAAGTCGTAGGAAAGTTGCGATGTTTTTGTCAGGTCGCACAGTGTGAGAAAGTGCATGAGAGAATTTGTCAAGCTGCGTTTGTATTTTAGCAAAAGGTTGAGTTCGTAGATATGCTTGACAGGAAGAATATCAAGGAGTGGAAATAATTCGCTTGTGTGGGCTTCGTACGAAACGATTGCGATGTGACGGATAGCTCTATATTTCATAAGAAATAGTTTGTGAAAGTTCTTTTGGGAAGTTGTGCCCCATACAAAGCAGCAATAATTTAGATGAGGAAAGAATAGGCCGTTATGCAATAAAACATTAATCCTTGGAAGAATAGTGTAGCGGAGTCGATATAGAATACCGCAAGTCTTCGCGATGCTTGTACTTATCCAGTCTACATGAGCATCCCAGCTTAAGTGTTCATTAAAGATTACTTGGGACCCAAGGTTTTTATCTCTTTGACAAGGTCTAGCCTATCATTTCCAAGGTATATGTCAAAGTTTACAGGCTTTTGTGATGGTGCAAATAAAACGGCCTTTTTTGGGGGGTGTTAAGTTTTAGCGAGTTAGTCGCACTTCAAGCAGACAACAAAGCGAGCGTATTATTGGCTCAACGCCCAAGTTGTACGCAGATGGCACAAGTATATTTCTACATTCAGATAATGTCGTATACGACATTATCGAATGTAGAAATATACTTGTGTCATCTGCGTAAACTATGAAATGTGCGCTGCCACTGATGTTAATTATGTCGTTTACATATAAGTTAAACAATGCCGGCCCTAAAATACTACCTTGCGGGACCCCCGCTGTTAAGTCTTGCAGAGATGGAAGCTCTTCACCAATGGCAACGCCCTGTTTCCGATGCTGTAAGTATGATTTTAAAACTGTCAGAGGAACGCCGCGAAATCCATTGTGCTGCAGTTTAGTGATCAATATTGGAGTGGTCGATACTATCGAAAGTGGAGTGGTCGATACTATCGAAAGCTTTCGAAAAGTATACAAGCAAGCCTAGGGTTAATTTCTTCTCCTCGAAACCATTGAATATTAATTCCTTTTGAGTAAGCAGAGCCAACTCAGTTGACATTCCTTTACGGAATCCGAACTGCTGTGATGATATAATGGAATATTTTTCACTGAACGCAGTGACACGTTTACAAATAATTTTTTCTAGTCCTTTTGATATGATAGGCAGAACCGAAAGGGGGCGATAGTTCGAGAGCTCATTTTTGTTCCCTGATTTAAAAAGAACTGTTGCTTTGGCGCGCATAGTTTCGGGAAAGAGTCCCGTAGAGAGGAAAACATTAATTATATGCGTAAGTGCTCGGACCAAGAGATCTAGAACAAATTTTATCGGCCCAATCTGGAGGCCGTCTATATCACAAGCCTTGCTATTCCTAAGCGACATGAAAACCGAATGTAACTCTCCTGAAGTGGTAGGGAGAAAAACAGCGCTATTCACACTCGAATCACCCAAATGTTGCGTTGAAGGATTAGAACAAACGCTCTTGGCCAGATGTACAAAGTAGTCATTGAATATGTCTGCCAACTCCTTGCCTTTAACTCGCTTGCTATTTAGTATTATTTCTAACTCTTCCGTTTGGTGAATACCACGGTTAAGAATTTGGTTAAGTTTACGCCATATTACAACGCTGCGAGATTTGTTTGCACACTATACATTCTGAAAATAATTATTTTTAACATTACGTAAAATTTTGTTAAAAGTTGCAGTATTTTTCGAAAGTAGAGAAATGTGCTGGGGGGGGAGGGATTTCTCGTTCGCGAAAATTCAGAAAACAAAAAATTTTCTTCTCGACCATTCCCAGGCGCTCATTGGTGAGCCGTGGCTTACGTATCCTACGATTCTTCGTAACCTTATTGAACTTAAAACAGTCCTTGCATATACTTATCAGCATTGCCATGAACATGTTTTAAATACTATCAGGATCGCTATTCTCAAAAGTTCGGCTCCAGTCTTCGTATTGAGTTAGAGATCGAAAAGCGCTTAGCGTTTTAAGGCTTATTTCTTTTGCAACGTATGACTTAGAGTCATTCGATGTTTTCAATATTTCAGTGTGCTTGGTAAACATAAAAATTGGTAAGTGATCGCTGATATGTGTCTCAATAACACCCGATTGCACACAGTCATCCGTACTGTTTGTTATGAAAAGATCAAGTAAAATTTCGGTCATAGAAGTTATTCGTGTGGGTTCTGTTATGACATTTTTGTACCCAAATGAATCAGGAAGACGTTCTAATTGACGACCAATGGATGTATGGTGCAATAGGTTAATGCGAAAGTCACCCCCTATAGAGTGACACACAACTTATTAGTGCGAGCGAAATTTAGAAGTCTGTCTAAAAAAAGATGGGAGGTTTATCGGTGTTCGTACGCTTTAAAACTACGCATCGCCAGACGCGACCACCGGTAAAACGGAGCACCTGATATTGGCACGTGTACTTATCTTTATCGGGCGACCACGTTTCGCCGCCTAACAAGTGTTATCGCACAGCGCGGGACGCGCCTGCATCTATCCGAAGTTTCTGGCAAGTCATCGATGCTTCTATTTGCTGTCTGTTGTAGCCGAACCTTATGTTATCTGATTTCATCGCCTGACGCGAATGGTGTAGAACTTTGTGAAAGGCACGCGGGTCCCAACGATTAGTCTGGAACATTCGACGACTGCTATATAACAGCCGACGCGCTTGACCCGTGGATCACATAAATGTCCGGACCCAGTAGAGTATCTGTTACGGGTCCAATTGGACTTATATTTGAAAATGTGGCGAAGAGTTTGAAGGATGCTTCACTGCCGCCGTCGGTTGGCCCGGTATTGCACTACCTCCGGGATCGGCCTTGTCTTTAGCGCGACTTTACTATCCTGTCTTTCTATCCGATCTTTCAACTCTCCTGCTATCTGCACGTGGTAGCGATTGTGGCTCGTCTTGAGCCAGTGAGCAGGCCTGTGCACTTTCCTTTTCTTTCTTCCTGGCATCTATCTATCTATCTATCTATCTATCTATCTGTCTGTCTGTCTGTCTGTCTGTCTGTCTGTCTGTCTGTCTGTCTGTCTGTCTGTCTGTCTGTCTGTCTGTCTGTCTGTCTGTCTGTCTGTCTGTCTGTCTGTCTGTCTGTCTGTCTGTCTGTCTGTCTATCTATCTATCTATCTATCTATCTATCTATCTATCTATCTATCTATCTATCTATCTATCTATCTATCTATCTATCTATCTATCTATCTATCTATCTATCTATCTATCTATCTATCTATCTATCTATCTATCTATCTATCTATCTATCTATCTATCTATCTATCTATCTATCTATCTATCTATCTATCTATCTATCTATCTATCTATCTATCTATCTATCTATCTATCTATCTATCTATCTATCTATCTATCTATCTATCTATCTATCTATCTATCTATCTATCTATCTATCTATCTATCTATCTATCTATCTATCTATCTATCTATCTATCTATCTATCTATCTATCTATCTATCTATCTATCTATCTATCTATCTATCTATCTATCTATCTATCTATCTATCTATCTATCTATCTATCTATCTATCTATCTATCTATCTATCTATCTATCTATCTATCTATCTATCTATCTATCTATCTATCTATCTATCTATCTATCTATCTATCTATCTATCTATCTATCTATCTATCTATCTATCTATCTATCTATCTATCTATCTATCTATCTATCTATCTATCTATCTATCTATCTATCTATCTATCTATCTATCTATCTATCTATCTATCTATCTATCTATCTATCTATCTATCTATCTATCTATCTATCTATCTATCTATCTATCTATCTATCTATCTATCTATCTATCTATCTATCTATCTATCTATCTATCTATCTATCTATCTATCTATCTATCTATCTATCTATCTATCTATCTATCTATCTATCTATCTATCTATCTATCTATCTATCTATCTATCTATCTATCTATCTATCTATCTATCTATCTATCTATCTATCTATCTATCTATCTATCTATCTATCTATCTATCTATCTATCTATCTATCTATCTATCTATCTATCTATCTATCTATCTATCTATCTATCTATCTATCTATCTATCTATCTATCTATCTATCTATCTATCTATCTATCTATCTATCTATCTATCTATCTATCTATCTATCTATCTATCTATCTATCTATCTATCTATCTATCTATCTATCTATCTATCTATCTATCTATCTATCTATCTATCTATCTATCTATCTATCTATCTATCTATCTATCTATCTATCTATCTATCTATCTATCTATCTATCTATCTATCTATCTATCTATCTATCTATCTATCTATCTATCTATCTATCTATCTATCTATCTATCTATCTATCTATCTATCTATCTATCTATCTATCTATCTATCTATCTATCTATCTATCTATCTATCTATCTATCTATCTATCTATCTATCTATCTATCTATCTATCTATCTATCTATCTATCTATCTATCTATCTATCTATCTATCTATCTATCTATCTATCTATCTATCTATCTATCTATCTATCTATCTATCTATCTATCTATCTATCTATCTATCTATCTATCTATCTATCTATCTATCTATCTATCTATCTATCTATCTATCTATCTATCTATCTATCTATCTATCAGCGGATCATATTTTCGACGATCGCCGACCGTGTTCGCCGCTACCGTTGTGCTGTAAGTGTAGCCTCTTTTTGTGGGCACAGGTTCGCCCCAATAATAGTTAGTTTTGTCTTTCACAGTATTGCTACTGTGTTCTTCAAAGTCACCACCACGTTACAATATCATAAACACCGAAGCAACACCAGCTAGAACTGACGGCGTGCTAACGAGGTCCGCAATCGTTCATCAGCCGTCTCTAACGGAGTGGTTGTCGCCCTTCCGAACCTTCCGAACGGTGTAGAAACAAAAAAAAAAGAAAAACACCGCACGGCAACAGACGGAGCGAGGTCGATTTGCTGCGGCTGTTCAAAAGAACGCGCCAGTGGAGCTGTGTACTCATATCTGTTTCCCTTAGTTCCCGAACGATGCAACAAGTTTTGGTTTCGGTGTAGATGCAATCGACAGCAGGCGACACCAAGAATCAGAAGACGGCGAGAGAGTCGCGAGTCGTGAGTGCGGACGCCGTGACCGAAGCGGGATAGGCCGGCATGGCCTAGCTGCGCCAGCGGGGCCATCTCGAGTTGCGTCGCAGAGTGGAGCACGGCGGGTTGTTTGGAGCCTCTCTTGGAACGGATATCGTGAGCGGCGACTTCGCGCTTGACACTGCTGCTTTTCGATTTGCGACAGAGAAGGGAAAGGCGGATGCTTAACCGAGTTCACTGAAGTGGATATCGCAAACGACGGCTGAGCTTGCGCCGCTTGCGCCTCGCTTGGTTTGCGCATGGCGGTTTGCCGCAGTTGTGAGCGGATCCGGACCTGCGCTGGCTTTGCCGCGCCCGTGACCAGCGAGAGAAAAGTTTCTACCTCGATACGGCTGCTCTGAAGGATATCCTTGAAGCCCTGCCGTTTCACATCCGTCTCGGTGTCAAGGTAAGTAATTTTTTGCGTTAAACAGCGTCGTAAGATGACTGCTCGTGAGCAGGCTTGTCTAGAGCGCTGGAGCATTGTTCTGCGCAATAGATCAAATTATTATTAAGGTCCTGCTGCTAGAATATGGGTCGTTTTATATGATTATGCGCCAGTGCTTGAGCACCGGCGTCTGGTCCTATATAATGTTTAATCATTTTTGTCCGGATTCGCAAGGTGAGTGCCTGTTTTTCTCTGTGAGTAATTAAGCACTAAATTTTAAGCATTATAGTTCATGCAGATTATAGCTGTTCGTATTTTCTTTTATTACAGCTGATGTGTACATCATTGCTAGGCAGGTGGCTAGAGTTTAGCTACCTGTTTGCATCTAAATTCAGCGTTTAACTGCATAAAAATTGTCAGCTTGCTTGAAGGTATTGCTCTGAACCTTCATATGAGCAAAAAGCAATGGGTATTTGAGGGAGTGTTGAAATTGTATATTATATCTTTTTGGGCCTCTGATTTGCTTTCACTCTATACCTTGTCAAACTGGCTTTACTGTGTCTTACTTTTCTTGTTACTTTAAGCCATTTAATTTACACGGTATAAGGGCCCCTTTACCAGTTTTGGGGACATTTGCACTTAAAAACGTATTGTTGGGACATGTTTTTACCTAACAGCAAGTATGGCTTTGAAATCTTTTGTCGAGGCCATTTATTTTCTTTACCTTTTGAATAGTTGTGGCGGCCCACTAAATGTGATCGTGGCTCTGATGGGTAAATTATATGTGCGGTCGTGCCTCTTTAATGTGGACACTTTGGTTCCGGAGAATAATTGTCGTAAAATGATTCATCTACAATAACGAAACATGAATGAAAAAAAATTGATAGAAAGCTTGTAGCTAAAGTCTGCTTCTGCACATAGTGGTGGGCAGAGAAGTGTAACCTAGGCAAAGTGTTGGTAGCTAAAAGTCGATTAGCCTGATCGCCGTTATCATTAAAAATAAGTTATTTATCGACGTGTTTGAACCTTAATTTCTTTGACTTTATTCATTAAAAAATTCGGTTGAACATGGTTCTTTTATGTAAAATTTCTAGCTTGGGGAGGGGAGACCACCCACAAAAGAATTCACCTCTAGGATATTGTAGTGACAATGTGCCTGACACTGAAATGTGGCAGTATTTTTGCTCTTCCAGAAGTGTTAGTAGTGTCAGTGACATTTAATTTTTAATTTCGCAGGACCACTTACTTACAGTACGCCTCCTCACCTATCAAGGTGCAGTTCTCCTTCATTGGCCAGCACCTCGGAGTGAATACCTCATCACTTGTGTGGGGTCTCTGCTGTTTGCAGCTTGCTGTGTGTTCCTTGCGGAAAATCTAAAGAAGGCACACTGTATGCTGAGTTTTCTTGAGGGTGATATGTAATCTTGGCTCAAAATAAGTCATTCTTCGGTGCTCTTGACCTCGTCAGTTCTAAAAAACCAGTTCATCTTTCCTTCACAGCTGCCTCTTCTATATGTGTTGTTGTGTTTGTTCCTGTTCTCCTGTCGTTTCTAATTCGCGCAGTACTAACCTTTATTCTCTTCTATCCGCCAGTAGGTGTTGTACATATCTAGTTGTTTAGTATTGTTTGGAACACTGCTAGTGGAGCGCACTGCTATATCCTACCAATGTTTTTTTTATTCACTTACACTAAAGGCTCTTTTCAAGTATTACATAGTTACAAATAAACAGTGTACAGTTACAAATAAACAATTCTCCACACATAGTTCTACAAGCAAAACAAATCCTAAACAGGCAAAATGAAAAAAAGTACAGAAAATTCGAAGTTGAGCTTAAGCAGGAACCGAGCATTCCTAATCAGAATTTGTTTATAAAAAACACTAGTTTTTGCACAAAGGCGTCATGATTTAAGGTGAAGGCAATATCACCTGGTAACTTGTTCCAATGATGAACGGCAAGAAACAATGGTGAATGACTAAAGAGATGGTTACGTGCAAATATGGGTTCGATTTTGAGAGCATGATCTAATCGCGGAGAGATACTGTGGGCGGGTTTAATATAGTATGAAGCGTATGAAGAGTGACTATGATACAATCTGTGAAAGTGTGATAATTGTGCTAGTATTCTCTTTTCGAGTGATAGTAGCTTTAGCGATGCTTTGATTGCCGTTATGCTGGACTGACGTGAACATTTCTCAGTTATAAATCTCGCTGCTTTCTTTTGTATTGACTCCAGTTTGTTAATTAAGTACAATTGATGCGGGTTCCAAATTAAGGATGCGTATTCAATTTTTCGGAAGAGGGTATTGTAAGCTAAATGTTTGGTGGCAGGATCAGCTTGGTGCAAGTGATGTCAGATGAAACGAAGTGCTTTAGATGATCTGCTGACAATTGCATCGATATGGTTATTCCACGTTAGATCAGACGAAAAATGAACACCTAGGTATTTGACTGTAGAGACATTCTCAATGGGAATACTATTCATGGAATAACAGTGATTTTGAAGCTGATTATTGGTGGTGAATGTTATACTCTTTGTTTTAGAGACGTTAATTTGCATTTGCCACTGTTCACACCAAGTGGTGATTCTGTCCAGGTCTGTCTGCAAAGAGTGTGTGTCGTCAGGGTTGGTGATCTGCCTACATATAACACGGTCATCAGCAAATAATCTACTACTAGAAGTAATAAATTCACTTATATCATTAATGTACATCAAGAATAAAATTGGTCCAAGCACCGAGCCTTGCGGCACGCCAGATTTTACCTCTGTTTGGGAAGAACAACACCCATTTACACAGACATATTGGTAACGATTGGTAAGAAAGTTAGTAATCCAGGTATTAATATGCTGGTTAATGGTGAGAGAATTTAGCTTCAGTAATAAACAATAATGGGGGACCTTATCAAACGCTTTCGCGAAATCAATGAATATAGCGTAAATCCTTAATTTAGCGTGCACGGCATGATGAAGGACAGTTATTAATTCAAACAACTGCGTTTCACACGAACGACCGTGTAGGACACCATGCTGATTACGGGAAGAGAAGTTGTGCTCGGTATAGTATTTCATTTTGGCAGATGATAAGATATGCTCCAACAGTTTGCAGGGTATACTGGTTAACGAGATAGGTTTGTAACTTGTTAGCATGGATTGGTCACCTGACTTAAATATAGGAGTAACACGAGCAAGTTTTCATGAGCCAGGCACGCACCCGGTGTCAAGAGATTGCTGGAACAAGGCAGTCAAAATGTGAGATACAATAAGTTTTGTCAATTTTAGCAGTTTAGGGCACATACCGTCTGTACCAGGCGACGAGTTAATTTGTAGTCTGTCAATAGCTTTCTCTGTCCCTTCACGAGTGATGATAAGATTTTTCATGGTGGCATTAATAGAAGTAAACCTAAGATGTTGACATGTTATATGATGCAGATAGCCTGAGTGCCGCAAAAGGAAAAGAATAAAAGAAGAGCCTAATGGTTCAGCTTCTACGCCATATAATAGGACCTGTGTAGCATTCATTGACGTCCAACATTCGCGGTGGCCAGGGCAAGAGTTTCTTTATCTTCAAAAGATCTGGATTGCTAGCGATGCAGAACAAGCCGCAGAAGAGACTTCCTCGGGCTATAAACTTTTGACAAATGCAGTACTTGCATTATGTGGCAGCGTGGAGAGAAAAATGACAAGCAGGAACAGCAACACGGAATTGGCCCTAGGAGTCATCACCCCACCGTTTTTCTCTTCCTCACCTGGGGTAGTCATAGCCTTTTTCTTTTTGCATCTTGATTGGACAGCTTCCCGCCAACATTGCCAGCACTGTGCCATTTATGTTTTGTAATAGATTTCCAGTTCTGCCACATGATGCAGTTGCTAGCATTTATACATATCCTGCAGTAAGAAAAAAAATTTCACAGTGACTACAGATTTGATGAACATTTCAGTTTTCGAACAAAAATGCGCTTAGACACAGGTCTTCAGAAATTCAATTATTTATTGATTCACCAAATTACTGGTCCTTTAGTCTCATCAGTTGCCACGGGAATTTTCCTGGAATTTTAATTCACTTCGTCATAAAGTGAAGGTGATGAATGCTTTTCTCTCGATCAAACAGAGTGCCTGTACCGTTACTGCTTTGTCCTTTGTCCATGTCTTTTTCTTGGCTTGTGGTGCCGCCATTCAAGATAATACCAGGCTGACTCATTCCTTGTGTCTGAGCATTATCCATTATTTGTTCGTTAGATTGAGACGCAAGTGTGCATGTTTGCATGTGTTTTCAGTGTATTTTTTTATTCTTGCTTCTGTACTCTTTTTTGCATATAAGTTATGCTTGCTGCACTTTATATTACTGACAGGCTCCTTGAAATGGGTGGCTATATGTGTTTTGGCGCTCAGAAACTTCCTCTAGAGCATAGGCCTCCATATAATGAGACCAAAGTTTTATTTTATGGTGTTTTTATGTGAATGTGTATTCAAGTGAATGTATTTTATACTTTTTATAAGGTTATGTGTGTCCTATGTGTTTCTAAGAAGAAACATCAAAGGTAGAGGTTGGATACCTTTGATAATTTACTGTAGATTTAGTGTGCTGCTTTAAAATGTCTGTTTGGCATTTTTTTACTGTTGTTTGTAGATCTACATCTTGAAGTTAGCGACAGGGAATTAGTCGCTGAGTTTAAGAAAACTGTATTGCCTCGTACCTAACATTTTTTACCTAACCTTATCTGAGTACACCAGCTAGCCTGAAGTGTAGGGAACAAGTGCTCAAGTGATCTCTGTACGATTTTTCACGATGTGCTGTTATATCGTTTGGATTAATTTTAGGTGCTCATTTCAAGTTCGTCCCTATCTCTAATATCTGTCTAAAATTGTGGTCAAAATGTTGTTTATTGTCCACTGTTTTAGAGAAATGTAAAATGCAATCTACACATCTTAGTCACAATTTGTTTATTACTTTATGCGGACAATTCAATTTCTTTTCAATTGAATAAGCTTGATATGTCATACTTAAGCAGCCTTTTAAATGCTGCTGGTGTTAATATTTCATTTACATGTGTAGCTCAGTAACCGACATTTATGATAATGCAGTGTTATTTGTAACAGTGGTCTGTGTAATTCAGTGTTGTCAAACATAAAATGGAATCAGAATACTTCGCATGCACAAGTGAAATTATGTTTTGAGGACACAGTGTTTTGAGGACGTGCTGGTAGAAAAGTTTTTGTAAAGTGCCTAAAAAAGCTGTCTCGGAGAAAAATGGCTAATATACACAACTACCTAGCACTATGTAGGTAAAATCCAAGAACTCTGTTTTGTTCGAAAATAAAAGAACTGAGCACAAAATATATATTGTGTTTTTGTGTGTTCCTTACTGTGAATCCCTTTGCTCTTATTTGAGGACTCATAGACTGGATGAAAATGGTGCTCGAAAAATATTTTAAATGCCTGAGAGGAGCACGCCATTCAAACTTTTCTTTAAAAACTAACATTATGGACTGCAAAAATAACTGACAGTAGTCGCCGGATTTTAAGCATACTATATTTAAGAGTATTATTGTTAAAAACTCCTTAGGGCAGAGAGATAGCAAACATTATTCGTCCAATGTGGAGCTGCCCGCAGGTGGCTTCTTTGTAAACTGTTCAGGATCTTTATCTTCAGGAATTCGGCCTTCGGACCACAGTGGAGAGACAGTAAAATTTTGTGAGAATAAAAAATGATGTGTTGAAAAAATGTGGTAAGTAGATCCATTACGACGGTCTTGTTTTCGCTTTCTTTGCCCGCCATCTCCCAAACTCCTCTTTTCTTGCCCATTGCGGACCACCCCAACAGGATTCGTTCGGCTAGTGCAAGAGCCACGGTTCGTGTATTTTTTACAGAAGTGCCGTATACACGGCGGAGTCAGACCAAAGATGTTTCCTTGCCGCCGCCGCCGCCGTGGCTGTGAAGTAGTTTGTATGTATGGCACCACGATCTTGCCATGCAGGCATCCAAGAGGAAGAGGTGAAGACAGCGGCCCGGTGCACTTTTTTATCCAGCGTTTTTTTGCCCTGTTCCTTACAGCACTACTGCGTAACGATATGGACGGAACGGTGGTAGTTCGTATATCTCGCCTTTGAGGCTCGGTTGGGCTTTATTCTTGATTACAAAGCGCATTGGAACCTAATTGCTGTGGTATAACGAAATAGCCCAGTTCCGCCTATATTTAAAGGAGGTCAAGTAGCGTTGTAAGAAAGAGCGAAAGTGCCGTATAGAACAACGGACCGCTGTCATCACCTCCTCCTCCTGGATGCAAGCGTTGCGTAATCTTGGCCCGAGCATGCACACGACGCCGCAGCCACCGCTCAGCGTATCGCCGCGGTTGAAACCTCCCATTGCTGACCGCAAGAGCTCCGTATTTTTACTGTGAAAATCTTCACCAAATCTGCTCCCATTGTCAACCGCAAGTGCTCCGTATTTTTTGGCGTTGAAATCTACACCAAATCTGCACCCGTTGCCAACCGCAAGCGCTCCGTATATTTTGGTGTGAAAATCTACTCGAAATCTAACGGTGTATTTCGAGCCTCGATTAGGGAGGTCGCTAAAGGACAAGCCGAAAACACCAATCTGGGTTGATTTGTGTTTAGTGTGTAGAGCCCACTTGCAACCAACCTGATAGGCACGCGGACTTGGTTCGTTGTATCTTATGGTACAGAAAGTGGACTCCCAGTATACCAGCCACAAATACTCAATAGGACAAAAGTGACGTTTATTTCTAAAAACTATGCCGCATCTATTCCGTCAAACCAGACTCCGTGGCACTCTCGAGGGTATCCTGGCCGAACTTTTTGCTGCGAACAGTCTGCATGCTTTAGAGACGGGATAATCGGGGAGGAAGTTTCTACGGCAGCTGGTGGCAGGTAGATTCCTTGCGGTAAGCGAGCAATCTTTTGCCTATAGCGGCCTTCTCAGAGCACGGCTCTGCCATGTTGCCTGCAAGAAAGTAGCCATCCTAGGCAACATCCGGTCAGCTATGCAACAACGACGCGTTGCCACAAATCTACCTGGGTGTGACCACGTGTGCTTCGGACAGCGTCATCTATCTTTCCTGGACCCACGCAGTGAAGAAAGTAGCGCAGCGTACGTGCGTATAGAATGTATCAGTTGCATAAAAGAACGTCTTGCGGGGCAAGTTCGTATGACTACATCTTTTTGGTTACAGGCGCGAAAACAGACACAACACAAGGCAGAAAAACGGGCCAGCGCGCCACTCACAACTGATTTATTCCAAGGCAACACGGACAAATATACACCATCTTTCACGCAAGGAACACTATCATCTTCAAAGTTCATATGATAGCGAACGAGTGAAAAATTGTTCTCTGCCTTATTCAAAGATATGGACGTGTCGCTGATGCACATGCTTCCTTCCTTTGCAATAAAAAAAGCTTCGATTAATTTTCTGGCTTTTGTATCTTTGCTTTTTGATAGAATTCGCGCACCGGAAAACCATGGCTCACAAGAGCGTGACGGGCAGGACCACCTTTTATGCTGAGGCATATTTGGGCCTTCTTTATCTTGGTCTGCGTTTCTTTCGTGTTCTCGGATTCGCTTGTTAGCGCAGCGCCCAGTTTGTCCTATATAGGAGCGGCCGCACGAGAGGGGAATTTCATAGACAACACCGTCGGCGCATTTCATGAACGATCGCCCATGTTTGGTGCCACACCCTCTCTCTTCGTTTACGAGAGCAAATACGAGAGCAAAAGCTTCCGAGCTTATCTGGGGCTGAAAAAAACAAGCGGCACACCATGCCTGCTTGCGACCTAGTTCAAGTTGTGGGCTAACTTGTGCACGTAGAGCATCAACACAAAAAATATGGTAGGGCAGCCTAAAAAGAATGTAAACAATTAAGCCCCTGCCTGTGCCACTGCGTATAACAGGCTTATTGCCACAGATCGCACCACATTTTCTCGAGGGACATCTTCCCCCATACTCTCACAGCCTTTCTCTTCAATTTCAGTAGCAGGCTTTCAGCGACCGCCGTTGCGAGCGAACCAGGCAACCCAGCTGAAGACAGAATGGACAATTGGTTTTGAAAACTTGTTTGCATCTTGTTAGAGCATGATTTTATGAGGGCGGATTCGAGGCAAAGTGAAGCAGTCACCCTTTTAATTAGCTCGGAATGAGCAGAGTCTTATGACAGAAGCCCTTTTTTTGGTAAGGTATCGGTGCGGGCTAGTTGGTAATGCATTGTATAAGACGAAAAGCGCGAAAAAAACAGGGACGCTTGTCCGTCTTTCTTGCTTCCGTGTGTTTTTCCCCTTTTTTCCACGCGGAGCAAACGCCCAACAAACCTGTTCCTGACAAGACTCAATACTAAGATCTAAAAACTGTAAAACATTACCTTCAGGTACTTCACAACCATACCTAAGCCGTGTTGTATAAATAAGGATTAAACATCGCGCACGCTTTCTTCGAAGTTCGAACTTCCGTCCTTAGTAAAAATAATTAAAAAGTCGTCCACATATCTGAACAATTTAAAAACGTTGCTAGCTGTTAAAACCTGGTGCAATACTTGATCCATTTGTGAAAGAAAAATATAACACAAACAGGTGCAACACAGGAGCCTATACATATGCCAGCTTTGCGCAGAAAACAGTGACCGTCAAATGTTACGAAGGTAGATTGTAAGTAAAACAGCAAAAAGGGTTATAAAACCCTCGATAGATACACCCGCAGTATTTTGAAAAGAAATAGGTTCTTTACTTTCAATGCACACTGAGTGCAGTGAACAAGACTTCGTGGGGAAAAAAATAAAATAAATCCACAACATCTATCGAAAAGGCGCGTCAAACATCACCATGAGCTTCAAAGAATTCATAAACTTCATCGGATTTTTTGGTAAGAAAGCCACCATCTATACGTCAAGCTTACCCAAATTTTCCAACAATAACCGGCTAAGTGGCCTCTGCCATGACCCCTTTTTTAGTAACAATACTTCTAAAGGGCATTCCTTCCAGTTGCCAAGACTTGATTTTCGATAAGCTCTGAACCCCCGGATTAGTGCTCTCGCATATAACAAATGACAGAGGATGTTTACTGCAGTCGAATCAGTGCGAAAGCATTTATTTGTGCTACGTTGAAGACGTCAATAAGCGGTCAGTTCTCTCGGACGCTGTGCTCGCGTTTCACGCCCTTACAGTTGCCAAGAGTTAATTTCGCGTTAGGCTCGGAACCCCCGGATTAGTGCACTCGCATTAACAAATGAAAGAGGATGTTTACTGCAGTCGAATCAGTGCGAAAGCATTTATTTGTGCTACGTTGAAGACGACGATAAGCGGTCAGTGCTCTCGGACGCTGTGCTCGCCTTTCTCGCCCTTACAGTTGCCAAGACTTGATTTTCCGATAAGCTCTAAACCCCCGGATTAGTGCTCTCGCATTAACAAATGACAGAGGATGTTTACTGCAATCGAATCAGTGCGAAAGCATTTATTTGTGCTACGTTGATGATGACGATAAGCGGTCAGTGCTCTTGGACGCTGTGCTCGCGTTTCTCGTCCATACAGTTGCCAAGAGTTGATTTCGCGATAGGCTCTGAACCCCCGGCTAAGTGCTCTCGCATTAACAAATGACAGAAGATGTTTACTTAAGTCAAATCATGCGAGAGTATTTATTTGTGCTACGTTCAAGACGACGTTAATCGGTCATTTTTCTGGGACGCTGTGCTCGCGTTTCTCGTCCGTACAGTTGCAAAGAGTTAATTTCGCGATAGGATTTGAACCCCCGGATTAGTGCTCTCGCATTAACAAATGACAGAGGATGTTTACTGCAGTCGAATCAGTGCGAAAGCATTTATTTGTGCTACGTTGAAGACGACGATAAGCGGTCAGTGCTCTCGGACGCTGTCCTCGCGTTTCTCGTCCGTACAGTTGCCAAGAGTAGATTTCGCGATAGGCTCTGAACCCCCGGATTAGTGCTCTCGTATTAACAATTGACAGAGGATGTTTACCTAAGTCGAATCAGTGCGAAAGCGTTTATTTGTGCTACGTTCATGACGACGTTAATCGGTCATTTCTCTGAAACGCTGTGCTCGCGTTTCTCGTCCGTACAGTTGCCAAGAGTTGATTTCACGATAGGCACTGAACCTCCGGATTAGTGCTCTCGCATTAACGATTGACAGATGATGTTTACTGCAGTCGAATCAGTGCGAAAGCATTTATTTGTGCTACGTTGAAAACGACGATAAGCGGTCAGTGCTCTGGGACGCTGTACTCGCGTTTCTCGTCCGTACAGTTGCCCAGAGTTGATTTTACGATAGGCTCTGAACCCCCGGATTAGTGCTCTCGCATTAAGAAATGACAGAGGATGTTTACTGCATTCGAATCAGTGCGAAAGCATTTATTAGTGCTACGTTGAAAACGTCAATAAGCGGTCAGTTCTCTCGGACGCTCTGCTCGCGTTTCTCGTCCTTAAAGTTGCCAAGAGTTGATTTAGCGATAGGCTCTGAACCCCCGGATAAGTGCTCTCGCATTAACACATGACAGAGGATGTTTACCTAAGTCGAATGAGTGCGAATGCATTTATTTTTGCTCCGTTTAAGACGACGATAAGCGGTCAGTGCTCTCGGACGCTGTGCTCGCGTTTCTCGTCCGTACAGTTGCCAGGAGTTGATTTCGCGATAGGCTCTGAACCTCCGGATTAGTGCTCTCGCATTAACAAATGACAGAGGATGTTTACCTAAGTCGAATGAGTGCGAAAGCATTTATTTGTGCTACGTTGAAGACGACGATAAGCGGTCCGTGCTCTCGGACGCTGTGCTCGCGTTTCTCGTCCGTGCAGTTGCCAAGAGTTGATTTCGCGATAGGCTCTGAACCCCTTGATTAGTGATCTCGCATTAACAAGTGACAGAGGATGTTTACTGCAGCCGAATCAGTGCGAAAGCATTTATTTGTGCCACGTTGAAGACGACGATAAGCGGTCAGTGATCTCGAATGCTGTGCCCACGTTTCTCGTCATTACAGTTGCCTAGAGTTGATTTCGCGATAGCCTCTGAACCCCCGGATAAGTGATCTCGCATTAACAAATGACAGAGGATGTTTATCTAAGTCGAATGAGTGCGAAAGCATTTATTTGTGCTACGTTGAAGACGACGATAAGCGGTCAGTGCTCTCGGACGCTGTGCTCGCGTTTCTCGTCCGTACAGTTGTCACGAGTTGATTTCGCGATAATCTCTGAACCCCCGGATTAGTGTTCTCGCATTAACAAATTACAGATGATGTTTACTGCAGCCGAATCGGTGCGAAAGCATTTATTTGTGCTACGTTGAAGACAACGTTAAGCGGTCAATTCTTTGGGACGCTGTGCTCGCGTTCCTCGTCCGTACAGTTGGCAAGAGTTGATTTCGCGATAGGCCCTGAACTCCAGGTTTAGTGCTCTCGCATTAACAAATGACAGAGGATGTTTACCTAAGTCGAATCAGTGCGAAAGCATTTATTTGTGCTACGTTCAAGACGACGTTAAGCGGTCATTTCTCTGGGACGCTGTGCTCGCGTTTCTCGTCATTCAGTTGCCAAGATTTGATTTCGCGATAGGCTCTAAACTCCCGGATTAGTGCTCTCGCATTAACAAATGACAGAGGATGTTTACTGCAATAGAATCAGTGCGAAAGCAATTATTTGTGCTACGTTGATGACGACGATAAGCGGTCAGTGCTCTCGGACGCTGTGCTCGCGTTTATCCTCCTTACAGTTGCCAAGAGTTGATTTCGCGATAGGCTTTGAACCCACGGATTAGTGCTCTCGCATTAACAATTGACAGAGGATGTTTACTGCAGTCGAATCAGTGCGAAAGCATTTATTTGTGCTACGTTGAAGACGACGATAAGCGGTCAGTGCTCTCGGACGCTGTGCTCGCGTTTCTCGTCCATACAGTTGCCAAGAGTTGATTTCGCGATAGGCTCTGAACCCCCAGATAAGTGCTCTCGCATTAACAAATGACAGAAGATGTTTACTTAAGTCAAATCAGTGCGAAAGTATTTATTTGTGCTACGTTCAAGACGACGTTAATCGGTCATTTCTCTGGGACGCTGTGCTCGCGTTTCTCGTCCGTACAGTTGCAAAGAGTTGATTTCGGGATAGGCTCTGAACCCCCAGATAAGGGCTCTCGCATTAACAAATGACAGAGGATGTTTACCTAAGTCGAATCAGTGCGAAAGCATTTATTTGTGCTACGTTCAAGACGACGTTAAGCGTTCATTTCTCTGGGACGCTGTGCTCGCGTTTCTCGTCATTCAGTTGCCAAGATTTGATTTCGCGATAGGCTCTAAACTCCCGGATTAGTGCTCTCGCATTAACAAATGACAGAGGATGTTTACTGCAATAGAATCAGTGCGAAAGCAATTATTTGTGCTACGTTGATGACGACGATAAGCGGTCAGTGCTCTCGGACGCTGTGCTCGCGTTTCTCCTCCTTACAGTTGCCAAGAGTTGATTTCGCGATAGGCTTTGAACCCCCGGATTAGTGCTCTCGCATTAACAATTGACAGAGGATGTTTACTGCAGTCGAATCAGTGCGAAAGCATTTATTTGTGCTACGTTGAAGACGACGATAAGCGGTCAGTGCTCTCGGACGCTGTGCTCGCGTTTCTCGTCCGTGCAGTTGCCAAGAGTTGATTTCGCGATAGGCTCTGAACCTCCGGATTAGTGCTCTCGCATTAACACATGACAGATGATGTTTATCTGAGTCGAATCAGTGCCAAAGCATTTATTTGTGCTACGGTCAAGACGACGTTAATCGGTCATTACTCTGGGACGCTGTGCTCGCGTTTCTTCTGTACAGTTGCCAAGAGTTGATTTCGCGATAGGCTCTGAACCCCTTGATTAGTGATCTCGCATTAACAAGTGACAGAGGATGTTTACTGCAGCCGAATCAGTGCGAAAGCATTTATTTGTGCTACGTTGAAGTCGACGATAAGCGGTCAGTGATCTCGAATGCTGTGCCCACGTTTCTCGTCATTACAGTTGCCTAGAGTTGATTTCGCGATACGCTTTGAACCCCCGGATTAGTGCTCTCGCATTAACAAATGACAGAGGATGTTTACTTAAGTCAAATCAGTGCGAAAGTATTTATTTGTGCTACGTTCAAGACGACATTAATCGGTCATTTCTCTGGGACGCTGTGCTCGCGTTTCTCGTCCGTACAGTTGCAAAGAGTTTATTTCGCGATACGCTTTGAACCCCCGGATTAGTGCTCTCGCATTAAAAATTGACAGAGGATGTTTACTGCAGTCGAATCAGTGCGAAAGCATTTATTTGTGCTACATTGAAGACGACGATAAGCGGTCAGTGCTCTCGGACGCTGTGCTCGCGTTTCTCGCCCGTACACTTGCCAAGAGTAGATTTCGCGATAGGCTCTGAACCCCCGGATTAGTGCTCTCGTATTAACAATTGACAGAGGATATTTACCTAAGTCGAAACAGTGCGAAAGCATTTATTTGTGCTACGTTGAAGACGACGATAAGCGGTCAGTGCTCTCGGACGCTGTGCTCGCGTTTCTCGTCCGTGCAGTTGCCAAGAGTTGATTTCGCGATAGGCTCTGAACCTCCGGATTAGTGCTCTCGCATTAACACATGACAGATGATGTTTATCTGAGTCGAATCAGTGCCAAAGCATTTATTTTTGCTACGTTGAAGACGACGATAAACGGCCAGTGCTCTGGGACGCTGTGCTCGGGTTTCTCGTCCGTACAGTTGCCAAGAGTAGATTTCGCGATAGGCGTTGAACCCCCGGATTAGGGCTCTCGTATTAACAATGGACAGAGGATATTTACCTATGTCGAAACAGTTCGAAAGCATTTATTTGTGCTACGTTGAAGACGACGATAAGCGGTCAGTGCTCTGGGACGCTGTGCTCGGGATTCTCGTCCGTGCAGTTGCCAAGAGTTGATTTCGCGATAGGCTCTGAACCCCTTGATTAGTGCTCTCGCATTAACAAATGACAGAAGATGTTTACTGCAGCCGAATCAGTGCGAAAGCATTTATTTGCGTTACGTTGAAAACAACGTTAAGCGGTCAATTCTCTGGGACGCTGAGCTCCCGTTTCTAGTCCGTACAGTTGCCAAGAGTTGATTTCGCGATAAGCTCTGAATCCCCAGATTAGTGCTCTCGTATTAACAATTGACAGGATGTTTACTGCAGTCGAATCAGTGCGAAGGCATTTATTTGTGTTACGTTGAAGTCGACGATAAGCGGTCAGTGCTCTGGGACGCTGTGCTCGCGTTTCTCGTCCGTACCGTTGCCCATAGTTGATTGCACGATAGACTCTGAACCCCCGGAATAGTGCTCTCGCATTAAGAAATGACAGAGGATGTTTACTGCAATCGAATCAGTGCGAAAGCATTTATTTGTGCTACGTTCAAGACGTCAATAAGCAGACAGTGCTCTTGGACGCTGTGCTCGCAGTTCTCGCCCTTACAGTTGCCAAGACTTGATTTGGCGTTTAGCTCTGAGCCCCCGGATTAGTGCTCTCGCATTAACAAACGACAGAAGATGTTTACTGCAGTCGAATCATTGCGAAAGCAGTTATTTGGGCTGCGTTGAAGACGACGATAAGCGGTCAGTGCTCTGGGACGCTGTGCTCGGGTTGCTCGTCCGTACAGTTGCCAAGAGTTGATTTCGCGATAGGCCCTGAACCCCCGGTTTAGTGCTCTCGCATTAACAACTGACAGAGGACGTTTATCTAAGTCGAATCAGTGCGAAAGCATTTATTTGTGCTACTTTCAAGACGACGTTAATCGGTCATTTCTCTGGGACGCTGTGCTCGCGTTTCTCCTCCGTACAGTTGCCAAGAGTTGATTTCGCGATAGGCTCTGAACCCCTTGATTAGTGCTCTCGCATTAACAAATGACAGAGGATGTTTACCTAAGTCGAATCAGTGCGAAAGCATTTATTTGTGCTACGTTGAAGACGACGATAAGCGGTCAGTGCTCTGGGACGCTGTGCTCGCGTTTCTCGCCCTTACAGTTGCCAAGAGTTGATTTCGCGACAGGCTCAGAACCCCCGGATTAGTGCTCTCGCATTAACAAATGACAGATGATATTTACTGCAGTCGAATCAGTGCGAAAGCATTTATTTTTGCTACATTGAAGACGACGATAAGCCGTCTGTGCTCTCGGGCGCTGTGCTCGCGTTTCTCGCCCTTACAGTTGCCAGCAGTTGATTTCGCGATAGGCTTTGAACCCCCGGATTAGTGCTCTCGCATTAACAATTGACAGAGGATGTTTACTGCAGTCGAATCAGTGCGAAAGCATTTATTTGTGCTACGTTGAAGACGACGATAAGCGGTCAGTGCTCTCGGACGCTGTGCTCGCGTTTCTCGTCCATACAGTTGCCAAGAGTTGATTTCGCGATAGGCTCTGAACCCCCAGATAAGTGCTCTCGCATTAACAAATGACAGAAGATGTTTACTTAAGTCAAATCAGTGCGAAAGTATTTATTTGTGTTACGTTCAAGACGACGTTAATCGGTCATTTCTCTGGGACGCTGTGCTCGCGTTTCTCGTCCGTACAGTTGCAAAGAGTTGATTTCGCGATAGGCTTTGAACCCCTGGATTAGTGCTCTCGCATTAACAATTGACAGAGGATGTTTACTGCAGTCGAATCAGTGCGAAAGCATTTATTTGCGCTACGCTGAAGACGACGATAAGCGGTCAGTGCTCTCGGACGCTGTGCTCGCGTATCTCGTCCATACAGTTGCCAAGAGTTGATTTCGCGATAGGTTCTGAACCCCCGGATAAGTGCTCTCGCATTAACAAATGACACAGGATGTTTACTTAAGTCAAATCAGTGCGAAAGTATTTATTTGTGCTACGTTCAAGACGACATTAATCGGTCATTTCTCTGGGACGCTGTGCTCGCGTTTCTCGTCCGTACAGTTGCAAAGAGTTTATTTCGCGATACGCTTTGAACCCCCGGATTAGTGCTCTCGCATTAAAAATTGACAGAGGATGTTTACTGCAGTCGAATCAGTGCGAAAGCATTTATTTGTGCTACATTGAAGACGACGATAAGCGGTCAGTGCTCTCGGACGCTGTGCTCGCGTTTCTCGTCCGTACACTTGCCAAGAGTAGATTTCGCGATAGGCTCTGAACCCCCGGATTAGTGCTCTCGTATTAACAATTGACAGAGGATATTTACCTAAGTCGAAACAGTGCGAAAGCATTTATTTGTGCTACATTGAAGACGACGATAAGCGGTCAGTGCTCTCGGACGCTGTGCTCGCGTTTCTCGTCCGTACACTTGCCAAGAGTAGATTTCGCGATAGGCTCTGAACCCCCGGATTAGTGCTCTCGTATTAACAATTGACAGAGGATATTTACCTAAGTCGAATCAGTGCGAAAGCATTTATTTGTGCTACATTGAAGACGACGATAAGCGGTCAGTGCTCTCGGACGCTGTGCTCGCGTTTCTCGTCCGTACACTTGCCAAGAGTAGATTTCGCGATAGGCTCTGAACCCCCGGATTAGTGCTCTCGTATTAACAATTGACAGAGGATATTTACCTAAGTCGAAACAGTGCGAAAGCATTTATTTGTGCTACGTTGAAGACGACGATAAGCGGTCAGTGCTCTCGGACGCTGTGCTCGCGTTTCTCGTCCGTACAGTTGCCAGGAGTTGATTTCGCGATAGGCTCTGAACCTCCGGATTAGTGCTCTCGCATTAACAAATGACAGAGGATGTTTACCTAAGTGGAATGAGTGCGAAAGCATTTATTTGTGCTACGTTGAAGACGACGATAAGCGGTCCGTGCTCTCGGACGCTGTGCTCGCGTTTTTCGTCCGTGCAGTTGCCAAGAGTTGATTTCGCGATAGGCTCTGAACCTCCGGATTAGTGCTCTCGCATTAACACATGACAGATGATGTTTATCTGAGTCGAATCAGTGCCAAAGCATTTATTTTTGCTACGTTGAAGACGACGATAAACGGCCAGTGCTCTGGGACGCTGTGCTCGGGTTTCTCGTCCGTACAGTTGCCAAGAGTAGATTTCGCGATAGGCGTTGAACCCCCGGATTAGGGCTCTCGTATTAACAATGGACAGAGGATATTTACCTATGTCGAAACAGTTCGAAAGCATTTATTTGTGCTACGTTGAAGACGACGATAAGCGGTCAGTGCTCTGGGACGCTGTGCTCGGGATTCTCGTCCGTACAGTTGCCAAGAGTTGATTTCGCGATAGGCTCTGAACCCCTTGATTAGTGCTCTCGCATTAACAAATGACAGAAGATGTTTACTGCAGCCGAATCAGTGCGAAAGCATTTATTTGTGTTACGTTGAAAACAACGTTAAGCGGTCAATTCTCTGGGACGCTGAGCTCCCGTTTCTAGTCCGTACAGTTGCCAAGAGTTGATTTCGCGATAGGCTCTGAATCCCCAGATTAGTGCTCTCGTATTAACAATTGACAGGATGTTTACTGCAGTCGAATCAGTGCGAAGGCATTTATTTGTGTTACGTTGAAGTCGACGATAAGCGGTCAGTGCTCTGGGACGCTGTGCTCGCGTTTCTCGTCCGTACCGTTGCCCATAGTTGATTGCACGATAGACTCTGAACCCCCGGATTAGTGCTCTCGCATTAAGAAATGACAGAGGATGTTTACTGCAATCGAATCAGTGCGAAAGCATTTATTTGTGCTACGTTCAAGACGACGATAAGCGGTCAGTGCTCTGGGACGCTGTGCTCGGGTTGCTCGTCCGTACAGTTGCCAAGAGTTGATTTCGCGATAGGCCCTGAACCCCCGGTTTAGTGCTCTCGCATTAACAACTGACAGAGGACGTTTATCTAAGTCTAATCAGTGCGAAAGCATTTATTTGTGCTACGTTCAAGACGACGTTAATCGGTCATTTCTCTGGGACGCTGTGCTCGCGTTTCTCCTCCGAACAGTTGCCAAGAGTTGATTTCGCGATAGGCTTTGAACCCCCGGATTAGTGCTCTCGCATTAACAATTGACAGAGGATGTTTACTGCAGTCGAATCAGTGCGAAAGCATTTATTTGTGCTACGTTGAAGACGACGATAAGCGGTCAGTGCTCTCGGACGCTGTGCTCGCGTTTCTCGTCCGTGCAGTTGCCAAGAGTTGATTTCGCGATAGTCTCTGAACCTCCGGATTAGTGCTCTCGCATTAACACATGACAGATGATGTTTATCTGAGTCGAATCAGTGCCAAAGCATTTATTTGTGCTACGGTCAAGACGACGTTAATCGGTCATTACTCTGGGACGCTGTGCTCGCGTTTCTTCTGTACAGTTGCCAAGAGTTGATTTCGCGATAGGCTCTGAACCCCTTGATTAGTGATCTCGCATTAACAAGTGACAGAGGATGTTTACTGCAGCCGAATCAGTGCGAAAGCATTTATTTGTGCTACGTTGAAGTCGACGATAAGCGGTCAGTGATCTCGAATGCTGTGCCCACGTTTCTCGTCATTACAGTTGCCTAGAGTTGATTTCGCGATACGCTTTGAACCCCCGGATTAGTGCTCTCGCATTAACAAATGACAGAGGATGTTTACTTAAGTCAAATCAGTGCGAAAGTATTTATTTGTGCTACGTTCAAGACGACATTAATCGGTCATTTCTCTGGGACGCTGTGCTCGCGTTTCTCGTCCGTAGAGTTGCAAAGAGTTTATTTCGCGATACGCTTTGAACCCCCGGATTAGTGCTCTCGCATTAAAAATTGACAGAGGATGTTTACTGCAGTCGAATCAGTGCGAAAGCATTTATTTGTGCTACATTGAAGACGACGATAAGCGGTCAGTGCTCTCGGACGCTGTGCTCGCGTTTCTCGCCCGTACACTTGCCAAGAGTAGATTTCGCGATAGGCTCTGAACCCCCGGATTAGTGCTCTCGTATTAACAATTGACAGAGGATATTTACCTAAGTCGAAACAGTGCGAAAGCATTTATTTGTGCTACGTTGAAGACGACGATAAGCGGTCAGTGCTCTCGGACGCTGTGCTCGCGTTTCTCGTCCGTGCAGTTGCCAAGAGTTGATTTCGCGATAGGCTCTGAACCTCCGGATTAGTGCTCTCGCATTAACACATGACAGATGATGTTTATCTGAGTCGAATCAGTGCCAAAGCATTTATTTTTGCTACGTTGAAGACGACGATAAACGGCCAGTGCTCTGGGACGCTGTGCTCGGGTTTCTCGTCCGTACAGTTGCCAAGAGTAGATTTCGCGATAGGCGTTGAACCCCCGGATTAGGGCTCTCGTATTAACAATGGACAGAGGATATTTACCTATGTCGAAACAGTTCGAAAGCATTTATTTGTGCTACGTTGAAGACGACGATAAGCGGTCAGTGCTCTGGGACGCTGTGCTCGGGATTCTCGTCCGTGCAGTTGCCAAGAGTTGATTTCGCGATAGGCTCTGAACCCCTTGATTAGTGCTCTCGCATTAACAAATGACAGAAGATGTTTACTGCAGCCGAATCAGTGCGAAAGCATTTATTTGCGTTACGTTGAAAACAACGTTAAGCGGTCAATTCTCTGGGACGCTGAGCTCCCGTTTCTAGTCCGTACAGTTGCCAAGAGTTGATTTCGCGATAAGCTCTGAATCCCCAGATTAGTGCTCTCGTATTAACAATTGACAGGATGTTTACTGCAGTCGAATCAGTGCGAAGGCATTTATTTGTGTTACGTTGAAGTCGACGATAAGCGGTCAGTTCTCTGGGACGCTGTGCTCGCGTTTCTCGTCCGTACCGTTGCCCATAGTTGATTGCACGATAGACTCTGAACCCCCGGAATAGTGCTCTCGCATTAAGAAATGACAGAGGATGTTTACTGCAATCGAATCAGTGCGAAAGCATTTATTTGTGCTACGTTCAAGACGTCAATAAGCAGACAGTGCTCTTGGACGCTGTGCTCGCAGTTCTCGCCCTTACAGTTGCCAAGACTTGATTTGGCGTTTAGCTCTGAGCCCCCGGATTAGTGCTCTCGCATTAACAAACGACAGAGGATGTTTACTGCAGTCGAATCATTGCGAAAGCAGTTATTTGGGCTGCGTTGAAGACGACGATAAGCGGTCAGTGCTCTGGGACGCTGTGCTCGGGTTGCTCGTCCGTACAGTTGCCAAGAGTTGATTTCGCGATAGGCCCTGAACCCCCGGTTTAGTGCTCTCGCATTAACAACTGACAGAGGACGTTTATCTAAGTCGAATCAGTGCGAAAGCATTTATTTGTGCTACTTTCAAGACGACGTTAATCGGTCATTTCTCTGGGACGCTGTGCTCGCGTTTCTCCTCCGTACAGTTGCCAAGAGTTGATTTCGCGATAGGCTCTGAACCCCTTGATTAGTGCTCTCGCATTAACAAATGACAGAGGATGTTTACCTAAGTCGAATCAGTGCGAAAGCATTTATTTGTGCTACGTTGAAGACGACGATAAGCGGTCAGTGCTCTGGGACGCTGTGCTCGCGTTTCTCGCCCTTACAGTTGCCAAGAGTTGATTTCGCGACAGGCTCAGAACCCCCGGATTAGTGCTCTCGCATTAACAAATGACAGATGATATTTACTGCAGTCGAATCAGTGCGAAAGCATTTATTTTTGCTACATTGAAGACGACGATAAGCCGTCTGTGCTCTCGGGCGCTGTGCTCGCGTTTCTCGCCCTTACAGTTGCCAGCAGTTGATTTCGCGATAGGCTTTGAACCCCCGGATTAGTGCTCTCGCATTAACAATTGACAGAGGATGTTTACTGCAGTCGAATCAGTGCGAAAGCATTTATTTGTGCTACGTTGAAGACGACGATAAGCGGTCAGTGCTCTCGGACGCTGTGCTCGCGTTTCTCGTCCATACAGTTGCCAAGAGTTGATTTCGCGATAGGCTCTGAACCCCCAGATAAGTGCTCTCGCATTAACAAATGACAGAAGATGTTTACTTAAGTCAAATCAGTGCGAAAGTATTTATTTGTGTTACGTTCAAGACGACGTTAATCGGTCATTTCTCTGGGACGCTGTGCTCGCGTTTCTCGTCCGTACAGTTGCAAAGAGTTGATTTCGCGATAGGCTTTGAACCCCTGGATTAGTGCTCTCGCATTAACAATTGACAGAGGATGTTTACTGCAGTCGAATCAGTGCGAAAGCATTTATTTGCGCTACGATGAAGACGACGATAAGCGGTCAGTGCTCTCGGACGCTGTGCTCGCGTATCTCGTCCATACAGTTGCCAAGAGTTGATTTCGCGATAGGTTCTGAACCCCCGGATAAGTGCTCTCGCATTAACAAATGACACAGGATGTTTACTTAAGTCAAATCAGTGCGAAAGTATTTATTTGTGCTACGTTCAAGACGACATTAATCGGTCATTTCTCTGGGACGCTGTGCTCGCGTTTCTCGTCCGTACAGTTGCAAAGAGTTTATTTCGCGATACGCTTTGAACCCCCGGATTAGTGCTCTCGCATTAAAAATTGACAGAGGATGTTTACTGCAGTCGAATCAGTGCGAAAGCATTTATTTGTGCTACATTGAAGACGACGATAAGCGGTCAGTGCTCTCGGACGCTGTGCTCGCGTTTCTCGTCCGTACACTTGCCAAGAGTAGATTTCGCGATAGGCTCTGAACCCCCGGATTAGTGCTCTCGTATTAACAATTGACAGAGGATATTTACCTAAGTCGAAACAGTGCGAAAGCATTTATTTGTGCTACATTGAAGACGACGATAAGCGGTCAGTGCTCTCGGACGCTGTGCTCGCGTTTCTCGTCCGTACACTTGCCAAGAGTAGATTTCGCGATAGGCTCTGAACCCCCGGATTAGTGCTCTCGTATTAACAATTGACAGAGGATATTTACCTAAGTCGAAACAGTGCGAAAGCATTTATTTGTGCTACATTGAAGACGACGATAAGCGGTCAGTGCTCTCGGACGCTGTGCTCGCGTTTCTCGTCCGTACACTTGCCAAGAGTAGATTTCGCGATAGGCTCTGAACCCCCGGATTAGTGCTCTCGCATTAAAAATTGACAGAGGATGTTTACTGCAGTCGAATCAGTGCGAAAGCATTTATTTGTGCTACATTGAAGACGACGATAAGCGGTCAGTGCTCTCGGACGCTGTGCTCGCGTTTCTCGCCCGTACACTTGCCAAGAGTAGATTTCGCGATAGGCTCTGAACCCCCGGATTAGTGCTCTCGTATTAACAATTGACAGAGGATATTTACCTAAGTCGAAACAGTGCGAAAGCATTTATTTGTGCTACGTTGAAGACGACGATAAGCGGTCAGTGCTCTCGGACGCTGTGCTCGCGTTTCTCGTCCGTGCAGTTGCCAAGAGTTGATTTCGCGATAGGCTCTGAACCTCCGGATTAGTGCTCTCGCATTAACACATGACAGATGATGTTTATCTGAGTCGAATCAGTGCCAAAGCATTTATTTTTGCTACGTTGAAGACGACGATAAACGGCCAGTGCTCTGGGACGCTGTGCTCGGGTTTCTCGTCCGTACAGTTGCCAAGAGTAGATTTCGCGATAGGCGTTGAACCCCCGGATTAGGGCTCTCGTATTAACAATGGACAGAGGATATTTACCTATGTCGAAACAGTTCGAAAGCATTTATTTGTGCTACGTTGAAGACGACGATAAGCGGTCAGTGCTCTGGGACGCTGTGCTCGGGATTCTCGTCCGTGCAGTTGCCAAGAGTTGATTTCGCGATAGGCTCTGAACCCCTTGATTAGTGCTCTCGCATTAACAAATGACAGAAGATGTTTACTGCAGCCGAATCAGTGCGAAAGCATTTATTTGCGTTACGTTGAAAACAACGTTAAGCGGTCAATTCTCTGGGACGCTGAGCTCCCGTTTCTAGTCCGTACAGTTGCCAAGAGTTGATTTCGCGATAAGCTCTGAATCCCCAGATTAGTGCTCTCGTATTAACAATTGACAGGATGTTTACTGCAGTCGAATCAGTGCGAAGGCATTTATTTGTGTTACGTTGAAGTCGACGATAAGCGGTCAGTGCTCTGGGACGCTGTGCTCGCGTTTCTCGTCCGTACCGTTGCCCATAGTTGATTGCACGATAGACTCTGAACCCCCGGAATAGTGCTCTCGCATTAAGAAATGACAGAGGATGTTTACTGCAATCGAATCAGTGCGAAAGCATTTATTTGTGCTACGTTCAAGACGTCAATAAGCAGACAGTGCTCTTGGACGCTGTGCTCGCAGTTCTCGCCCTTACAGTTGCCAAGACTTGATTTGGCGTTTAGCTCTGAGCCCCCGGATTAGTGCTCTCGCATTAACAAACGACAGAAGATGTTTACTGCAGTCGAATCATTGCGAAAGCAGTTATTTGGGCTGCGTTGAAGACGACGATAAGCGGTCAGTGCTCTGGGACGCTGTGCTCGGGTTGCTCGTCCGTACAGTTGCCAAGAGTTGATTTCGCGATAGGCCCTGAACCCCCGGTTTAGTGCTCTCGCATTAACAACTGACAGAGGACGTTTATCTAAGTCGAATCAGTGCGAAAGCATTTATTTGTGCTACTTTCAAGACGACGTTAATCGGTCATTTCTCTGGGACGCTGTGCTCGCGTTTCTCCTCCGTACAGTTGCCAAGAGTTGATTTCGCGATAGGCTCTGAACCCCTTGATTAGTGCTCTCGCATTAACAAATGACAGAGGATGTTTACCTAAGTCGAATCAGTGCGAAAGCATTTATTTGTGCTACGTTGAAGACGACGATAAGCGGTCAGTGCTCTGGGACGCTGTGCTCGCGTTTCTCGCCCTTACAGTTGCCAAGAGTTGATTTCGCGACAGGCTCAGAACCCCCGGATTAGTGCTCTCGCATTAACAAATGACAGATGATATTTACTGCAGTCGAATCAGTGCGAAAGCATTTATTTTTGCTACATTGAAGACGACGATAAGCCGTCTGTGCTCTCGGGCGCTGTGCTCGCGTTTCTCGCCCTTACAGTTGCCAGCAGTTGATTTCGCGATAGGCTTTGAACCCCCGGATTAGTGCTCTCGCATTAACAATTGACAGAGGATGTTTACTGCAGTCGAATCAGTGCGAAAGCATTTATTTGTGCTACGTTGAAGACGACGATAAGCGGTCAGTGCTCTCGGACGCTGTGCTCGCGTTTCTCGTCCATACAGTTGCCAAGAGTTGATTTCGCGATAGGCTCTGAACCCCCAGATAAGTGCTCTCGCATTAACAAATGACAGAAGATGTTTACTTAAGTCAAATCAGTGCGAAAGTATTTATTTGTGTTACGTTCAAGACGACGTTAATCGGTCATTTCTCTGGGACGCTGTGCTCGCGTTTCTCGTCCGTACAGTTGCAAAGAGTTGATTTCGCGATAGGCTTTGAACCCCTGGATTAGTGCTCTCGCATTAACAATTGACAGAGGATGTTTACTGCAGTCGAATCAGTGCGAAAGCATTTATTTGCGCTACGCTGAAGACGACGATAAGCGGTCAGTGCTCTCGGACGCTGTGCTCGCGTATCTCGTCCATACAGTTGCCAAGAGTTGATTTCGCGATAGGTTCTGAACCCCCGGATAAGTGCTCTCGCATTAACAAATGACACAGGATGTTTACTTAAGTCAAATCAGTGCGAAAGTATTTATTTGTGCTACGTTCAAGACGACATTAATCGGTCATTTCTCTGGGACGCTGTGCTCGCGTTTCTCGTCCGTACAGTTGCAAAGAGTTTATTTCGCGATACGCTTTGAACCCCCGGATTAGTGCTCTCGCATTAAAAATTGACAGAGGATGTTTACTGCAGTCGAATCAGTGCGAAAGCATTTATTTGTGCTACATTGAAGACGACGATAAGCGGTCAGTGCTCTCGGACGCTGTGCTCGCGTTTCTCGTCCGTACACTTGCCAAGAGTAGATTTCGCGATAGGCTCTGAACCCCCGGATTAGTGCTCTCGTATTAACAATTGACAGAGGATATTTACCTAAGTCGAAACAGTGCGAAAGCATTTATTTGTGCTACATTGAAGACGACGATAAGCGGTCAGTGCTCTCGGACGCTGTGCTCGCGTTTCTCGTCCGTACACTTGCCAAGAGTAGATTTCGCGATAGGCTCTGAACCCCCGGATTAGTGCTCTCGTATTAACAATTGACAGAGGATATTTACCTAAGTCGAATCAGTGCGAAAGCATTTATTTGTGCTACATTGAAGACGACGATAAGCGGTCAGTGCTCTCGGACGCTGTGCTCGCGTTTCTCGTCCGTACACTTGCCAAGAGTAGATTTCGCGATAGGCTCTGAACCCCCGGATTAGTGCTCTCGTATTAACAATTGACAGAGGATATTTACCTAAGTCGAAACAGTGCGAAAGCATTTATTTGTGCTACGTTGAAGACGACGATAAGCGGTCAGTGCTCTCGGACGCTGTGCTCGCGTTTCTCGTCCGTACAGTTGCCAGGAGTTGATTTCGCGATAGGCTCTGAACCTCCGGATTAGTGCTCTCGCATTAACAAATGACAGAGGATGTTTACCTAAGTGGAATGAGTGCGAAAGCATTTATTTGTGCTACGTTGAAGACGACGATAAGCGGTCCGTGCTCTCGGACGCTGTGCTCGCGTTTTTCGTCCGTGCAGTTGCCAAGAGTTGATTTCGCGATAGGCTCTGAACCTCCGGATTAGTGCTCTCGCATTAACACATGACAGATGATGTTTATCTGAGTCGAATCAGTGCCAAAGCATTTATTTTTGCTACGTTGAAGACGACGATAAACGGCCAGTGCTCTGGGACGCTGTGCTCGGGTTTCTCGTCCGTACAGTTGCCAAGAGTAGATTTCGCGATAGGCGTTGAACCCCCGGATTAGGGCTCTCGTATTAACAATGGACAGAGGATATTTACCTATGTCGAAACAGTTCGAAAGCATTTATTTGTGCTACGTTGAAGACGACGATAAGCGGTCAGTGCTCTGGGACGCTGTGCTCGGGATTCTCGTCCGTACAGTTGCCAAGAGTTGATTTCGCGATAGGCTCTGAACCCCTTGATTAGTGCTCTCGCATTAACAAATGACAGAAGATGTTTACTGCAGCCGAATCAGTGCGAAAGCATTTATTTGTGTTACGTTGAAAACAACGTTAAGCGGTCAATTCTCTGGGACGCTGAGCTCCCGTTTCTAGTCCGTACAGTTGCCAAGAGTTGATTTCGCGATAGGCTCTGAATCCCCAGATTAGTGCTCTCGTATTAACAATTGACAGGATGTTTACTGCAGTCGAATCAGTGCGAAGGCATTTATTTGTGTTACGTTGAAGTCGACGATAAGCGGTCAGTGCTCTGGGACGCTGTGCTCGCGTTTCTCGTCCGTACCGTTGCCCATAGTTGATTGCACGATAGACTCTGAACCCCCGGATTAGTGCTCTCGCATTAAGAAATGACAGAGGATGTTTACTGCAATCGAATCAGTGCGAAAGCATTTATTTGTGCTACGTTCAAGACGACGATAAGCGGTCAGTGCTCTGGGACGCTGTGCTCGGGTTGCTCGTCCGTACAGTTGCCAAGAGTTGATTTCGCGATAGGCCCTGAACCCCCGGTTTAGTGCTCTCGCATTAACAACTGACAGAGGACGTTTATCTAAGTCTAATCAGTGCGAAAGCATTTATTTGTGCTACGTTCAAGACGACGTTAATCGGTCATTTCTCTGGGACGCTGTGCTCGCGTTTCTCCTCCGAACAGTTGCCAAGAGTTGATTTCGCGATAGGCTTTGAACCCCCGGATTAGTGCTCTCGCATTAACAATTGACAGAGGATGTTTACTGCAGTCGAATCAGTGCGAAAGCATTTATTTGTGCTACGTTGAAGACGACGATAAGCGGTCAGTGCTCTCGGACGCTGTGCTCGCGTTTCTCGTCCGTGCAGTTGCCAAGAGTTGATTTCGCGATAGTCTCTGAACCTCCGGATTAGTGCTCTCGCATTAACACATGACAGATGATGTTTATCTGAGTCGAATCAGTGCCAAAGCATTTATTTGTGCTACGGTCAAGACGACGTTAATCGGTCATTACTCTGGGACGCTGTGCTCGCGTTTCTTCTGTACAGTTGCCAAGAGTTGATTTCGCGATAGGCTCTGAACCCCTTGATTAGTGATCTCGCATTAACAAGTGACAGAGGATGTTTACTGCAGCCGAATCAGTGCGAAAGCATTTATTTGTGCTACGTTGAAGTCGACGATAAGCGGTCAGTGATCTCGAATGCTGTGCCCACGTTTCTCGTCATTACAGTTGCCTAGAGTTGATTTCGCGATACGCTTTGAACCCCCGGATTAGTGCTCTCGCATTAACAAATGACAGAGGATGTTTACTTAAGTCAAATCAGTGCGAAAGTATTTATTTGTGCTACGTTCAAGACGACATTAATCGGTCATTTCTCTGGGACGCTGTGCTCGCGTTTCTCGTCCGTAGAGTTGCAAAGAGTTTATTTCGCGATACGCTTTGAACCCCCGGATTAGTGCTCTCGCATTAAAAATTGACAGAGGATGTTTACTGCAGTCGAATCAGTGCGAAAGCATTTATTTGTGCTACATTGAAGACGACGATAAGCGGTCAGTGCTCTCGGACGCTGTGCTCGCGTTTCTCGCCCGTACACTTGCCAAGAGTAGATTTCGCGATAGGCTCTGAACCCCCGGATTAGTGCTCTCGTATTAACAATTGACAGAGGATATTTACCTAAGTCGAAACAGTGCGAAAGCATTTATTTGTGCTACGTTGAAGACGACGATAAGCGGTCAGTGCTCTCGGACGCTGTGCTCGCGTTTCTCGTCCGTGCAGTTGCCAAGAGTTGATTTCGCGATAGGCTCTGAACCTCCGGATTAGTGCTCTCGCATTAACACATGACAGATGATGTTTATCTGAGTCGAATCAGTGCCAAAGCATTTATTTTTGCTACGTTGAAGACGACGATAAACGGCCAGTGCTCTGGGACGCTGTGCTCGGGTTTCTCGTCCGTACAGTTGCCAAGAGTAGATTTCGCGATAGGCGTTGAACCCCCGGATTAGGGCTCTCGTATTAACAATGGACAGAGGATATTTACCTATGTCGAAACAGTTCGAAAGCATTTATTTGTGCTACGTTGAAGACGACGATAAGCGGTCAGTGCTCTGGGACGCTGTGCTCGGGATTCTCGTCCGTGCAGTTGCCAAGAGTTGATTTCGCGATAGGCTCTGAACCCCTTGATTAGTGCTCTCGCATTAACAAATGACAGAAGATGTTTACTGCAGCCGAATCAGTGCGAAAGCATTTATTTGCGTTACGTTGAAAACAACGTTAAGCGGTCAATTCTCTGGGACGCTGAGCTCCCGTTTCTAGTCCGTACAGTTGCCAAGAGTTGATTTCGCGATAAGCTCTGAATCCCCAGATTAGTGCTCTCGTATTAACAATTGACAGGATGTTTACTGCAGTCGAATCAGTGCGAAGGCATTTATTTGTGTTACGTTGAAGTCGACGATAAGCGGTCAGTTCTCTGGGACGCTGTGCTCGCGTTTCTCGTCCGTACCGTTGCCCATAGTTGATTGCACGATAGACTCTGAACCCCCGGAATAGTGCTCTCGCATTAAGAAATGACAGAGGATGTTTACTGCAATCGAATCAGTGCGAAAGCATTTATTTGTGCTACGTTCAAGACGTCAATAAGCAGACAGTGCTCTTGGACGCTGTGCTCGCAGTTCTCGCCCTTACAGTTGCCAAGACTTGATTTGGCGTTTAGCTCTGAGCCCCCGGATTAGTGCTCTCGCATTAACAAACGACAGAGGATGTTTACTGCAGTCGAATCATTGCGAAAGCAGTTATTTGGGCTGCGTTGAAGACGACGATAAGCGGTCAGTGCTCTGGGACGCTGTGCTCGGGTTGCTCGTCCGTACAGTTGCCAAGAGTTGATTTCGCGATAGGCCCTGAACCCCCGGTTTAGTGCTCTCGCATTAACAACTGACAGAGGACGTTTATCTAAGTCGAATCAGTGCGAAAGCATTTATTTGTGCTACTTTCAAGACGACGTTAATCGGTCATTTCTCTGGGACGCTGTGCTCGCGTTTCTCCTCCGTACAGTTGCCAAGAGTTGATTTCGCGATAGGCTCTGAACCCCTTGATTAGTGCTCTCGCATTAACAAATGACAGAGGATGTTTACCTAAGTCGAATCAGTGCGAAAGCATTTATTTGTGCTACGTTGAAGACGACGATAAGCGGTCAGTGCTCTGGGACGCTGTGCTCGCGTTTCTCGCCCTTACAGTTGCCAAGAGTTGATTTCGCGACAGGCTCAGAACCCCCGGATTAGTGCTCTCGCATTAACAAATGACAGATGATATTTACTGCAGTCGAATCAGTGCGAAAGCATTTATTTTTGCTACATTGAAGACGACGATAAGCCGTCTGTGCTCTCGGGCGCTGTGCTCGCGTTTCTCGCCCTTACAGTTGCCAGCAGTTGATTTCGCGATAGGCTTTGAACCCCCGGATTAGTGCTCTCGCATTAACAATTGACAGAGGATGTTTACTGCAGTCGAATCAGTGCGAAAGCATTTATTTGTGCTACGTTGAAGACGACGATAAGCGGTCAGTGCTCTCGGACGCTGTGCTCGCGTTTCTCGTCCATACAGTTGCCAAGAGTTGATTTCGCGATAGGCTCTGAACCCCCAGATAAGTGCTCTCGCATTAACAAATGACAGAAGATGTTTACTTAAGTCAAATCAGTGCGAAAGTATTTATTTGTGTTACGTTCAAGACGACGTTAATCGGTCATTTCTCTGGGACGCTGTGCTCGCGTTTCTCGTCCGTACAGTTGCAAAGAGTTGATTTCGCGATAGGCTTTGAACCCCTGGATTAGTGCTCTCGCATTAACAATTGACAGAGGATGTTTACTGCAGTCGAATCAGTGCGAAAGCATTTATTTGCGCTACGATGAAGACGACGATAAGCGGTCAGTGCTCTCGGACGCTGTGCTCGCGTATCTCGTCCATACAGTTGCCAAGAGTTGATTTCGCGATAGGTTCTGAACCCCCGGATAAGTGCTCTCGCATTAACAAATGACACAGGATGTTTACTTAAGTCAAATCAGTGCGAAAGTATTTATTTGTGCTACGTTCAAGACGACATTAATCGGTCATTTCTCTGGGACGCTGTGCTCGCGTTTCTCGTCCGTACAGTTGCAAAGAGTTTATTTCGCGATACGCTTTGAACCCCCGGATTAGTGCTCTCGCATTAAAAATTGACAGAGGATGTTTACTGCAGTCGAATCAGTGCGAAAGCATTTATTTGTGCTACATTGAAGACGACGATAAGCGGTCAGTGCTCTCGGACGCTGTGCTCGCGTTTCTCGTCCGTACACTTGCCAAGAGTAGATTTCGCGATAGGCTCTGAACCCCCGGATTAGTGCTCTCGTATTAACAATTGACAGAGGATATTTACCTAAGTCGAAACAGTGCGAAAGCATTTATTTGTGCTACATTGAAGACGACGATAAGCGGTCAGTGCTCTCGGACGCTGTGCTCGCGTTTCTCGTCCGTACACTTGCCAAGAGTAGATTTCGCGATAGGCTCTGAACCCCCGGATTAGTGCTCTCGTATTAACAATTGACAGAGGATATTTACCTAAGTCGAATCAGTGCGAAAGCATTTATTTGTGCTACATTGAAGACGACGATAAGCGGTCAGTGCTCTCGGACGCTGTGCTCGCGTTTCTCGTCCGTACACTTGCCAAGAGTAGATTTCGCGATAGGCTCTGAACCCCCGGATTAGTGCTCTCGTATTAACAATTGACAGAGGATATTTACCTAAGTCGAAACAGTGCGAAAGCATTTATTTGTGCTACGTTGAAGACGACGATAAGCGGTCAGTGCTCTCGGACGCTGTGCTCGCGTTTCTCGTCCGTACAGTTGCCAGGAGTTGATTTCGCGATAGGCTCTGAACCTCCGGATTAGTGCTCTCGCATTAACACATGACAGATGATGTTTATCTGAGTCGAATCAGTGCCAAAGCATTTATTTTTGCTACGTTGAAGACGACGATAAACGGCCAGTGCTCTGGGACGCTGTGCTCGGGTTTCTCGTCCGTACAGTTGCCAAGAGTAGATTTCGCGATAGGCGTTGAACCCCCGGATTAGGGCTCTCGTATTAACAATGGACAGAGGATATTTACCTATGTCGAAACAGTTCGAAAGCATTTATTTGTGCTACGTTGAAGACGACGATAAGCGGTCAGTGCTCTGGGACGCTGTGCTCGGGATTCTCGTCCGTACAGTTGCCAAGAGTTGATTTCGCGATAGGCTCTGAACCCCTTGATTAGTGCTCTCGCATTAACAAATGACAGAAGATGTTTACTGCAGCCGAATCAGTGCGAAAGCATTTATTTGTGTTACGTTGAAAACAACGTTAAGCGGTCAATTCTCTGGGACGCTGAGCTCCCGTTTCTAGTCCGTACAGTTGCCAAGAGTTGATTTCGCGATAGGCTCTGAATCCCCAGATTAGTGCTCTCGTATTAACAATTGACAGGATGTTTACTGCAGTCGAATCAGTGCGAAGGCATTTATTTGTGTTACGTTGAAGTCGACGATAAGCGGTCAGTGCTCTGGGACGCTGTGCTCGCGTTTCTCGTCCGTACCGTTGCCCATAGTTGATTGCACGATAGACTCTGAACCCCCGGATTAGTGCTCTCGCATTAAGAAATGACAGAGGATGTTTACTGCAATCGAATCAGTGCGAAAGCATTTATTTGTGCTACGTTCAAGACGACGATAAGCGGTCAGTGCTCTGGGACGCTGTGCTCGGGTTGCTCGTCCGTACAGTTGCCAAGAGTTGATTTCGCGATAGGCCCTGAACCCCCGGTTTAGTGCTCTCGCATTAACAACTGACAGAGGACGTTTATCTAAGTCTAATCAGTGCGAAAGCATTTATTTGTGCTACGTTCAAGACGACGTTAATCGGTCATTTCTCTGGGACGCTGTGCTCGCGTTTCTCCTCCGTACAGTTGCCAAGAGTTGATTTCGCGATAGGCTCTGAACCCCTTGATTAGTGCTCTCGCATTAACAAATGACAGAGGATGTTTACCTAAGTCGAATCAGTGCGAAAGCATTTATTTGTGCTACGTTGAAGACGACGATAAGCGGTCAGTGCTCTGGGACGCTGTGCTCGCGTTTCTCGCCCTTACAGTTGCCAAGAGTTGATTTCGCGATAGGCTCAGAACCCCCGGATTAGTGCTCTCGCATTAACAAATGACAGAGGATATTTACTGCAGTCGAATCAGTGCGAAAGCATTTATTCTTGCTACATTGAAGACGACGATAAGCGGTCTGTGCTCTCGGGCGCTGTGCTCGCGTTTCTCGCCCTTACAGTTGCCAGCAGTTGATTTCGCGAAAAGCTCTGAACCCCCGGATAAGTGCTCTCGCATTAACAAATGACACAGGATGTTTACCTAAGTGGAATCAGGTCGAAAGCATTTATTAGTGACACGTTGAAGACTGCGATAAGCGGTAAGTGCTCTGGGACGCTGTGCTCGGGTTTCTCGTCCGTACAGTGGCAAAGAGTTTATTTCGCGATAGGCCCTGAACTACCGGTTCAGTGCTCTCGCATTAACAAATGACAGAGGATGTTTACTGCAATCGAATCAGTGAGAAAGCATTTATTTGTGCTACGTTGAAGACGACGATAAGCGGTCAGTGCTCTCGGACGCTGTGCCCGCGTTTCTCGTCCTTACAGTTAAAAAGAGTTGATTTCGCGATAGGCTCTGAACCCCCGGATAAGTGGTCTCGCATTGAAAAATGACAGAGGATGTTTACCTAAGTCGAATGAGTGCGAAAGCTTTTATTTGTGCTACGTTGAAGACGACGATAAGCGGTCAGTGCTCTCGGACGCTGTGCTCGAGTTTCTCGCCCTTACAGTTGTCAAGAGTTGATTTCGCGATGGGCTCTGAACCCCCGGATAAGTGCTCTCGCATTAACAAATGACAGAGGATGTTTACTTAAGTCGAATGAGAGCGAAAGCATTTATTTGTGCTACGCTGAAGACGACGATAAGCGGCCAGTGCTCTGAGACGCTGTGTTCGGGTTTCTCGTCCGTACAGTTAATAATAATAATAATAATAATAATAATAATAATAATAATAATAATAATAATAATAATAATAATAATAATAATAATAATAATAATTGATTTTTGTGGAAAGGAAATGGCGCAGTATCTGTCTCATATAAATAAATAAATAAATACTTTATTCACTCCAAAGAAACAATACAAGACGCGGACGCGCCAAAGCTTCAATTGGGCTTGTAGGGCGCCGTCCGGCAGCAGCAACAACCTGTTACCAAATCAATTCTTTGTTTTGTGTACATTAAAACATATGCACTAGAGCTGTTCAAGCTCGGCAATAGCATCTCGTAACTGTCTGCGAGTGTTCAAGTTGAAAACATTATCAGGCATCTCATTGAATATACATGGGATATAATATGACCTCATAGACATACCAAAATGAGTTCGCACTGCAGGGACAATATATCGAGAAACTTTTCTTAATGGGATTGGTTTAACGTTGTGGAACCGAAAGTCAGAGTTCCAGAAATATCTGAGTACAGTGATTTGTTTGAACACAATGTCAAAGGAAGGCAGACCTGAAGCAAGGTATACACTTTGCTGTTTATGGGGTATTGAATAGATGACACTCTTAGCCATATTCTTGAGAATACGGTTTATCCTATTTTTCCATGTTGCACAACAGTTGAGGAAACAGCACATGCCATATCTCACCAGAGAATACCCCAAAGACTGTGCAATTAAACGTCTTATGGCAAATGGCAGGTAGGCCCTTAGAGCATAGAGCAAGCATGCGACGCCTCTAAGCTTCTTACTGAGGTGTGCCATGTGCGTGTTCCAGGATAAATCACTGTCAAAGTAAATGCCAAGGTATTTCACGGACGGAACACATGTAATGGGGTAGCAAGAACATGCAGTGCAACTGGAGCTGTGCAAAAAATCCGCAGCGTTTTTCGGGACTGGCTTGTGTGCATTTCTAAAGCACACTAGATGAGTTTTTTGGGGGTTTATATCAATCAGGTTACATAGAAACTAATCATATAGATTAGTAGCGTCCTGTTGAAGTTGACGGAGTGCGCAAGAAAAATCTGTATTAGATGAGATGAGGAGGGTGTCATCTGCATATTGGTAAATATGTGATGAAGTTATAATGCCGGGGAGGTCATTAACATAGAGATTAAATAAGAGGGGTGATAGGATGGATCCCTGGGGAACACCACTATATAAGTCTATAATTCTGCTTTGCACAGTTCCAAGTTCCACCATTTGAGATCGCTGAGACACATAATTTCTTAGTAACATTTGAAAAGGACCACGAAAACCATAGCAAAACAACTTTTCACAGAGAATATCATGGTGAACAGTATTAAATGCCTTCCTGACATCAAGAAAGAGACCAAATGCCACTTCATTTTTATCAAAACTAGAATGAACGGAATCCGACATCTTTTCTAATAACGTTTGGGTACCAGAACCAGCAACAAATCCGTATTGATGTGGGCTAAGCACGTTATGCCTCAGCAAAAATGCTGACATTGTACATAAGACGTGTTTTTCTAGAATTTGTGATATACACGACACGATAGATATTGGGCGATAATTCAAGATATCATTTCTTTTGCCACCCTTGTAAAGTGGTATACACGTGCTTGTTTAAGAGAGCATGGTAAGAAGCCACTTTCAATCATATTATTTAGCATAAAAAGAAGGACACACTTCAAGCTTTGGAAGTTTCTGGAAAGGTCGCTGATAAATATTCCATCAATTCCAGCTGATTTGTTATGCCGTAGACTGGAGATTATGCTGAAAAGATCTGGCTCTGTTATGTGTGGAAGAAATGCTGAGTCAATCACAGAAGGAGGAAGTAACGGCGAACGTGATGTGGCACGGGCAATGCGCTGTTCTTTAGAAAAAAAGTTATTAAAATCATTTGCCAAAGAGGATGTGAAGTGACCAAAACTATGCTCGATTGCGTCCTTGACCGGTCTACGCTGACGCCCTCGTAGTTCATTCACGATAGCCCAAGTTTTGGCCACGTCATGGTGGCAACTGCGAAACTGGCTAGCATAGTAACGCCTTTTAGAGGACCGAAGAAGAGCGGTTACTTTGTTCCTAGCAGCCCGAAATTCATTTCGTAAGTGCATTTTTTGGTGAAGCGCGACATTTTGACCACAGCGCTTCTTTGCATCTAATGGCTGCGAGAATGTCAGCTGTAAGCCAGAAGCATTTATTATTTCGTTTTTTGACAATGATACTTTTTTTGCAAGATTCTTTTAAATTTTTAAGAACCAAAACAAAGTTATCGTAGGCGGTATCTGTGTTATTTCGTGATATAAATGAGTTCCAGTCGAAGGATGACACCTTACTGTGAAATAGTTTTCGATCTAGTAAAGTCATAACACACCTGCTACCATTAGGTTTCTGTGCAGAATCGACCTTAGCAAGGTGGCATAGTGTAAAATAATGATCCGCTAATTTCTTTCGAATGACAGCTGCCATAACATAAGACAAGTCCGACGCGCGTACGTTAACGTGGTCTATGCAAGTTTTACACAAACTGTTATTTACGATCTCTTCTCTAGTAGGATCTGAAAGTAGTGTTTCTATACCATGATCCTCAAGGGCATTTAGGTAGTTTTGCGCAGATGCTTTCTCAGGTATTAACAGATCAATATTCAAGTCACCCATTAAGTCACCCATTATAACGTTGGACTCCTGAACCGTGCCGTAAGGGAAGGGATAAGGGAGGGAGTGAAAGAAGAAAGGAAGAAGAGGTGTCGTAGTGAAGGGCTCCGGAATAATTTCGACCACCTGGGGATCTTTAACGTGCACTGACATCGCACAGCACAGGGGCGCCTAAGCGTTTTTCCTCCGTAAAAACGCAGCCGCCGCGGTAACCGTACAGTTGCCCAGAGTTGATTTCCGGAGGTTCAGAGCCTATCGCAAAATCAAATCTGGGCAACCGTTCAGTTGCCCAGAGTTGATTTCGCGATAGGCTCTGAACCCACGGATTTGTGCTCTCGCATTAGCAAATGACAGAAAATGTTTACTGCAGTCGAATCAGTGTGAAAGCATTTATTTGTGCTACGTAGAAGACGACGTTGAGCGGTCAGTGCTCTGGGACGCAGTGCTCGCGTTTCTCTATCATCTGTACAGTTGCCAAGAGGTGATTTCGCGAAATGCTCTGAACCCCCGGATTAGTGCTCTCGCATTAACAAATGACAGAGGATGTTTACTGCAGTCGAATCAGCGCAAAAACATGTATTTGTGCTAGGTAAAAGAGGATGATAAACGTTCAGTGCTGTGCGACGGAGTGCTCGGGTTTCTCGTCCTTACAGTTGCCAAGAGTTGATTTCGCGATAGGCTCTGAACCCACGGATTTGTGCTCTCGCATTAGCAAATGACAGATAATGTTTTCTGCAGTTGAATCAGTGCGAAGACATTTGCTTGCTCTATGTAGAAGACGACGATAAGCGGTCAGTGCTGTGGGACGTTGTGCTCGGGTTTCTCGTCCTTACAGTTGCCAAGAGTTGATTTCGGGATAGCCTCTGATTCCACGGATTTGTGCTCTCGCATCAGCAAATGACAGAGAATGTGCACTGCAGTCGAATCAGTGCGAAGCATTTATTTGTACTACGTAGAAGACGACGATAAGCGGTCAGTTTTATGGGACGGTTTGCTCGGGTGTCTCGTCTTTACAGTTGCCAAGAGTTGATCTTGCGATAGGCTGTCAACCCCCGGATAAGTGCTCTCGCATCAGCAAATGACAGATGTTTACTGCAGTCGAATGAATGCGAAACATTTGTTCGCGCTACGTAGAAGACGACGATAGGCGGTAAGTGCTGTGGGACACTGTGCTCGGGTTTCTCGTCCATACATTTGCCAAGAGTTGATCTCGCGATAGCGTCTGAACCCCCGGATTAGTGCTCTCGCATTAGAAAATGTCAGCGAATGTTTACTGCAGTCGAATCAGCTCGAAAGCATTTATTTGTGCTACGTGAAAGACGACGACAAGTGGTCAGTGCTGTGGGACGAAGTGCTCGCGTTTATCGTCCTAACAGTTGCCAAGAGTTGGTCTCGCGATAGGCTATGAACCCCCACATTAGTGCTCTCGCATTAGCAAATGAAAGAATGTGTACTGCAGTCGAATCGGTGCTAAGATTTTATTTGTGCTGCCTAGAAGACGACGATGAGCGGTCAATGCTGTGGGACGGTGTGCTCGGGTTTCTCGTCCTTACAGTTGCCAAGAGTTGATCTTGCGATAGGCTGTCAACCCCCGGATAACTGCTCTCGCATCAGCAAATCACAGGAGATATTTACTGCAGTCGAATGAATGCAAACATTTGTTCGCGCTACGTAGAAGACGACGATAAGCGGTAAGTGCTGTGGGACACTGTGCTCGGGTTTCTCGTCCTTACAGTTGCCAAGAGTTGATCTCGCGATAGCGTCTGAACCCCCGGATTAGTGCTCTCGCATTAACAAATGACAGAGAATGTGCACTGCAGTCGAATGAGTGGAAAGCTTTGATTTGTGCTGCGTAGAAAAGACGGTGAGCGGTCAGTGCTGTGGGACGGAGTGCTCGGGTTTCTCGTACTTGCAGTTGCCAAGAGGGTATCTCGCGATAGTGTCTGAACCCCCGGATTTGTGCTCCCACATTAACAAATGACAGAGAATGTGCACTGCAGTCGAATGAATGGAAAGCTTTGATTTGTGCTGCGTAGAAGAGACGATGAGCGCTCACTGCGGTGGGACGGAGTGCTCGGGTATCTCGTCCTTACAGTTGCCAAGAGTTCATCTCGCGATAGCGTCTGAACCCCCGGATTTTTGCTCTCGCATTAACAAATGTCAGAGAATCTGCACTGCAGTCGAATGAGTGGAAAGCTTTGATTTGTGCTGCGTAGAAGAGACGATGAGCGGTCAGTGCTGTGGGACGGAGTGCCTGGGTTTCTCGTCCTTACAGTTGCCAAGAGTTCATCTCGCGATAGCGTCTGAACCCCCGGATTAGTGCTCTCGCATTAACAAATGACAGAGAATGTGCACTGCAGTCGAATGAGTGGAAAACTTTGATTTGCGCTGCATAGAAGAGACGATGAGCGGTCAGTGCTGTGGGACGGAGTGCTCGGGTTTCTCGTCTTTACAGTTGCCAAGAGTTGCTCTCGCGATAGCGTCTGAACCCCCGGATTTGTGCTCTCGCATTAACAAATGCAAGAGAATGTGCACTGCAGTCGAATGAGTGGAAAGCTTTGATTTGTGCTGCGTAGAATAGACGATGAGCGGTCAGTGCTGTGGGACGGAGTGCTCGGGTTTCTCGTCCTTACAGTTGGCAAGAGTTGATGTCGCGGTAGCGTCTGAACCCCCGGATTTGTGCTCTCGCATTAACAAATGACAGATAATGTGCACTGCAGTCGAATGAGTGCAAAGCTTTGATTTGTGCTGCGTAGAAGAGACGATGAGCGGTGTGTGCTTTGGGACGGAGTGCTCGGGTTTCTCGTCCTTACAGTTGCCAAGAGTTGATCTCGCGATAGGCTCTGAACCCACGGATTTGTGCTCTCGCATTAGCAAATGACAGAAAATGTTTACAGCAGTCGAATCAGTGCGAAAGTATTTGTTTGCGCTACGTAGAAGACGACGATAAGCGGTCAGTGCTGTGGGACGTTGTGCTGGGGTTTCTCGTCCTTACAGTTGCCAAGAGTTGATTTCGCGATAGGCTCTGAACCCACGGATTTGTGCTCTCGCATTAGCAAATGAGAGAAAATGTTTACTGCAGTCGAATCAGTGCGAAAGTATTTGTTTGCGCTACGTAGAAGACGACGATAAGCGGTCAGTGCTGTGGGACGGAGTGCTCGGGTTTCTCGATCGTCTGTACAGTTGCCAAGAGTTGCTTTCGCTATAGGCTCTGAAACCCCGGATTAGTACTCTCGCATTAACAAAAGACAGAGGACGTTTACTGCAGTCGAATCAGTGCGAAAGCATTTGTTTGCGCTACGTTGAAGACGGCGATGAGCGGTTAGTGCTGTGGGACGGTGTGCTCGGGTTTCTCGTCCTTACAGTTGCCAAGGGTGTATCTTGCGATAGGCTGTCAACCCCCGGATAACTGCTCTCGCATCAGCAATTGACAGGAGATATTTACTGCAGTCGAATGAATGCAAACATTTGTTTGCGCTACGTAGAAGACGACGATAAGCGGTAAGTGCTGTGGGACGGTGTGCTCGGGTTTCTCGTCCTTACAGTTGCCAAGGGTTGATCTCGCGATAGCGTCTGAACCCCCGGATTAGTGCTCTCGCATTAACAAATGTCAGAGAATCTGCACTGCAGTCGAATGAGTGGAAAGCTTTGATTTGTGCTGCGTAGAAGAGACGATGAGCGCTCACTGCGGTGGGACGGAGTGCTCGGGTATCTCGTCCTTACAGTTGCCAAGAGTTGATCTCGCGATAGCGTCTGAACCCCCGGATTTTTGCTCTCGCATTAACAAATGTCAGAGAATCTGCACTGCAGTCGAATGAGTGGAAAGCTTTGATTTGTGCTGCGTAGAAGAGACGATGCGTGGTCAGTGCTGTGGGACGGAGTGCCTGGGTTTCTCGTCCTTACAGTTGCCAAGAGTTCATCTCGCGATAGCATCTGAACCCCCGGATTAGTGCTCTCGCATTAACAAATGACAGAGAATGTGCACTGCAGTCGAATGAGTCGAAAACTTTGATTTGCGCTGCGTAGAAGAGACGATGAGCGGTCAGTGCTATGGGACGCAGTGCTCGGGTTTCTCGTCCTTACAGTTGCCAAGAGTTCATCTCGCGATAGCGTCTGAACCCCCGGATTTGTGCTCTCGCATTAACAAATGACAGAGAGTGTGCACTGCAGTCGAATGAGTGGAAAGCTTTGATTTGTGCTGCGTAGAATAGACGATGAGCGGTCAGTGCTGTGGGACGGAGTGCTCGGGTTTCTCGTCCTTGCAGTTGGCAAGAGTTGATGTCGCGGTAGCGTCTGAACCCCCGGATTTGTGCTCTCGCATTAACAAATGACAGAGAGTGTGCACTGCAGTCGAATGAGTGGAAAGCTTTGATTTGTGCTGCGTAGAATAGACGATGAGCGGTCAGTGCTGTGGGACGGAGTGCTCGGGTTTCTCGTCCTTGCAGTTGGCAAGAGTTGATGTCGCGGTAGCGTCTGAACCCCCGGATTTGTGCTCTCGCATTAACAAATGACAGATAATGGGCACTGCAGTCGAATGAGTGCAAAGCTTTGATTTGTGCTGCGTAGAAGACGACGATGAGCGGTCAGTGCTGTGGGACGGAGTGCTCTGGTTTCTCGATCGTCTGTACAGTTGCCAAGAGTTGCTTTCGCTATAGGCTCTGAAACCCCGGATTAGTACTCGTGCATTAACAAATGACAGAGGACGTTTACTGCAGTCGAATGAATGCAAACATTTGTTCGCGCTACGTAGAAGACGACGATGAGCGGTCAGTGCTGTGGGAGGGTGTGCTCGGGTTTCTTGTCCTTACTGTTGCAAAGGGTTGATTTCGCGATAGGCTCTGAACCCACGGATTTGTGCTCTCGCATTAGCAAATGACAGAAAATATTTACTGCAGTCGAATCAGTGCGAAAGCATTTGTTGGCGCTACGTAGAAGACGACGATAAGCGGTCAGTGCTGTGGGACGTTGTCCTGGGGTTTCTCGTCCTTACAGTTGCCAAGAGTTGATTTCGCGATAGGCTCCGAACCCACGGATTTGTGATCTCGCATTAGCAAATGACAGAGAATGTTCGCTGCAGTTGAATCAGTGCGAAAGCATTTGTTTGCGCTACGTAGAAGACGGCGATCAGCGGTCAGTGCTGTGGGACGGTGTGCTCGGGTTTCTAGTCCTTACAGTTGCCAAAAGTTTGATTTCGCGATAGGCTCTGAACCCACGGATTTGTGCTCTCTCATTAGCAAGTGACAGAAAATGTTTACTGCAGTCGAATCACCGCTAAAGAATTTATTTGTGCTACGTAGAAGACGACGATAAGCGGTCAGAGTAATGGGACGGTGTGCTCGCGTTTCTCGTCCTTACAGTTGCCAAGAGCTGTTTTCGCGATAGTCTCTGAACACACGGATTTATGCTCTCGCATCAGCAAATGACAGAGAATGTGTACTGCAGTCGAATCAGTGCGAAGCATTTGTTTGCACTTCGTAGAAGACGACGATAAGCGGTCAGTTCTATGGGACGGTTTGCTCGGGTGTCTCGTCTTTACAGTTGCCAAGAGTTCATTTCGCGATAGGCTCTGAACCCCCGGATTAGTGCTCTCGCATTAACAAATGACATACGATGTTTACAGTAGTCGAATGAGTGCGAAATGATTTATTTGTGCTACGTAGAAGACGACGATAAGCGCTAAGTGCTTTGGGACACTGTGCTCGGGTTTCTCGTACATACAGTTGCCAAGAGTTGATCTCACGATAGCGTCTGAACCCCCGGATTAGTGTTCTCGCTTTAACAAATGACAGAGTATGTGCACTGCAGTCGAATGAGTGGAAAGCTTTGATTTGTGCTGCGTAGAAGAGACGATGAGCGGTCAGTGTTGTGGGACGGAGTGCTCGGGTTTCTCATCCATACAGTTGCCAAGAGTTGATCTCACGATAGCGTCTGAACCCCCGGATTAGTGTTCTCGCATTAACAAATGACAGAGAATGTGCACTGCAGTCGAATGAGTGGAAAGCTTTGATTTCTGCTACGTAGAAGAGACGATGAGCGCTCACTGCGGTGGGACGGAGTGCTCGGGTATCTCGTCCATACAGTTGCCAAGAGTTCATCTCGCGATAGCGTCTGAACCCCCGGATTTGTGCTCTCGCATTAACAAATGACAGAGAATGTGCACTGCAGTCCAATGAGTGGAAAACTTTGATTTGCGCTGCATAGAAGAGACGATGAGCGGTCTGTGCTGTGGGACGGAGTGCTCGGGTTTCTCGTCTTTACAGTTGCCAAGAGTTGCTCTCGCGATAGCGTCTGAACCCCCGGATTTGTGCTCTCGCATTAACAAATGACAGAGAATGTGCACTGCAGTCGAATGAGTGGAAAGCTTTGATTTGTGCTGCGTAGAATAGACGATGAGCGGTCAGTGCTGTGGGACGGAGTGCTCGGGTTTCTCGTCCTTACAGTTGTCAAGAGTTGATGTCGCGGTAGCGTCTGAACCCCCGGATTTGTGCTCTCGCATTAACAAATGACAGATAATGTGCACTGCAGTCGAATGAGTGCAAAGCTTTGATTTGTGCTGCGTAGAGGAGACGATGAGCGGTCTGTGCTGTGGGACGGAGTGCTCGGGTTTCTCGTCCTTACAGTTGCCAAGAGTTGATCTCGCGATAGGCTCTGAACCCACGGATTTGTGCTCTCGCATTAGCAAATGACAGAAAATGTTTACAGCAGTCGAATCAGTGCGAAAGTATTTGTTTGCGCTACGTAGAAGACGACGATAAGCGGTCAGTGCTGTGGGACGTTGTGCTGGGGTTTCTCGTCCTTACAGTTGCCAAGAGTTGATTTCGCGATAGGCTCTGAACCCACGGATTTGTGCTCTCGCATTAGCAAATGAGAGAAAATGTTTACTGCAGTCGAATCAGTGCGAAAGTATTTGTTTGCGCTACGTAGAAGACGACGATAAGCGGTCAGTGCTGTGGGACGGAGTGCTCGGGTTTCTCGATCGTCTGTACAGTTGCCAAGAGTTGCTTTCGCTATAGGCTCTGAAACCCCGGATTAGTACTCTCGCATTAACAAAAGACAGAGGACGTTTACTGCAGTCGAATCAGTGCGAAAGCATTTGTTTGCGCTACGTTGAAGACGGCGATGAGCGGTTAGTGCTGTGGGACGGTGTGCTCGGGTTTCTCGTCCTTACAGTTGCCAAGGGTGTATCTTGCGATAGGCTGTCAACCCCCGGATAACTGCTCTCGCATCAGCAATTGACAGGAGATATTTACTGCAGTCGAATGAATGCAAACATTTGTTTGCGCTACGTAGAAGACGACGATAAGCGGTAAGTGCTGTGGGACGGTGTGCTCGGGTTTCTCGTCCTTACAGTTGCCAAGGGTTGATCTCGCGATAGCGTCTGAACCCCCGGATTAGTGCTCTCGCATTAACAAATGACAGAGAATGTGCACTGCAGTCGAATGAGTGGAAAGCTTTGATTTGTGCTGCGTAGAAGAGACGATGAGCGCTCACTGCGGTGGGACGGAGTGCTCTGGTATCTCGTCCTTACAGTTGCCAAGAGTTGATCTCGCGATAGCGTCTGAACCCCCGGATTTTTGCTCTCGCATTAACAAATGTCAGAGAATCTGCACTGCAGTCGAATGAGTGGAAAGCTTTGATTTGTGCTGCGTAGAAGAGACGATGCGTGGTCAGTGCTGTGGGACGGAGTGCCTGGGTTTCTCGTCCTTACAGTTGCCAAGAGTTCATCTCGCGATAGCATCTGAACCCCCGGATTAGTGCTCTCGCATTAACAAATGACAGAGAATGTGCACTGCAGTCGAATGAGTCGAAAACTTTGATTTGCGCTGCGTAGAAGAGACGATGAGCGGTCAGTGCTATGGGACGCAGTGCTCGGGTTTCTCGTCTTTACAGTTGCCAAGAGTTGATCTCGCGATAGCGTCTGAACCCCCGGATTTGTGCTCTCGCATTAACAAATGACAGAGAGTGTGCACTGCAGTCGAATGAGTGGAAAGCTTTGATTTGTGCTGCGTAGAATAGACGATGAGCGGTCAGTGCTGTGGGACGGAGTGCTCGGGTTTCTCGTCCTTGCAGTTGGCAAGAGTTGATGTCGCGGTAGCGTCTGAACCCCCGGATTTGTGCTCTCGCATTAACAAATGACAGATAATGGGCACTGCAGTCGAATGAGTGCAAAGCTTTGATTTGTGCTGCGTAGAAGAGACGATGAGCGGTCAGTGCTGTGGGACGGAGTGCTCTGGTTTCTCGATCGTCTGTACAGTTGCCAAGAGTTGCTTTCGCTATAGGCTCTGAAACCCCGGATTAGTACTCGTGCATTAACAAATGACAGAGGACGTTTACTGCAGTCGAATCAGTGTGAAAGCATTTGTTTGCGCTACGTAGAAGACGACGATAAGCGGTCAGTGCTGTGGGAGGGTGTGCTCGGGTTTCACGTCCTTACTGTTGCAAAGGGTTGATTTCGCGATAGGCTCTGAACCCACGGATTTGTGCTCTCGCATTAGCAAATGACAGAAAATATTTACTGCAGTCGAATCAGTGCGAAAGCATTTGTTGGCGCTACGTAGAAGACGACGATAAGCGGTCAGTGCTGTGGGACGTTGTCCTGGGGTTTCTCGTCCTTACAGTTGCCAAGAGTTGATTTCGCGATAGGCTCCGAACCCACGGATTTGTGATCTCGCATTAGCAAATGACAGAGAATGTTCGCTGCAGTTGAATCAGTGCGAAAGCATTTGTTTGCGCTACGTAGAAGACGGCGATCAGCGGTCAGTGCTGTGGGACGGTGTGCTCGGGTTTCTAGTCCTTACAGTTGCCAAAAGTTTGATTTCGCGATAGGCTCTGAACCCACGGATTTGTGCTCTCTCATTAGCAAGTGACAGAAAATGTTTACTGCAGTCGAATCACCGCTAAAGAATTTATTTGTGCTACGTAGAAGACGACGATAAGCGGTCAGAGTAATGGGACGGTGTGCTCGCGTTTCTCGTCCTTACAGTTGCCAAGAGCTGTTTTCGCGATAGTCTCTGAACACACGGATTTATGCTCTCGCATCAGCAAATGACAGAGAATGTGTACTGCAGTCGAATCAGTGCGAAGCATTTGTTTGCACTTCGTAGAAGACGACGATAAGCGGTCAGTTCTATGGGACGGTTTGCTCGGGTGTCTCGTCTTTACAGTTGCCAAGAGTTCATTTCGCGATAGGCTCTGAACCCCCGGATTAGTGCTCTCGCATTAACAAATGACATACGATGTTTACAGTAGTCGAATGAGTGCGAAATGATTTATTTGTGCTACGTAGAAGACGACGATAAGCGCTAAGTGCTTTGGGACACTGTGCTCGGGTTTCTCGTACATACAGTTGCCAAGAGTTGATCTCACAATAGCGTCTGAACCCCCGGATTAGTGTTCTCGCTTTAACAAATGACAGAGTATGTGCACTGCAGTCGAATGAGTGGAAAGCTTTGATTTGTGCTGCGTAGAAGAGACGATGAGCGGTCAGTGTTGTGGGACGGAGTGCTCGGGTTTCTCATCCATACAGTTGCCAAGAGTTGATCTCACGATAGCGTCTGAACCCCCGGATTAGTGTTCTCGCATTAACAAATGACAGAGAATGTGCACTGCAGTCGAATGAGTGGAAAGCTTTGATTTCTGCTACGTAGAAGACGACGATGAGCGCTCACTGCGGTGGGACGGAGTGCTCGGGTATCTCGTCCTTACAGTTGCCAAGAGTTGATCTCGCGATAGCGTCTGAACCCCCGGATTTTTGCTCTCGCATTAACAAATGTCAGAGAATCTGCACTGCAGTCGAATGAGTGGAAAGCTTTGATTTGTGCTGCGTAGAAGAGACGATGAGCGGTCAGTGCTGTGGGACGGAGTGCCTGGGTTTCTCGTCCTTACAGTTGCCAAGAGTTCATCTCGCGATAGCGTCTGAACCCCCGGATTTGTGCTCTCGCATTAACAAATGACAGAGAATGTGCACTGCAGTCCAATGAGTGGAAAACTTTGATTTGCGCTGCATAGAAGAGACGATGAGCGGTCTGTGCTGTGGGACGGAGTGCTCGGGTTTCTCGTCTTTACAGTTGCCAAGAGTTGCTCTCGCGATAGCGTCTGAACCCCCGGATTTGTGCTCTCGCATTAACAAATGACAGAGAATGTGCACTGCAGTCGAATGAGTGGAAAGCTTTGATTTGTGCTGCGTAGAATAGACGATGAGCGGTCAGTGCTGTGGGACGGAGTGCTCGGGTTTCTCGTCCTTACAGTTGGCAAGAGTTGATGTCGCGGTAGCGTCTGAACCCCCGGATTTGTGCTCTCGCATTAACAAATGAGAGAAAATGTTTACAGCAGTCGAATCAGTGCGAAAGTATTTGTTTGCGCTACGTAGAAGACGACGATAAGCGGTCAGTGCTGTGGGACGTTGTGCTGGGGTTTCTCGTCCTTACAGTTGCCAAGAGTTGATTTCGCGATAGGCTCTGAACCCACGGATTTGTGCTCTCGCATTAGCAAATGAGAGAAAATGTTTACTGCAGTCGAATCAGTGCGAAAGTATTTGTTTGCGCTACGTAGAAGACGACGATAAGCGGTCAGTGCTGTGGGACGGAGTGCTCGGGTTTCTCGATCGTCTGTACAGTTGCCAAGAGTTGCTTTCGCTATAGGCTCTGAAACCCCGGATTAGTACTCTCGTATTAACAAAAGACAGAGGACGTTTACTGCAGTCGAATCAGTGCGAAAGCATTTGTTTGCGCTACGTTGAAGACGGCGATGAGCGGTTAGTGCTGTGGGACGGTGTGCTCGGGTTTCTCGTCCTTACAGTTGCCAAGGGTTGATCTTGCGATAGGCTGTCAACCCCCGGATAACTGCTCTCGCATCAGCAAATGGCAGGAGATATTTACTGCAGTCGAATGAATGCAAACATTTGTTTGCGCTACGTAGAAGACGACGATAACACTCAGGTATGTGTTGCCATCTTTCCTTAAACGAAATGCTTTCACTAATCAATCCATTCTTTCCGTTTCATATAACGCTGTCAGAAATATGTTCTTACAAAACAATGAATCATATCCAACGGTAAAATAAACTAAGTATCCATGTGCTGTGATTAAACTATCATTTGCGTGTGTGTAACAGTACCGAGACTATTCTGGTGATCTGTTATGAAGATATTGTACGTATTTGTTATTTCATGCATTCCCTTGTTATTGTTTTACTGCTGCCTGTCATCGCCGTGCCAAGCCGCTACGGGAGATGGGAGCTTTGTCAAGCCGCGTACGCAGCTTTTTTTCCTTTCTCCTCAGCCATTGTACATGACTGAAATAAATGCAAAATGAATGAAATGAATGAAAGTGCTGTGGGACGGTGTGCTCGGGTTTCTCGTCCTTACAGTTGCCAAGAGTTGATCTCGCGATAGCGTCTGAACCCCCGGATTAGTGCTCTCGCATTAACAAATGACAGAGAATGTGCACTGCAGTCGAATGAGTGGAAAGCTTTGATTTGTGCTGCGTAGAAAAGACGGTGAGCGGTCAGTGCTGTGGGACGGAGTGCTCGGGTTTCTCGTACTTACAGTTGCCAAGAGGGTATCTCGCGATAGTGTCTGAACCCCCGGATTAGTGCTCTCGCATTAACAAATGACAGAGAATGAGCACTGCAGTCGAATGAGTCGAAAACTTTGATTTGCGCTGCGTAGAAGAGACGATGAGCGGTCAGTGCTGTGGGACGGAGTGCTCGGGTTTCTCGTCTTTACAGTTGCCAACAGTTGATCTCGCGATAGCGTCTGAACCCCCGGATTTGTGCTCTCGCATTAACAAATGACAGAGAGTTTGCACTGCAGTCGAATGAGTGGAAAGCTTTGATTTGTGCTGCGTAGAATAGACGATGAGCGGTCAGTGCTGTGGGACGGAGCGCTCGGGTTTCTCGTCCTTGCAGTTGGCAAGAGTTGATGTCGCGGTTGCGTCTGAACCCCCGGATTTGTGCTCTCGCATTAACAAATGACAGATAATGTGCACTGCAGTCGAATGAGTGCAAAGCTTTGATTTGTGCTGCGTAGAAGAGACGATGAGCGGTCAGTGCTGTGGGACGGAGTGCTCTGGTTTCTCGATCGTCTGTACAGTTGCCAAGAGTTGCTTTCGCTATAGGCTCTGAAACCCCGGATTAGTACTCGCGCATTAAGAAATGACAGAGGACGTTTACTGCAGTCGAATCAGTGTGAAAGCATTTGTTTGCGCTACGTAGAAGACGACGATAAGCGGTCAGTGCTTTGGGACACTGTGCTCGGGTTTCTCGTACATACAGTTGCCAAGAGTTGATCTCACGATAGCGTCTGAACCCCCGGATTAGTGTTCTCGCATTAACAAATGACAGAGAATGTGCACTGCAGTCGAATGAGTGGAAAGCTTTTATTTGTGCTGCGTAGAAGAGACGATGAGCGGTCAGTGTTGTGGGACGGAGTGCTCGGGTTTCTCATCCATACAGTTGCCAAGAGTTGATCTCACGATAGCGTCTGAACCCCCGGATTAGTGTTCTCGCATTAACAAATGACAGAGAATGTGCACTGCAGTCGAATGAGTGGAAAGCTTTTATTTGTGCTGCGTAGAAGAGACGATGAGCGGTCAGTGCTGTGGGATGGTGTGCTCGGGTTTCTCGTTCTTACAGTTGGCAAGAGTTGATTTCGCGATAGCGTCTGAACCCCCGGATTTTCGCTCTCGCATTAACAAATGACAGAGAATGAGCACTGCAGTCGAATGAGTCGAAAACTTTGATTTGCGCTGCGTAGAAGAGACGATGAGCGGTCAGTGCTGTGGGACGGAGTGCTCGGGTTTCTCGTCTTTACAGTTGCCAAGAGTTGATCTCGCGATAGCGTCTGAACCCCCGGATTTGTGCTCTCGCATTAACAAATGACAGAGAGTGTGCACTGCAGTCGAATGAGTGGAAAGCTTTGATTTGTGCTGCGTAGAATAGACGATGAGCGGTCAGTGCTGTGGGACGGAGTGCTCGGGTTTCTCGTACACACAGTTGCCAAGAGGGTATCTCGCGATAGTGTCTGAACCCCCGGATTTGTGCTCTCACATTAACAAATGACAGAGAATGTGCACTGCAGTCGAATGAATGGAAAGCTTTGATTTGTGCTGCGTAGAAGAGACGATGAGCGCTCACTGCGGTGGGACGGAGTGCTCGGGTATCTCGTCCTTACAGTTGCCAAGAGTTGATCTCGCGATAGCGTCTGAACCCCCGGATTTTCGCTCTCGCATTAACAAATGACAGAGAATGAGCACTGCAGTCGAATGAGTCGAAAACTTTGATTTGCGCTGCGTAGAAGAGACGATGAGCGGTCAGTGCTGTGGGACGGAGTGCTCGGGTTTCTCGTCTTTACAGTTGCCAAGAGTTGATCTCGCGATAGCGTCTGAACCCCCGGATTTGTGCTCTCGCATTAACAAATGACAGAGAGTGTGCACTGCAGTCGAATGAGTGGAAAGCTTTGATTTGTGCTGCGTAGAATAGACGATGAGCGGTCAGTGCTGTGGGACGGAGTGCTCGGGTTTCTCGTCCTTGCAGTTGGCAAGAGTTGATGTCGCGGTAGCGTCTGAACCCCCGGATTTGTGCTCTCGCATTAACAAATGACAGATAATGTGCACTGCAGTCGAATGAGTGCAAAGCTTTGATTTGTGCTGCGTAGAAGAGACGATGAGCGGTCAGTGCTGTTGGACGGTGTGCTCTGGTTTCTCGATCGTCTGTACAGTTGCCAAGAGTTGCTTTCGCTATAGGCTCTGAAACCCCGGATTAGTACTCGCGCATTAACAAATGACAGAGGACGTTTACTGCAGTCGAATGAATGCGAAACATATGTTCGCGCTACGTAGAAGACGACGATAAGCGGTAAGTGCTTTGGGACACTGTGCTCGGGTTTCTCGTACATACAGTTGCCAAGAGTTGATCTCACGATAGCGTCTGAACCCCCGGATTAGTGTTCTCGCATTAAAAAATGACAGAGAATGTGCACTGCAGTCGAATGAGTGGAAAGCTTTGATTTGTGCTGCGTAGAAGAGACGATGAGCGGTCAGTGTTGTGGGACGGAGTGCTCGGGTTTCTCATCCATACAGTTGCCAAGAGTTGATCTCACGATAGCGTCTGAACCCCCGGATTAGTGTTCTCGCATTAACAAATGACAGAGAATGTGCACTGCAGTCGAATGAGTGGAAAGCTTTTATTTGTGCTGCGTAGAAGAGACGATGAGCGGTCAGTGCTGTGGGATGGTGTGCTCGGGTTTCTCGTTCTTACAGTTGGCAAGAGTTGATTTCGCGATAAGCTCTGAACACACGGATTTGTGCTCTCGCATTAGCAAATGACAGAAAATGTTTACTGCAGTCGAATCAGCGCTAAAGAATATTTGTGCTACGTAGAAGACGACGATAAGCGGTCAGTGCTATGGGACGGTGTGCTCGCGTTTCTCGTCCTTACAGTTGCCAAGAGTTGTTTTCGCGATAGTCTCTTAACACACGGATTTGTGCTCTCGCATCAGCAAATGACAGAGAATGGGTACTGCAGTCGAATCAGTGCGAAGGCTTTGTTTGCACTATGTAGAAGAAGACAATAAGCGGTCAGTTCTATGGAACGGTTTGCTCGGGTGTCTCGTCTTTACAGTTGCCAGGAGTTGATTTCGCGATAGGCTCTGACCCAACGGATTTGTCCTCTCGCATTAGCAAATGACAGAGAATGTTTGCTGCAGTTGAATCAGTGCGAAAACATTTGTTTGCGCTACGTATAAGACGACGATAAGCGGTCAGTGCTGTGGGACGGTGTGCTCGTGTTTCTCGTCCTTACAGTTGCCAAGAGTTGATTTCGCCATAGGCCCTGATCCCCCGGATTAGTGCTCTCGCACCAGTAAATGAGAGGAGATGTTTACTGCAGTCGAATGAATGCGAAACATTTGTTCGCGCTACGTAGAAGACGACAATAAGCGGTAAGTGCTATGGGACACTGTGCTCGGGTTTCTCGTCCTTACAGTTGCCAAGAGTTAATCTCGCGAGAGCGTCTGAACCCCCGGATATGTGCTCTCGCATTATCAAATAACAGAATATGTGCACTGCAGTCAAATGAGTGGAAAGCTTTGATTTGTGCAGCGTAGAAGAGACGATGAGCGGTCAGTGCTGTGGGACGGAGTGCTCGGGTTTCTCGTCCTTACAGTTGGCAAGAGTTGATGTCGCGGTAGCGTCTGAACCCCCGGATTTGTGCACTCGCATTAACAAATGACAGAGAATGTGCACTGCAGTCGAATAAGTGCAAAGATTTTATTTGTGCTGCCTAGAAGAGACGATGAGTGGTGAGTGCTGTGGGACGGAGTGCTCGGGTTTCTCGTCCTTACAGTTGCCAAGAGTTGATCTCGCGATAGGCTCTGAACCCACGTATTTGTGCTCTCGCATTTACAAATGACAGAGAATGTGCACTGCAGTCGAATGAGTGTAAAGCTTTGATTTGTGCTGCGTAGAAGAGACGATGAGCGGTCAGTGCTGTGGAACGGAGTGCTCGGGTTTCTCGTCCTTACAGTTGGCAAGAGTTGATGTCGCGGTAGCGTCTGAACTCCCGGATTTGTGCTCTCGCATTAACAAATGACAGAGAATGTGCACTGTTGTCGAATGAGTGCAAAGCTTTGATTTGTGCTGCGTAGAAGAGACGATGGGCGGTCAGTGCTGTGGGACGGAGTGCTCGGGTTTCTCGTCCTTACAGTTGCCAAGAGTTGATCTCGCGATAGGCTCTGAACCCACGGATTTGTACTCTCGTATTAGCAAATGACAGAATGTTTACTGCAGTCGAATCAGTCCGAAATCACTTGTTTGCGCTACGTAGAAGACGACGATAAGCGGTCAGTGCTGTGGGACGGAGTGCTCGGGTTTCTCGATCGTCTGTACAGTTGGCAAGAGTTGATTTCGCTATAGGCTCTGAACCCCCGGATTAGTACTCTCGCGTTAACAAATGACAGAGGACGTTTACTGAAGTTGAATCGGTGCGAAAGCATTTGTTTGCGCTACGTAGAAGACGACGATGAGCGGTCAGTGGTGTGGGATGGTGTGCTCGGGTTTCTCGTCACGCAACAAGGTGATTCCTACGGCTGCCAACATTGAATCCCTCGTTCAGTCCCCTGCTGACATCGCAAAGGCCTTAGAGGATATTGCGTGTGGCCTAGAGCTTCGCTTTACATCAGCTTTACCTTCTCCTACTATATTCACATGCACCTCAAGTGATTTCACTGAGGTCTCTATGCCTGAGCTGTTGTAAATTGTTCTGCGCTTCTCCCCAGCGGCTCCTGGCCCCGATAAGGTCACTTCATCTATGATCAAAATTTGTTCAATGAATCTCCTGCAGACCTGTTGGCTCTAATTAACCATTCTATTGAAGGTGCTTGGATACCGCATGTGTGGCGCTTGCTGAAATAGTTCCATTGCTTAAAAAGCAAGGGGAGGGCTTAACTTTAGGCAATATACGCCCTATTTCGTTAACATCGAACCTAGTGAAATTGGTGGAAAGGGTCATTCTCAGCCGTGTCGTGTCATTCATTTCAGAAAATGCTGTATTGAATCCATGTAAAATGTGTTTCAGGCCGGGTTGTTTAATTTGGTGTGCTCATACTGACCTTGAGAGTCGTATTAAATTAGCTCGCAATAGAAGAACGTTTGCTGCGCTTGTCACCTTTTATGTCAGTAAACATACGACAGCGTGGAGCACTCGACTCTATTACTAAGATTAAAGGAACTCAACTTACCAAGCTATTTTGTAGCCTGGATTTCTGTTTTTTTTTTGGAAAATTGAGAATATTACTGCTGCCAAAATGGTGTTTCCTCAAGGAGATTTCCACAGACAAGAGGTGTTCCGCAAGGATCAGTTCTCTCACCTGTTCTTTTTAACATTTTTCTAAGCTCAATTCCATGCATTCAAAATGTTGAAACTTATGTGTACGCCGACGATATTGCATTTTTTGCATCAACAGGTGACATTCACACTCTTTATCGAACCCTGCAAAATTACCTCAATGTTCGTGACAACTGGCTAGGAAGAATTCATCTGTCCCTTAATGTGAAGAAATGCGCATTGTTAGTGTTTCCAGTTTCTGTTCCTGTAAATATCTGCCTGGTCTATAGAAATAACATAAAACCTTAAGTTCAGACGGTGAAGTATCTCGGTGTAATATACGACTCTACTCTCTCCTGGCGGCCACACATTGAGCAAGTTTCTGCAAAAGGAGTTCGGGCCATTGGCATCCTGGTCCTTACAGTTGCCAAGAGTTGATTTCGCCTTAGGCTCTGAACCCACGGATTTGTGATCTCGCATTAACAAATTACAGGAGATGTTTACTGCAGTCGAATTAGTGCGAAATCCTTTATTTGTGCTACGTAGAAGACGACGATAAGCGGTCTGTGCTGTTGGTCGGTGTGCTCGCGTTTCTCGTCCCTACAGTTGCAGAGAGTTGATCTCGCGACAGGCTGTGAACCCCGGATTAGTGCTCTCGCATTAGCAAATGACATAGAATTAGAATGTGTACTGCAGTCGAATCGGTGAAAAGCTTTTATTTGGGGTGCCTAGAAGACGACGATGAGTGGTCAGTGCTGTGAGACGGAGTGCTCGCGTTTCTCGTCCTTACATTTGCCAAGAGTTTATCTCGCGATAGCGTCTGCACCCTCGGATTATTTCTCTAGCATTAAGAAATGACAGAGAATGTGTACTGCACTCGAATCGGTGCGAAGCTTTTATTTGTGCTGCGTAGGAGACGACGATGAGCGGTCACTGCTGTGGGACGGAGTGAACGGGTTTCTCGTCCTTACAGTTGCCAAGAGTTCATCTCGCGATAGCGTCTGAACCCCGGATTAGTGCTCTCGCATTAACAAATGACTGAGAATGTTTACTGCAGTCGAATGAGTGCAAAGCTTTGATTTGTGCTGCGTAGAAGACGACTAATAGCGGTCAGTGCTGTGGGACGGAGTGCTCGGATTTCTCGTCCTTACAGTTGCCAAGAGTGCTAGAAAGCACTTATTTGTGCTACGTAGAACACGAGGATTGGCGGTCAGTGCCGTGGGACGGAGTGCTAGCCCTTCGTGTCCATAGAATTCTTGTAATATGGTGTGGCGGCCAACGCTGTCGAATGCTCCTTTCCTGTGCTTTGAGAATAGGAGGTTTTCGCTATATTTGCGGATTATATTTATGGCTTCTTGTCTGATATGGATGAAGGCTTCTTGGGTGCAGATTTTTGCTTAGGATATAAACAATATCAATGGCGGGGAGAAAATCTTCGTCTACAGGAAGGCCTTCCTCTCGGATCGCACAGCCACCATAGGAATTGGAGAGATCTGGTCACCCAGGGTAACCATGCCCATCAAAGGCACGCTGCACGGCTCTTTAGTCTCTCCAGCGCTGTTCAACATAGGAATATTGAATTTCAATTTTTTCAATTCAATTCAATGTTTATTTTTTCAGAAAGTGCCTGGAGGGTCTCCATGGCTAAAAGCTGCTCATGCAGCTTGACTAAGGCCAAGAAGACTGTTACACAGCAGTATCAGTAAAAACACATTATAATTAAAACAAACATTTACCTCTAATTTGTAACAGTAATTACATGTTTTGTACAAAAATTCGGCGCACTGAAATTATACCAGGTAAATAACACAAGTCAGACATCAAACAAAGTACACAAAACACACATTTCAAGAAACGTGGCAAAAAAAAAACATTGTGCAATTGATTTGCATGAAAAAAAAGCACAATAACAGAACAGAAAAAAAACATAAGGTGTAACAAAACACAGTATACCAAAACAAAGTATTAGCAGGGGAGAGCAATTACAAAAAACAAGACCTCAAACCTCTTCTATTCAAACCTAAAGTGTGAGTATTTTTGTTTAGTATAAGTGGGAGGTTACCTGATAACGCTTGATACTTATAAAAAGTTCGGAACCGTGGGATTTCTCACAAATCTTTATTTCTTGTAGGTACGTTAGAGTCGCGGCGCTGCAGTGATGCTAATGACATTAGTTGGTTTATTGTAGTAAGGGAGGAAAAGTAAAATGTTTTCAATAGTCGGAATTCATAAATATCCTCAATACGAAGTATTTAAAATGACCTGAAGGTACTTGTTGTAGTGGCCATTGGTTCCATATTGGCAATATGAAGAATTATTCGCTTTTGTATTACTAGATGCCTGTTTAAATTTCTTTTAGTTGTGCCCCATAAAGTACAATAATTTAGATGAGAGTTAAATAATGGTTGATATATCTGAAGTTTCGCTTTCAAAGGAAGTATACTGCGGCAGTGTGCTAGAACTCCTGTAACTGAAGACAGTTTTTTACATAGATAATTGATATGAGTATCCCAGCCTAAGCTAGAAGAGAAGTATACTCCAAGAATCTTGTGGTGGTCAACAACTTCTATTTCTAGAGTTTCGAACATAATTGTAAGGTTCGTTTTAACTTCTTTATTCCTGGCGCGAAAAATCATTGCTTTTGTTTTGACAGCATTTATCTTGAGTAGGTTTGCTTTGGACCAAACAGACAGTTTTTCAAGTACTTCGTTACATTTCAGTATTATATTATCTATGTTTGTTCCAGAAATAAGTAGAGTGCTGTCGTCAGCATAGATGATAAAATCTGTTGAATGATATATGTCTACAATGTCATTTATATAGGCATTGAACAATAGCGGACCTAGAACGCTGCCTTGCGGGACTCCATATCTAATAGGTAATTTAGGCACTAACTCTTAACCCGCGAAGATATCGGCTGAAGCTTCTATAGTTATAGCAGCTATAGGTATGGTCGAAGAGTGTGCCGAAGAAAGCCGTCTTCAATGCTCCCCGAGAAATCGGAACTTTGCAGGTTACACAGAAAAATTTACAAGTAACTGGGATAGATTGAACCGTACCTAGGCAACCAAAACTTTCAGGTATTTCTTCGGTACGCTGACGACATCACGGTGTGGAGTACTCACGAAGATCTACATACTCAGGAGGCTGGCCTTCAATCTGCCTTGGATGTTACCTGTAATTACGCATCATCCATCGGACTTCAGCTATCCGTGAATAAAACAACATGCACGTCAGTCGCCAACCGCTGGTGACGCCGTAAACTTGCTGCAAGTCCAATCCGTCTTTGTCTATCAGGCACCTCACTACAGGAAAGTCCGAGTGTAAAAATACTTGGCTTAATGATTCACCAATCAGGATCAGCGACTGCATGGCTTTCTCAGGCAAAAAGGCAAGCTAATCAGACTTTGGGTTTGATTAGAAGAATTGCCCCTAAAACTGGTTGCGCAGGCTCATTCGTTGCACTGCAATTGGTGAGGGCAGTTCCGCAGTCACGTATTGTTTATCAAGCCCAGTTTCGACATCTTACAAGAGCCCAATGGGATCGCCTTGAAGCCGTGAACCGAGAGGCTATGAGCATCATTACGTGCCTTCCACGCATTACACCGGTCATAGCTTTACAAGAGAATGCGCAGCTCAATACCATTGATGAGCTGGTGCAGCAGCGCCATGAAGCGCGCAGCCTTAAGGTCAGTCTATCGCACTCCACACATGCACTGAGGACTTATGCAACGTCACACTCCATTCTTCAGCCGCCAACGCCAGTTCTTCCTCTATGGAAGTTTGTACAGCTCAGCGACAACAAGCCAACAGGTAATCGCCAGCCAACATCTGCACATTCCGCATTTGAGGAACAAGATGCTTACCTGCCTGAAGGATCCATTGTCTACGTAGACGAAAGCATACAAGACTGCAAAGCAACAACAGCTATCTACTGTCCGTGCAGACCTGCCCTGAATCAAACCTCTTGGTTTCAGCTTACGGAACCCCTTTCGTCCTTTTGTGCTGAGCTCGTTGCAGCTCGTTGCAGTTGCGCTTAGGGGGATCCGGGTCGGGGTTGCCCTCACACCAGCCATCACTCGGAAGTGGCTTCAGTATCGAGAATTGTTTCCTCGGCCAGGGTGTCCGATATGTAAACACGAGGACATTCAGGCCGACATTCATCACTTACTGTGGGACGGCCCAGCTCTCAAGCCTACAAGGATCCGGTACCTGCTGGTAGCAGCGCTTTCACCAAGCAACCCTGCTTCATACATTGCCTGGACGTAGGGACCGTACCATGTTCTCTACTGGACTTCATCACATCAGCTAACCTTTTTCCATTCATTTAATCTCTGCTACATCATTCATCACACCTTCATCCATCATTGATGCTCTAGGGCAATATATTTCGTTAAAAAAAAGAGATCAGTTTTGGGGCTATGGATACAAAGCAACCTGAGGGCACATTATTCAATCAAAGCTCTCAAGGCCACGGTCAATAAAATATTAAGAACGATTAGAAGAGTAACCTGGCATCGGAAAGGGATGAGGGAGGAAGTCCCTCCGCCTTGTCCAAGCTCTAGTCGTAATCATGATTATCTACGAGCTCCCTTATGAAGTGATTAGAATCGTTGATTGAAGGGACATTGATACTATCATAAGGGGAGCCTATAAAGGTGCCCTAAGCATTTTACCAAGGACATAAACGGCACTCTTTTTGGCACTCGGAGTATACAACACCTTCGAGGAGCTCAGGGAGGCGCTTCTGGAGGGTTAAAAAAAACGCCTAGCCACAACACAAGCAGGTAGAGATATTCTGACAAGGCTATATGGCTATGTAGATAGATAGATAGATAGATAGATAGATAGATAGATAGATAGATAGATAGATAGATAGATAGATAGATAGATAGATAGATAGATAGATAGATAGATAGATAGATAGATAGATAGATAGATAGATAGATAGATAGATAGATAGATAGATAGATAGATAGATAGATAGATAGATAGATAGATAGATAGATAGATAGATAGATAGATAGATAGATAGATAGATAGATAGATAGATAGATAGATAGATAGATAGATAGATAGATAGATAGATAGATAGATAGATAGATAGATAGATAGATAGATAGATAGATAGATAGATAGATAGATAGATAGATAGATAGATAGATAGATAGATAGATAGATAGATAGATAGATAGATAGATAGATAGATAGATAGATAGATAGATAGATAGATAGATAGATAGATAGATAGATAGATAGATAGATAGATAGATAGATAGATAGATAGATAGATAGATAGATAGATAGATAGATAGATAGATAGATAGATAGATAGATAGATAGATAGATAGATAGATAGATAGATAGATAGATAGATAGATAGATAGATAGATAGATAGATAGATAGATAGATAGATAGATAGATAGATAGATAGATAGATAGATAGATAGATAGATAGATAGATAGATAGATAGATAGATAGATAGATAGATAGATAGATAGATAGATAGATAGATAGATAGATAGATAGATAGATAGATAGATAGATAGATAGATAGATAGATAGATAGATAGATAGATAGATAGATAGATAGATAGATAGATAGATAGATAGATAGATAGATAGATAGATAGATAGATAGATAGATAGATAGATAGATAGATAGATAGATAGATAGATAGATAGATAGATAGATAGATAGATAGATAGATAGATAGATAGATAGATAGATAGATAGATAGATAGATAGATAGATAGATAGATAGATAGATAGATAGATAGATAGATAGATAGATAGATAGATAGATAGATAGATAGATAGATAGATAGATAGATAGATAGATAGATAGATAGATAGATAGATAGATAGATAGATAGATAGATAGATAGATAGATAGATAGATAGGTAGGTAGGTAGGTAGGTAGGTAGGTAGGTAGGTAGGTAGGTAGGTGGACGGACGGACGGATGGATGGATGGATGGATAAATGGACGAATGGATGGATGGATGGATGGATAGAAAGGCAGGGATGTCAACCAGAAAGGGGTTCCGGCTGGCTAACCTGCACTGGGGAAGAGGAATTAGGGTACTAAATGGAGGAAAAGAGAAGGGGGAAAAGGCATAACACACACACACGCACAAAGCTGTCACAATTTGTCACTCAATCCAGTCGCTCTCAAGTAGGCAGAGTGCCTTGTGTGCCTTGAGGGCAGTCGACAGCTGTGACCACGGACCGAGGATCTTTTGCTCTGTTAATGGGCGAGGATGTAGGCCGTCCAGGGCACAACACAGTCTATGTCTTGCACTCGCAATTGCAGGGCACTCACTGAGAAGATGAGTGATGGTCTCCTCACAACCGCAGCTTTCACAGGCAGGAGTGTCGGCCATCCCCATCCGGAAAGCATAGTGGTTGGTAAAAGCAACACCGATCCATAAACGCCATAACAATGTTGCGTCACGACGGGCTAAGTTACGTGGAAGACGAAGGCACAGTCCAGGGTCCAGTGCCTTGAGGCGGAGGTTGCAAAACTCTCCCGTGTTCGACGCTGAAAGTGTGAGTTCCAGCGCCAAAGGGCGAAGCCCACACGCAGCGTCAGGTCTTGATATTGGGATCCTCACGGGAAGTCTGTCGTTGTGAGCAGAATGCGCAGCCGCATCGACCTGGTGATTACCGTTAATACCACAGTGTCCTGGCAGCCATTGAAAAATGATGTGATGACCTTTGGATACGTACCGTAGTACATACAGTACACGGATCTCAGCAACAAGTTGTTCCTGCGACCGGCGGCGTAGAGCAACTTGCAGGGCTTGAAAGGCTGCTTTAGATTCGCTGAAAACCGTCCAGTCATGTGGAGGTTCTCGACTGATGAACTCTACCGCAGCCCGTAAGGCTGCGAGTTCCGCACCATTGAAGATGTTGGATAGGTCGTCTTCACTTTCATGAAGATGGATCTGGCCGGTACCACCACAAGAGGGAAAGTCTACGTAAACCCAATACCGAGACACATGCACAATGAGTGGCAGAAGGGCAGAAGGAGAGCCAATTGAAGTCAAAACACTGACAAAAAAAGTATCAAACCACCCGGAAGCAGCATATGTGGACATCGGGCCGTATGCCGAGCCATGCAAGTTCGCGATTGGTCCGGTCGACAACGAGAAGGGGCCAATAATTAGGTCTTCGATCGGTGCCAAAGATTCTGCTGAAGCGGAATAACTGGCCATAGCCATGACCATCAAGACTGAAGCCCTACAGGGCAAATTATTGCACGTAGTGAAGAAGCCTTCAGGGACTAACTTTGGTGGAAAAACTCACGGAAGTGCGAGTACACTATTAAGTACACTCGCACAGAAAAACATGGACAGCTGGTCACGAAGGCCTGGGCGGAAACGAGGTAGCGAATGATCTAGCCCGAGCTCTCAAAAACCGTACCGATCGCCATCCTAACCCAAATCCTCCCAGGATCGGATGGTGACAGGCTAGAACACGTTAGGCTAGAAAAAAGACATTTCTCACCGCCACGCTAACAACTGTCCTCCTCAGATGCCGTTCACTGGAGGAGAATACAAACATATCCAAGTCTTCATATTTTACACAAGATCAGATTCATACAATACCCAACTCACTGTCCTTGGTGCGGAGCAAGCTTCATGATCTGCCATACATCTTGGGAAGGGCAGAAAAAAGCCGACCAAAAGTTCATAGTGCCATACCCGACAAACGAGCAGTAGGAGCAGGCGCTGACCAGCGACAACCTGGACCAGCATGCCTGGATCATCCAGCTCACCCGCAAGTCAGCTGCCGCCAGCGGAGCCCTGTACTAGGGGCCCCGATCACCTTGCTCTTAATCCTAATCTCTACCACCATCCGGCTCCTAATTAATCTCCTAACTAAAAGATTTTTCTCTGTCTCTCTCTCGTCCATACAATCAGCAAGAGACGATTTTGCTATAGACTCTGAAGCACCAGATTAGTGCTTTCGCGTGAATAAATGAGAAGGTTTACTGCAAGGGAATCAGTGCGAAAGCATGCAATTGCTACGTAGAATACCACGATGAGCGGTCAGTGCTGCGGGACGGAGCGCCCCTGCTTCTTCTCGATACTGTCGGCAAGAGACGATTTCGCGATAGGCTCTGAACCCCCGGATTAGTGGTTTCGCACTTAGAAGACAAATAATTGGTTATATTGCAGTTTTTGTACATCTCAGGTGATCTCTAGTCAGTTCTGATGTGTTAACCGTCGTCTGGCAAACAAAACCTGCACTGGAACTTCTGACGAATTTCGCGCCTTCTCAATTACATTCTTAAGAGAGAGCGATACAATTTGTAAGTTGGCCAGCCTCGAACATCCAAACGATTCATCAATTTTGACAGTTGCCTGACTTAAAAAAATTGATTGAGGTGACTTTATTCTTATTTTTTGTTTATCACATACCGCAGACCACATACAGTCCAAGTAGGAGAGGCACAGTACAAAACAATGGGGTACAAAACTTCGACCTTGAAAGAAGAAAAAGCATAGATGACGACGACGCAAGTACTAAAAAAAGGGCGACCAACACTTATACAACGCTAAATAGGCACAGGAGGAAAGAAGCAGCACGCAGTGTCAACATCATAGCGCGCCACAGGCTGCTCCAACCGACGGTTGAAATTATATTTCAAATGTACGCTCCCGGCCAGACGGGATTCCGTCGCATGCTCAACTTCAAATTATTCAGGAGAGGCAAGCAAAAGAGAATCATGAGGCAGTGCGTTCCAATCAATAATCGTATTAGGAAAAAAATAAATACCTTTAGGCATTCCTGCGAGCAAAAATGGGATCAATGTAGTGTTTTGACCAGATTTCTTACAACGAGATTTCTTAGATGACTGTTTAGTTAAGTAATCCTGGGGGTCTATGTCTAGTTATAAAAAATATAAACGACCAAGATATTTAATTCGGGCCGTTTTTCTTCGTTCTCTTAAAAATTCAAGCTTTGCTTCATGCAACATAGCAGAATGAGAGTCACGGCGTTTTTAGCGGTTGCATATAAGACGTGCGGCTAGCCTCTGAAATTTTCCATTTTTTCTATATCTACAGTTGTGTGATTAGTTGATGGATTAAAACGGAGTGGGTCGGGGTCGTATGAACCCATTTGATAATCGAATAGAAGGTATTTGATCATTCAAGTAGTCCCCATGTTTCCACATTTAGTGGTGCTGAAGACGTCGCGACTAATTTGGGACTTATTTTTACAGAGAAAGTGGGTGCCTTTTGGAAGACGACAGCCTAAATGCTACTGCATTAATAAAATTCGATCACAGATCACTTATTTTGGGCTGACGAATTCCACGCGTTGATTTCCGTTTGCTATTGTCGTACGCATCACTCCAAATCAAACACTGAAAATGTTGATGCCTCCAGTACCTGTTGCGTCCGCCGGTGCGAGGGTGTTGCGCTTGAGAGTTGGTTTCGGTAGGTGAAGAAATGGGCTTCTTGCACAGGTGCGCGCGGAAGTTTTGGGAGCATGTGAAGCATTGAGAAAGCTCACCTCTTAGCGCATGAAGTGAATGACGTGCTCGGCACTTCGCGGCGCGACCTGCACAGTGCACTTCTCGGCAGACTCAGCGCCTCCAGACAGAAGAGAAGTAAAAGCCTTCCATTTCTTCTGTGTTTTGAAAACTGCTGCCGGAACCGGCACAACTAGCGCGCCTTGCATGCTGGTTAATTCTCTGGCAAGACGCAGCGCTAGTCGGCAAAGGACACAAAAAGGCGCTTGGTTGCTCGAGTGTCGCTAGAGATAAAAAACAAATTTTGAACCGCAGGCTTCCTAAGACAAAAGTCATGTTTGTAAACTAAGGTGGCGGTGTGGTTGGCCGCGACGCGGGGTGGAGGAAAAAATGTAGCATGCTTTGAGGCATTGCCTTAGAAACTAACTCAAGTATGTGAATATTTCGAAGCGTGGGCGTCGCTTGTGATTGGAAACAATTCTTGTTGACGCCCGTTCTGTACTTTCCCAACCTGCTCGCTAGACGGAATTACTAAGTGCAGCGCTGCATCGCAGTGGCAGCACTAGGATCCGCTGTACCCAGTGCGATGGCCCCCCTTCTCTCCCAGTGCGCAGCGCTATCGCCATTGTCCGCTTCAGCGTTGGGCCGCTCCATACCATACAGCAGATAATTATGTAAACAGTTACAAAACCCCGACTTGGTGCACATATTTGCATGTTCATATTGTCAGGACTAGAAAAACAAAACGGCTGAAATTTTGCGTTTTTCACAAAGGCGCAACAACTAAAAAATAAACACGACAGTATTTTGAAGAACCGCTGCAAATATTTTATGAGAATTTAAAAGTTTTACAGCGATATCAGTAGGAAAAGCTAGGAAGAGTAAAAATGGCAACCGGCCAAGGCCTACTTCAATATATATAGAACACCGGAATTGATATCTGAGAGGTACCTAGAAAGAAACGAGCAATGAACAGATGCAAACACCTTCCCAGCATGAGAAAACTAGTGCACATCACGCAGGAATGATCAACAGCAACTGAAGTGGCGAATGGCTTAAGGCCCCGTCGAACATACAGAAAACAACTGAATTTATGAATAAGCAAGATCAAAAAAGCAACCATTCAGGAGCGTTCAGAGAGATTGCGGAAGGCGGCTAAATTAAACTTCAAGAATGACAGGGCAACATTATTGATTACTGGAAAACAAACTCCTTCAGGACGTCGAGCAAGGCGTTTACTCCAGCATGCTAGAACACATGTGGACATGCACACACTAGCACTTCAGTCCGATTAAAGCGCTGGAAGTGACGGGATGGCAAGCGTGGTTCAGTGTGGGCTAGACAGAAATCAAAGGATTTCGATCGCTTCGTGCAATTAAGGTTTTCAACTCTAAAAAATTTTGTGCGCAAATTTCAGCTGGAAACATTCCGGCAACAACATTTTAGAACACAGGAGGCGTTTTTTTTAGTAAAAATCATGCCACAGAAGGCGATGACAATGACGAAGACATTGCGGGAGAAATCAAAGTTAAATGCCCCGTGAAGTTGACGGAAAATGCGTTAGAGCAAGTCTATACATGACAGTGCTCCACTGTACAACTCCGGCAGACACAAACTGTTTGGGAACGCGGCTTCATGGAGCTTGAACATTAACCCTACTGTTCAGACCTCGGCGCCGATGATCACTTTTTCTTTCGTAAACCAAAAAAATTACGCGGGCAATAGTTTCTTGACGATAACCATATGCTAGCCGTCCCGGTTAGCGCAGTTGGCAAAGCGACTGCTCCGGTGAAGAAGTGGTCACGGATTTGAACTCGGGAAGGGATGAACTCTTCTGTGATTACGAAGTTTCTGTGCAAGCTGTACAGCTTTCGTAGGAGTACGGCTGCGCTTAAAAGGATGCCAATGAGTAATTACTGCTTTTTACTCCTATAGATTGTACATAGAAAAATATATATATATATATATATATATATATATATATATATATATATATATATATATATATATATATATATATATATATATATATATATATTTCGCCGCGAGGGAGGCACAACTGCTGATCTCTTTAAATTCGGTACTTTTTGCGAAATTTCTTTTAACGAAAAATATTGCAATGCATTAAAACCTAAACGTTTCCATTTTAGATGTGGAGTAGTCTTGGTAGGTTGAAAATTACAGCCCCCGACCCTCTCTTGACACTCTAGGCGGAGATATCCTGTGAAATATGTCTTCTCGCCTACCTATTACACATGGCGTCCAGCAAGGAAGCAATTTAGGGCCGCTGTTCTTTAACACGTACATAAAAGACATTGTTAACATAGATACATCTATACAATTCATCATATATGCTGACTCGTCCCTGGGACAAATAGCGACAGACTTATAAAGTGCAATGAAATCCTGGAAAAGCTTTCCACATGGTCCCAACATATTGCCTTTAAGATAGATCCTAACAAGACAAGAGCCATCATATCCCGTGCTCGCAATAAACCTATTACAATAATTAGAGCAGAAAGTTGGGCAAGATTTTTTAGGTGCATGGTGGAAAACGCGCGTTAAGATGAAGATGGAACGAAGAAAGAACAAGGACAAGCGCTTCGTTCCGTCTTCGTCTTTACGCGCGTTTTCCAACATGCTATTTGTCACAAAATTGGCAGCATTTATACATGTATGATTTATTGAGTAAGTAAACATATGTAGGTTTCACGTGTTGTATGATATAGTATGTCCGCATAGCCTGTATGTCGCTGCATGGGATGGGCAATGCGAGAACACGGCACGTGCACGGTGTCTACACCTGTTAGTTTCCATCCAGCTAGGCTAACTCCTTGCTGTTCGCGAGCGGGGGTATACGTGTTGCTTGTTTTGTCTATGTTTTGCGTTGTCCAAACTCAATGTCACCGCTCACAGGCCCGAAGCCTTGAGCTTCTTTTGTATATTAGAAAAAAAGTTTCTCGTCTACAACGTGTTCCTTTGCAGGACACAAGTTCTTGGTGTATGTGCCTCTTCTTTTGGATGTATCTTACTTTTTCTAACTTTAACATGGCGACCATGCTGTGTCGAAACTGCGGAGCGTACGTGATCTTTCCTCTTTGTAGAGACTATTTGGTGCGCTTCTTGGTATTTCCTTTTTTTGGCTCCAGCTCTGTGCGTGAACCAGTGTCCACGAGTGCTTTGGCCGTTGGCGACCGATGGCTTTAAAAGAAGCCGGCTCAGTCCCCCAGCTTCAGTGCGCTCCTCGCCACTGAGCACTCCGGAACCCCGTGCCGCCGCCGCCGCCGCACAGCCCCCCGAGACCGTCCGAGGACTCCGAAAGGACCAACGCCTTCGAGAGCCGCTCTTCCCGCATCGTCTTTGTGAGCTAGTGGACTGCCGCTGCGCTCTCCGTACAACTGTGTGCCCGTTTCCCACTTCATCCCGTACTTGTCGTCTGTAATTGTAATTCCTGTGTGCAGTTCGAAAGTGACCCGATAGAGTGTATATTTGACTTAATAGTTGTAATCGCTAGTATGACATTTAGGCTACCTATGAATGTACGCCTATAGTGTAAATATTTGTAGAGCACTCTGTAGTAACTTTCCATTTTGTTCTCCTTAAATCCGTCTAAAGGCTTGATTTTGATTCGCCTGTGCATATTGCTGAAAATATGTTTGTTGTTTTTGTTGACTGACATCGTGGCTCTATCCTCATTTGCTACGGTGAAGATAACTGGCTAACGCTGGGCGTCAAACTCCACCCCTTTTGCCTCGGTTCGCGAAGGTGTTGCACTCCTTACAGAGCCGTGACGCTGTTACGTGATGGCGGAACAGCGCAAGGGACGAAACATAGGAACAAACAATGAAAGGAACACACGGGCGCTGTGTTTTCGTTCCTTACGCGGTTCCACCATAATGCAAAAGTACCAACTAACCCGGCAACTCGCCCTTCTACACATTTACAATAAGCCGCCCTATTATTTTTGAATTCTAGATTATAGACGTCGTTAGTGACCATAGAATCCTTGGTGTATAGTTTTCCTTGAATTTAAGTTACGATATCCACACTAACTACATTAGGAAAAATCTTTCATCCGTAGCAGGCATCGCATCGTGGCGCTGTAGGCTGCTCCCAGTAAAAGCTAGACATTGCAAATATCGAACCATTGTCCACTACAAAGTATGCATTCTATTCCTTAAATATCATAATAGTAGATAACTTATACACAAATAGATTATTGCAAGCAGCCTACTTTTCTTCTACCGAGATCAAAGAATTGTTATCTCTAGCCGCTCTAGCACATCGTACTTCTAATATGCATACAAGATGTCTAGATGTTTGGGATATCCCACATTTTCGTGCAAATTACAAACACCAATTACTAGCACATAACCTGCCATTAACGCTTAATATGTACAAAGACACAAACAACCATAACCGCAAAGCAATTCCGTCTGTACTTTGTGAAATTATGAACCATGCTGTTTATTTTTTTTACAAGTATTGAAAGTGTGGTACTATATTCCTCTGTCTGTTGAATATTCGTTTCTTGTATTACTGTGGTGCATGTTGTTGTTGTTCTTGTTGTGGTTACCCTCACACAATAGCACATGCCCACATATGGGGATTGGCCAAGAAGTGGGAGGCACAGAGGGTTTTTCAGATAAATATTTCCTGGATGAAAAGGAAATGAATGCTGAGGAAGAAGTAAACAACAAGGAACAGCGAAATGAAACGGGAAATGCATAACGCACGCAGGAGATAGAGACTGATGTTTATAGCCGAGTGGTTAAATAATGAAGATAATTGTAAAATAAAAATATTATTGAAAGAAAAAACGAAAATTACCGAAGCAGCCGATTTGATTCCTTTAAAAAAATTTTAACGGCGGTAAAAACAGACTTGTGGCCGTTTCCAAGTATGGTGGCTCCAAACGACAATATGACTGGGCTTCTCAAAGAAAGGCCAAGCTGTTGTATTGGGTTCTCTAAAAACCGTCTTTTCATCATGGTGTACCGGCGACAAAACAACAAGAAATGGTCTATGGTTTAGTGCTCACCACAGAATATGCAGACGGGATTAAGCGCCAACCCAGACCTGTGCAAATAAAAATTTAAGGGTATGATCCCGCAGCGGAGCTGGGCAGAGATACCTCAAGCTGTCGTGAATGGCATGATTGCCTGCTGCACGAGTGCCTCAGGTGCAGGTAATCATTAGATCTTAAAAGAGATCCGGTTGTCATTATTAACAAATTCTGTCTTCGAAACCTCGCCGCAGTGATGTACGCTGTAGCCGGAACACTAGGTAGCACGGGGCCATTGAGGGACGCCTTTGCCAGGCAGTCCGCAACTTCATTGGCTGTCACACCTTTATGACCTGTACCCATATCATGTGAACAGTGCTGAAATGCGGAGGGAGTAATGAATTGAAGGTGTTTAAGATTGGCGAATCCACAGCCGAAGCAAGGGACGAACACAAAGAGAGTCTGTAATGACAGCCACTGAAATGCAAGCACCACCGCCAGGAACTGCGCTTGGGAAATTGGGGTGTAGTCGGGAAGCCGCACAGAAAAAGTGCAATCTAGAAGCGGGCAATATATTCCCGCCCCTGCCTTTTCATCACATTGGGAGGCGTCAGTATATGTCGTTAAGCTATTAGGTATGCTTTCTAAATGGTCTTCTAATAATCCATTTAAAATGCGGGGTGGTAAATGCTTAGCCTTTTTCGGGAAAATTTCATCATAGACAATTTCTATAGAGGACGCACTGTTTTTTGTCGGAAAGATATTACGCAAAAGAGCATTTAAAAGATGAAGGAAATTTTGACCATAACTACATGCGAGTTATGAAATCTAGGCCAGTGGACTCCACAAAAGGAAGTCGGCTGACAACAAAATCTGATTCATATATCCTCAGGTACGTCTGAACAGTTCGGAATTGCAATCTAGATAATAAAGAAGGAATGCGGGCTTCAAGATCAAGAGCGTTATTGGCCACAAATTTGGGGAGGCCAATGCACAACCGAACCGCTTCCCGCTCCAAAAGAACGAGCGGGCGAATTTTGTACGCAGCCGTACGAGAAAAGAGCAGAGATCCAAACTCTAAAATTGGTCGGACATCAAAACATCAATCAGCAAAGGTGCATCTCTCGGCATTCCAGACCGGGGATTACTTAATATACGCAACATGCCCACAGCAGGAGCCCCTTTCGCGGCAACAGGGTCAATGTGAGAGCGCCATGTGAGGCTGTCATCATAAATGACACCAAGATATTTTAAAGACTTAACTTGAGGAATATTTTGTCGGCAGTAAGTGAGAGACAGCTGAACAGGATTTTTTATTTGAAAAATAAGTACAGCGCACTTGTTTACATTTAAGGTGAGATGTAAATCACACAACCAACTTTCAAATCAAATTCAGGTAGGACTGCAGGCGCACATAGAGAGTTTTAATGTCAGCTGCAGCTGTGAAAAATGCAATGTCGTCCGCATAGACGTACGTGCAAATGTGTTGATGGCTTGGAATAGAGCTCATTAGAATATTAAAGAGCACAGGTGACAGGACTGCCCCTTGTGAAACACCACTGGATTGTTTATATCCTTCAGAATTGACACCATTTAGTATAAAAAAACTGTTTTCGAGGAACGCAGATATCCACGCAAGTAATTAGGAAACTGCAGAGTATGCAATCTTTCCAATAATATGTAGTGTTCTATGCTGTCATAAGTTTTGGCTACATCTAATGTCACCAACGCAGCATGCATTTTTTGGTGCCGCGCCAGAAGAATACGACTCTCAAGATCGGTGTGTGCATTCCATATAGAACATTTTTGACGGAAACCAATTGGACAGGAACTAAGAATATTATTGCGGTCCACAAACTCCGAAACACGTAGGATTATGACCCTTTCATTAACTTACACACGTTTGATGTCAATGAAATGGGTCTAATATTATCCAGAGAATAGCCACCACCATTGTTTTTAGGTAAAGGGATCACTGGCGATTTTCCCCTGAAGAGGAATGCATGCATGTTTGATTGAAACCTTAACCAGCTGCAATAAGGAGGTAGCGGACTCCTCATAGCGGATCCTTAACATTTTTGATGTTACCATATCAGGGCCAGGAGCAGCAGTTCGTAACATACACACTATCGGGAAAGCTCGGGAATGGTAACGGGGGACATGCTGATTCTGGTCCACTGACGCCACAAACGGAGAGCGCAAAGTAAGTACAGATGAGAAACGCTGCTCTAATCCTTTGGCAATTGTCTAACTCTTTCTATTGCTTCTTACGGGTTCAAAACACATGAGGGTGATTTTTCTTAAACCGGAATCTTTTTCCGCGATCTTAAGAATCCTAAAAGTGCGCGACGATTTCCTGATTTTGATAGGAAATCGAAATGCTCGGATTCATATTTTCTTTCGCTTGTGAGGTTGTGCGTTTAAAAGCAGCCGCAATGAACTTATAATCATGTCACTTTGTCGTGCATTGATTATGTAGGAGCTGCCTCCATGCAGCCTTTCTGCGTATGTAATCCCGCGAACAATCTGCATTCCACAATGATGTGCGTACCAAAAATTCGGACTCCTTTGGGCATTCCTCAATAGCCAAACATACGCCTTTTGCTCTATGTTGTTCAGCAGAATTAACCGCTGAAGCAAGAGTGTAGCGCAGAGTGGACTGAAACTCGTCATGGTTTATATAACCTCAACTTAGAGCACGCTGGAGTTAAGCGGCAATTAACATAAAAAACAATTGCTATGTGATCGCTAGATTTTCCACAATCCACAGTCCACCAATTAAGTACAGGAACACAAGGGCTGATGAAAGTTAAATATAACACAGATCGAATTTGTGCGTGGAGAAATATGGCTAAACTCGAATTCATACACGAAACGTTATCAGTAACCCAATCCCAATGGCGCTTACCACAGAAATCCGTCTTAAAGCCCCACGACATATGATGAGGATTAAAGTCGCCGGCCGAGAGAACTGACTTCTGACAATAAAGAAGCAAATCTAGCAGCTGGTATCCTGCCCACCGCAAGGAAAATAAACATTTACTAATCAAATGGGATAGTGCCCTGGAGTTTCAAAATCTAAAGCCAATAACTAACAGTCTATAGTAGAGGACTGAAAATTTAGAAGAATCTAGTATGAGTAAGCTTCCTCCTCTTGACTGTCGACCTTATCGAAAGGAAGAATAATTTTGCAAATGGAAGTGTTTTTCAGATGTAAGCTAAGTTTCTTGTTAAATAATTATGTCTGGATTATGTTGAGATATAAGGCACAGTAAGTCTGTTGAAGCCGAAATAAGTGACCGACAGTTCCACTGAAGCACTCTTAACACCGCTATGGTTGAGAAATCTGGGCAGCAGCAACTGCATGCCCTAAAATAGTTTCTTTTTTCTTAGAGCCAATATGCTGCTTCTTTGATTTCGGCAGATGATGTGGAGAAGAAGGGTTAGGCATGGGGGATCCACTGCGTTTGAGGATTCGCGTGTCCGAATCCACCATCTCTGCATCATGAATAATTTGAGCATGATCTTAATTAGTAGACCGAGGAAGTGGAGAAACAGCAGTAACTTGTTCCTGGGCAGAGACTGCTCAGGCAAGGATTGTTCGGTCATTGCCGAAGGCATGGCTGACATGGCAGAAGTCATTCCAATTTGCATAGCCTCGGTAATATGCGTTGCCAGAGGATTAGATATGCACTCTGTGACAGTGAACACTATCCTGTCAACCATCTTAGCCCTAGAGGCTTCCACAGCCGCCACTATTACCTGACAGGCAGACGAATCTAGTGTCTCCTGAACGGGCTGATACAGCTGCATAGCTGTGAGCTCTCTCTTTAATTTCTTACATTGCCTGGCGCCGCTAACAGCGTATGGTGTCGGCTATGTCTAGAATTTGCAATTCATGACCCCGAGAAGGACAATCCATGGACTTTGCATTGGGAGATCCACCACAAAGGGAACACTTCTCGTTTTGATCAGAGCATAAATTTTATGGATGGTCATTGCCGCATTTGTAACAGCGCAAGGTGGACTTGCAGCCACGAGCACGATGGCCATATCGCCAGCAGTTGCTAGACTGCAGTGGCTTAGACGGAAGGGGGTCTACACGGAAGATTAGAGGCCATGCTTTCATTTCTGAGGGGCAGGCAGTACCTGCAAAAGTGGCAATAACCGTTTCCGTTGCCACCCGCTGTTAACCCCCCGACTACAGCGATACACCGAAACACCCGCTGCAGAGAGAAGGTCGAGGGTCTCAACTGGAGACAAGCAAGGGTCCACACTGCGAACCAAATCTTTTTTGCAGGCCAGATGAGACGAAATGAAGCTGTTTACCGAAAGAGATTCAAAAGAAGAGCAGTTTAGAAGATCCTCTACGCACGACAGGTCTGGGGAACGGCACAGAATCCCACCACGTCCAAACTGCCTTACCTCAGTGATTGCCTCATAAAAGAAAGTGGCCGCCTGAAGAGCAGCTCGAACAGGCCCTGGATTGTTAATATTGATAGCACCACCATCCTTTCGCCCAGCGCCACAAGAAATGCTGCGGACGCCGGAGCGCTGAAAACCTTCCAGAGGCATCTCATGAGGCGGTAGGAAAGCCGACCAGGGGGAGCTCCCCTGGTCAGGAGACTGCGTAGACATTACCTCAGATTTACAAACTCACCGCGTGCGTTATGCTCACAAGAAAAAAAAATGGTCAAAGCCACAGGGGGCAATGGAAAACAGGACCAGCCGCCCAATACTTAGCCAATCCCTCGTCTTCTTCACGTCCAACTGTGAAGTATGATGAATTTTATTTTCTTTATCTACCAAAGGGCATTGCCTTTTATTGTGTTTCTTGATATTAATTTATTGACTATATGGTATGTAGTGCTGAAAATCCCTGTATGTATTTTTGCCCTTGGCAGCACTGCCTTGTAACAGCCTTCTGGTACCCGTCAAGCTGCTTGCTTTGCTTTTAGCCCTGGAGGCGGCCCAGTTTTTCTGGAAAATAAAGTATGAATGATTGAATAAATGTTTCAGTTTCTAGTGAAACGGTCGTGCAAGATGAAAAAATCCAACTGAGGGATGAATGTGAAGAAGTGCCAGGGTGGTCAATGCTTCGCCTCATGCTGGTCGATGCGTGCCGCTTTGAGGTGTCTCCTTAGACAAGGTATTTCGGCTTAAATTGCGCTCGCAGATAACTAGTCAGAGAATGCTGCGAGTTTCGGAATTGAAACACTGTGCTCATTCACAATTAAGAAAGCTACTGTTTGCCCTTCGTCCCCCTTCTCTTGTGCAGCTGCACTCTCTTGAGCTCTGCACCCACCGCTCACCCCTCCGTGACGCCACTGCTGCATCGGCTTCCTTCTCCGCTCCGAGCTGCTGGCATCGCTGTTACAGCTGGCGACAACGTAGGCTAATTAAACGAAACCGAGAAAGTACGAGATTAGAGAGGTACTCATCGCCTACAGTTTTCAACTCCTTGGCCGACGCATCATGTCCGATATTTAGTGCAACAAGTTCAGAACGATGCGATCACGGCGCGAAGCGGCTTTTTCACGTGACAAACCTTGCTAAGCGCTCCCTGTTTTCTCCACAGCACTTTACTCTGGAGAACGCGGAACATTACTGGATATACTTCAGCAAGAAGGTTTTTGAAAAGTCAGATGAGATCTCCCTCCTTTCGAACTTCGTCGAACCCAACTTAAATGCTGTGTATTCTGTTTAATGGAACAGGCGTCTATAGCAGGAGTCGAGTTCTCGCTCCACCGGTAATGTCCGCAAGAATACTTTTTTCGCTTGCTTGGCCTTGAAATAGCTTGACAAGCGCACACATACACCTTATTCTCGAGCTTGAAACGGAGTTTAGTTCTCTGCGGCGTTAAATACTTCGTCATTCTGTTTGTTATTTTAAAATTAGCAAGTCATTTAAAAAGCTATCCTTAAGAGCTTTAAGTTCAGATTTTAGTGCACTGCCAAGAGCACTAATCGACTGCAATACTGCAGGTCACCGATTTTTTTTGTATGATTCTAGAAGGCGATGTTTTTTCCTCATAAGCCGTCTGGTCTGCCGCGTGATCTATACTTTCAGACGGTATATACTGATCAATTAGGCACTCCAGCTTTTTCTTAAAAACTCCCCAAAGGGAACTACAATCTAAATACAATCTAAATTCTGGCTAAGAATAATAAATTCAGGAAGGAAATAGGCAAGTTCGTTCTTCATTGATGTATAGTCGCCCTTATTAAAAAAAGAAACCCTTTCATGTCGACCTCAAGGAATTAAATATGGAAAAGGCCGAACATTAGCGGCAACACAACTGTGGTCGCTTATTCCTGGTATGATCACAGTGTCATGCACTACTGAAGGCCGGTTGCAGAACAGTAAATCTAACACGGAAGATGAGTACTCAGTTTCCCTTGTAGGCTCAGTGACGTACTGATATAGGTCATTAGTAGTAGTTAATTCAGAAAAGGATGAAGACAATGAAGAATGGTTCGTACGAAAAGGTTTGTAGTCTACCCACTTGAAATCAGGCATGTTGAGGTCCCTACCAAAAAGAAAGTAATTTTTTAAGCTGTGTAGAAATTCAGACAGCGATCTGAAATCGTCAGGGTTGGTAGTGGAGGGAGGACGGCAGACTGAGCAAAGAGCCAAATTCTTTCCATTGTTTTGGCGAAGGTTGCACCATACTGGCTCGCTACCAACTATGGGTGCTGTTATTAATGAAGAGCTGAAACACTGGTCAACAAGTAAAAAGACCCTTCAACATGAAAGTGCAGATCGCTACGGCACGCGTCATAATCGCTGGGAAATACTTCAAAGCTGAGAACGGAATTATCCAGCTACGATTCAGTGCCAATTATAACATGAAGTTTTACAGAGGAAACAAGAGTAGCAAATTCGTCAGTTTTATTTTTGATACTCCTGCAGGTCACGACGAGAGTTATCAATTCAAAATTTGATGACGCCAAGGGCATGGAATGAAAGCGGGCACGAGCAGCGGATCGGGCAGTTGCCTCCCTTTTTGTCATTCTCGAAGCTAGATGACTCGGCCGTGTTCAAAATCATAGACAAAACACTTTTTGTTGCAAAGGAGCTTATCAAATCGCAACTTGGAAGGAAAAGCCAGGTCACGTGCATATTTTGAGCCTGAAGCGTGCCTTTCTGACTGCGGGCGTGAAGTCTTCGCGTATGGCAAAATAAGTCTTCTTGCTTAGGGCCGCACGATAATATATTGTCTTTGATTTTGTAACTACAAAATATAACGACAGTCGGTCGGTGTTTCCCTTCAACAAAGCGACCTATTCGATAAGCCTTTTAGAAGCTTTCAGGTCTAACATTTTGGTAAGATGAGACGAGAAGAATTCGGGCACATTTTTTTCAGATTCACACCAACTCTCTTTTGCGCAGTCACTTAGACCTAGAATAAGCAAATTATTCCTTCGGCGCCTATTGGAAACATCTTCAAAACAGGCCTTAAGATGGGCAACGTACCTGGTCAAGGTGTCAACTCAGGATGATGCGTTTGAATCACCAGCCTTTGCGGCCAGCCGTGAGGAATGCATGTCGTTCTCTAGTGTAGCGATCCTGCCCAGTAAACATTTTAAGGACGTACTTGTAGCGTCCTGCTGCTGTTCGGCATATGCAGTTCCTGAAGCAACTGCGAGTGGCGAAGTTCTATTCGTTCTATTGCAGCGTAAATGCCATCAATGGCTTCAGTATCCAAATTCATCTTGTGTGTATCAATACCGGGACCGGGGTTGCTCTCAACACCACCGCATATTAAGAGTAAAACTTGACATAACAGACCATGACCCTACTTCAACTTAGCAACACACTTTTTCATAACACAATGCAAGTCGTCGGGGCACGACACCGCAATAATGCATCGATTGGAACCACAATACCATTCAGCGGGAAACCGGTCACTAACCTGGGCGAAAAACAGTAGTAAGCGCATGGCCGATGCGTATTCTCGGCTGATGCTCCATCCTTCCTCGCAGAGCGGAAGCACAAGTCCGGTGCCTCTTGTGGGAACCCCCGTTCATCGTGTCAGCCGCAAGCCCCACGGCCTTTCTCCGGAATTAGGACTCCGCCGTCAAGAGAGCGAGGGTGGTTTCCTTCCGTTTGAAGAAGAGGATAGTTCCGCTCGAGATTCAGGCCCTCTTCGGCACCCTGGAGCCGTCCTGGGGCCACGCCCGTCGTGTGGGAAAGATCTTGAAGTCCAAATACTGGCGACAAGTACGACTTTCTCACGACTGCCTCAGATGCGTCATCCATCAAGAAGCACCTGGGTGCATAGAGCACAAAAGTTTCCAGGACTTCATGAAGTTGGCTACCCAAACCACCGAGTTTTTGTGGCAACGCGCCCGCCTGCGCCTCCAGGCAAGAACTACAGTGAAGAAAGCTTGGCAAAACCCTGTCACGATGCTCTAAGGTGCTTCTGTGCCAAGTGACGTCCAGGCCATCCTGCAAAAAGGACCGAGGTTTGCCTACGAACCTACCAACAGCCGACCTCAGATGCTGGCAATGGTTAGAGACGTTGCTGACCGTTCCCGTGACAGAGACAAGGAACGGCTCATCGGGGATGATGTGGATTGCCTCATCCGCAATGTGAGTCAAGAGCAGAAGGCAGCCCCTCGGTTAGCTAAAGTATTGAGCTGCCTAGAACGCAAGAATTTCACCGTTTTGCAGTCGAACAAGGAAGGGGGCTTTGTTAGAATGCCGCGAGATACTTTCAATGAAAAGGCAATGGCTGCCATCAACAAGAATTTTAAGCCTGTACAGTTTCGTGCTTCTAGGAAGAGATCGGCCGCACTCGCGCTTTTGAAGCAGTGCAAAAACCGGGTGTCTGGAAATATTTTTCACAGGAAAGACGCACAAACCGGAATCCCCGCTTAGATCAATAGTCTCAGAAAAAGGTGCGTGGCAGGAGCATGTGGCACATTACCTAAGGGCCAATTTGAAGAGCTTGTCGGGAGAAGTCATTGACACAGCTGCCATTGACCATTTGCCGGAGGCAGCTAATGGTATCTCCGAATGGTTCAATGCCTTGTCTATGGTCTTAATTTCACCATTGAATTGCCTGCGAATAAGAGCATCCAGTTTTTAGACGTCTTGCTTCTTTTTAAGGACGACCATGTTTGCTGGTATTAAAACGTAACGTCTAGAAAGAGTTTGCTACCATTTGACAGCGCGCGCTCTAAGCTAGTAAAAATAATGATAGTAACAAGCACACTTCAGGCAGCGTTATCCAAGAGCTGTGTGCATATGGCAAAATCAAGCTTTGAGAACCAGGCACAGCGCCTCTACTCTGCCGGGTACACACCTTCATTAGTAGCTAATATATGCAAGGCTATGCTTAAAAACTTAAAGGATGGGAGGCAAGTTAGGAAGGAGCGAGAGAAGACACGTGTTGCAATCATACCGTACCTTCACAAGATGTCCCACAACGTTAGAAAGATAGCAGGACGATACAACGTCCAGGTCGTCTTTTCCGAACCGTGCAAGCTTTCGAAGATATGTGTCTTGAACAACAAGGCAAGACAGGCGACCTGCACTACGAGACACGGGCAACGGTACACACAATGCCGGACTAGGGCTGCCTATCAGATACCCCTAACGTGCGGTAGTCTGTACATAGGCCAGACGGAAAGATGCATTAATGTCAGGGCCAGGGAGCACTTCCTCAACGTAGATAGAGGGTCTGGAGGTAATCTAGCAGAGCACTGCAACCAGCCTCGCCACAAGTGTAAACCTATATTAGAGGATACAAGGTTCTTAGCAACATCAAAAAACAAAACATTAAGGGAGGTCATTGACGCCTACTTTATTGCTAAGGCAGGGGACAGGTGCGTAAGGACGCCCTCAATTTCACTGCACGAGAAAAAAATGCGTTTCCTTGGCCATGCCTAAAGATTCCTGATTTTGCATGTTCGCCTTTCACTTCCCGTTTGTTCATGAAGTTTTCTCATGTTAGCCGGTGCGCATTCTTCTCAGGTTTTTGGTGCGGCTCATAAATGGTAATCGTCCAAATTGTGTTTTACATGTAGACTGTTTTTACCTCTTACCTTCTTGGCGTTGACATGTTTTTTTTTTGCTCCATTTTAGGTTGTATTCGTTTGTTTTTAGATGTTTGTGGCATCCGTAGGGTTGTATGACGTTTTATCTGATTTTAGATTTCTCACTCTGTTTTTGCTTCGCTTGCTTTGGCCCTTTTAGGCTCGCTCGTTGTTGCTGTTAAAGTGTTCTTGACACCGCCCTTTGGCCGCGATGTTGTTTGGCACGTGTGTTTTCCTTGGTTTTTTGCTGGTTAAAGTGCTTCTTGATATGTTCAATTCATAAAGTTTCACCCCCTTTTTCATTTTTTTGGTGGTGTTTCCTTCTGGTTCATACATATGTTGGCCGCCCCTTGATGACTGTAGATTATGTTGTAATCTTTGGCCCCCTGATGGTAACGTCGTTTTTTGGCATATATTGTGCTGGGTTTTCCTCGAAAATAAAGAGTTGTTAGTCAGCGCCTGTCCTGTCATCACTGTTTTTCTTCTCGTGTCCCTGTCTGTTTCCGCGCTGGTCATTTCGAATCATGTCCAACCAACTCGCCCAAAGGGCAATTTTGATTCAAGAGTGCGCACCCATGGCTGTGCACCCGGCAGCAAGGTCAGACAGCGCCCATGCATTCTTGCCTGTTTTGTGAGCCTGGGGAATCTCCGGATCCCCAACGCCTTTCTCGGCTGGTGCTCGGAGGACGCCCAAGACTGGTTTGGTCAGTTCGAGCGCGTCGCGCGTTTCCATGACCGGGACGACAGTGCCAAGATATGGAACGTCTACTTCAGCATAGAAGATGCCGCTCGGATCCGGTACGAGAACCGCGAGATGAATCTTCCGACGTGGTAGAACTTTCGTCGCCGGCTGTTGGAGACCTACACTGGCAGCGACCGCCGTGGACGGGCCGATCGTGCATTGACCACTCGCATTCAGCTACCTAATGAGAACGTAGCGATGTACGTGGAAGATGTGACTCGCTTCTGCAACCGAGCTCAGGAAAACAAGCTGAGGCAGCTGATCAGAGGCGCGAAAGAACAGTGGTTCTGCGGTCTCGTGCGAAGCCCGCCCAAAAGAGTTGCCGAGTTTCTCTCCGAGGTTGTTGCCAATGAGAGGGCACTTCAGCAGCGGTACAATTACTAAGACCGGCAGCTAAACTCTGTCTCGACTCTGTACCCCTGGATGCTGAGTCGGGGCCCACTGCAAGCTCCTTTCGGGACCTCGTGTCTTCTGTGGTCCGTGAGCAGCAGCAGTAACTCCAGGGGGGACATTTCCTGTGGACTCTCTGGCTAACGCCATTCTGGAAGAAGTTCAACAGGCGCTCAGACCACGCGTCGCTCAACTATAGACCACAGACACTCCTTGGCCGTCAGCGACGTATGCGGACGTGCTGCGCCGTCCTGTGCCTCTGCCCTGTGGGCTGCCGTATATCGCTTCGGTAGTCGCAGTGCGCGCCGAAAGGCCGGTTTTCTACTGGCAGGCTCAACGTCAGGTGCCGAGGAAGACCGATCTTTGCCATGCGCCAGTCCGAAGTTTCCTGTGTTACCACTGCGGCGAGGCCGGTCACATCTGCCGGCAGTGCCCATATCGGCCTGTGGGGTTGCGAGCCTTTCCTGCAGAGGATTGGCGAACAGCCGCCGGAGATTGAGGAATACGTAACCCGCCGGTGTAGTTCACCACCTGCTCCGCGTCGACAGTAACGATCGCCTTCACCCTGCCATTCCTCGCCTCATCAGTCCGGTTAAGCACCTGGTGCACAGCGTGGGTCCTCGAGCCCGCCCAGGGAAAACTAAAACAGGCGACCTTTGGAGGCGAGGCCACCGAACGCCGTATTGCCGCAGAGCTTCCACCGATGCGCCGATTGACCCTTCCCTGATCGACCACCACGATACCGATGACGCCGACGACTGCGTCTGGTAAGAGTAAGGCCAGGATCTCCCTCGACATACCAGTGCTGATTGACTCGAAGTTAGCGCACTAGTGGATAAGGGTGAGTACTACTCGATACTTAGCGGTAGGATTGCTAAGATGCTGAAGAATGCTGTGATACCATGGGCAGGGGCACTGATACGTACGGCTGGTGGCCACGTGGTTACGCCGCTCGGTACGTTTACTACCAGAGTTACGGTGCGCGGATGCACATTCGTGGCAACGTTCCTCATTCTGCCTGAATGCTCACGAGACATCATTCTCGGTCTGGACTTTCTCGAGAAAATGGTGCAATTATAGACCTTCTGAATCGGCTTGTTACACTTTCAACAAAATTCGCTACCTCCAATCCCGTCTCCGAGAATTACAGAACCGCACTGCGTATTTCCGAGGATACTTTAACAGTGCCTCCACGGGCGATCAGCATCGCGGACAACGTGTTGTCTCTTTTCCTCACACTCGGTGTTTGCCTAGCAAGAGGGCTCGCCTTTCTTTGTGACGGTTGCACTGAGGTACTCGTGACCAATTTTAGTAGCCATCATCGCCATTTATTTCGTGGCACAGCGATAGCCCACGTTGACCATGTCCAAGAGGTGGCTGAGTGTTCCGCATCTGTAGAAAACACGCATGATGGTGCACGCCAAGTGCACCAGCAGCCTTATCGCGTCTCTCACAGAGAGCGGGAGAGCATCCAAGCACTAGTGAAGCAGATGCTGAATGACGGCATAATCCAGCCATCGAATACTGCGTGGTCGTCACATGTGGTTCTCGTAAAAAAGAAAAATGGCACGCCTGGCTTCTGGGTAGACCACAGGAAACTTAACAGCGTCACACACACAAAAAAAGATGTTTGTCCGCTCTCCTCCTTGTGAAGTTTGCTGACCTTTCCGCGAACTAGTCGCTCTCGTGTTCGCGAGGAAGCCCGCACCAGTGGGGTCGGTCAGAACTGATTGTATTGTGTTAATGCGTCGACAACATAGGGACCCGTCCGATCCCTGCCTCCCCTGCTTGCAGCGGATGTCCTTGTTTTCTCCGCGCCGTCACAGGCATAACCCGCCTTGAAGAACCCTAACCAGATAAAGCTGTCGACATGTGTGCGGCGTCAAGGGGTTGCCGAGGCTTCGGGAATGAAGGAGATACGGCAGGATAGGAGCCGAGTGACCATGAAGTGCATTCTTTCCTTAACGACTTTCTTCTCCTTTTTTTGTCTTCAAACAACTTGAGTGATCGTTTCTTCGGCATATATTTTTCGCGTGTGCGAAAGAGAAAACAGATGACAATGTTAGGAAAGCAGTAACGGCTGTGCGAAAATGGTGGTCGCGTTTGTGCTGTTTGTGTATTTGATTGCAACCTCTCCTTTCCCAAATGTTTAATCAGTACTCTTTCCCCAATGTGTGATTTTTTGGCGGAAACCTTATTTTCCTTTCCCTAAACACTGACTGGTGAGGTGAGTCTCTTGTAATCTTATTGGTTGCTGCCCCGCTAAGGGAGGGGACAGAGGGTTTAAAAGTAAACGCTCTGGACTGAACGAGGGCTGAATTCGTCTGATAACGATTTAGCCATGTAAATAGTTCTCTAATTGCTTGTTACTCCTTTCTTTATTTATGTCGTAAATAAATAGTTAACATTCTCCTTTCCCCAAGTAACGTGAATATTTGCGAGTCAGAATCACAGGGTCATCAAGAAACATCGATTTCATCATCAAGAAGGTGTTTCCTCTCATCGCCACCGGAAAGGGATTGCAACTGGCACAGTCTGAAGAGGGGAAACTCAACTCTCCTATAGATGACTCTCTCGACAGAATGCGCCAAGCAAATTGCTTTTATTCGGTAGATATGCGCAGTGGATATTAGCAAACAGAAGTTGACGAGAGAGACAGAGAAAACTGCCCTTTTCAATCCGGACGGCCTCTATGAATGTCGTGTGCCCCCCTTCGGGCTCTTCTGGGCTCCGGCAACGTTCCAGAGAATGATGGATCCCACGCTCACCGGCCTTAAATGGCAAACAAGTCTGGTTACCTGAAATATGTGATCATTTTCTCAACAACCTTTTGAGAACATCTACAACGGCTCAGAGTAGTGTTAGAAGGCGTCCGATCAGCTTATCTTTCTCTGGAGCCTCAAAAGTGCCATTTCGGTTTTATTTAACTGAAATTTCTCAGGCACGTCGTCAGCGCCGAGGGAATCCGGCCAGAGGCAGAGAAAATTTCTGCCGTTGCGGACTTTCCGGTCGCCACTAATAAAAAAGCCGCCCGATGGTTTCTTGGCCTTTGTTCGTACTACCGGTGTTTCATCATAAACATTGCTAAGCTGGCCAGTCCTCTGACGCGTTTGACGCGATGAGCCAGTTTTGTGGGGCAATGAGCAGCAAACTGCTTTTGACGACCTACGACGTCGGCTACAGCCACCGCCAGTGCTGACTCATTTCCACTATGATGCCGCCACCGAAATTCACACGGACGCCATCAATGTCGGCCTTGGAGCGGTTGCCGCTCAGCGCCCGAACGGTGTCGAAAACGTGATCGCTTATGCTAGCCGCGCACTTTCACGCGCTGAATTCAACTTTTCTACAACCGAAAAAAAATGTTTGGATGTAGTATGGGCCACCAGAAAGTTCCGCCCCTATCTAAACAGCAGGCAGTTCCATGTTATTACTGACCGCCGCTCGTTGTGCTGGTTGACAAAACTTGAAGGGCCCATATATGGAAGGCTAGCGCGTTGGGCCTTACGTCTACAGGAATTTGACTTCACCATCGTTCACAAGTCTTGCCGCAGGCACACCGACGCTGACAGCCTGTCACGTGCGCCCGTGCAACCTTACCATGATAACTCAGAAGACGGCGCGTTTCTTGGCGCAGTCACATCGTTCGACATCATCGCAGAACAACTTGCGGACGAAGAGTTGAAGCTGCCCATAGAGCATCTGGAAGGTCAGCATCCATCAATACCCTCACACGTGGCTCGTGAGCTGCCACCCCTCGTTCTTCGAGGTGGCGGGTTTTATAAGAAAAACTCCGCCTCTAGAGGTAAGAGTTACCTCCTGGCAATGCCAGCCACCCTCCGAAACGAGATCGTCCTCACCTGCCACGACGAGCCTGCCTCCGGGCACCTTGAATTCACGCGCACATTTGCTAGAGTGTGGCATAATTACTACTAGCCCAAGTTTGCCTCGTGTGTGAAGCGATACGTTCGGACCTGCCGCGAGTGCCAGCGTGGGAAGACGCCGCCACTGAAACCGCGTGGCATGTTACAGTCTATCAAGCCTCCTAACACACCATTTGAACAAGTCGGCATGGACCTCATCGGATCATTTCCTATGTCGTTGGGAGGAAGCAGATGGATAGCTGCTGCGACAGATTATCTGACGCGTTACGGCGAGACACAGGCTCTCTCTCAAGGCGTTTGAAGTTGCGCTCTTATTTATGCGGGCAATTGTGCTACGACACGGCGCTCCGTCCGTCGTTATTGCAGATAGAGGCAAGGAATACACAGCTCAGCTTGTTCATGACATCTTAGAGCTGAGTCACACCAGCCATCGTACTACGACAGCATACCACACGATAGAAATTGCCTCACACAACGTCTGAATAAAACACTGGCCGACATGATTTTGATGCTTTTGGTTGTGGAGCAAAAACGTGGGACCACATACTTACTTACGTTACATTCGCGTACAATACAGTGATTCATGAAACAACCCATATTACACCCTTCCGTCTAGTCTACGGAACAGAATTGCGGATGATGGTGGACGCCATGCTCCCAGGCGTGGATGATGACCTGACACCAGACGCGAGTTCCTTCGTCGAACAAGCCGAGCAAGCTCGCCACCTTACTCGCTTGCACATCAGATCTCAACAAGACACGGCCTCCCGACGTTACAACTTAAGCTGCTTGGCTACTGATTCGGAGTTGCCGGGTTCGAACCGGACCGCGGCGGCTGCGTTTTTATAGAGGGAAAACGCTAATGGCGCGTTCACACTTCGACATTCGGCGGCGAGAGGGAGCGGAATCCGCGGCCGCCGAAATGCTGTCTCGTTCACACTTCCCGGCCACCGCGTCACCGCTCATCGTCTGTGTGTCGTCTGCTCACGGCGTACACAGATGCGGCAAGAGGTTAATCGATGCTGTCTACGTACCAAAACCGTATGCATGCTTGCTTACGCTAAATGCAGCTATTTTGTCGGACGTTACGCCATTTCTAACATTCTCACTTTTTATATGTCTAGTGGCGCCATCTGGTGGTTAGGAGAGGAACCATTGTCAACAAACCGACGGCCCTCTTGCAACTGTTTATTGAAACACATCTTCCTTCCATCACCAACCCTACGCATGCGCAACAAGCAAACTCTATCTTATCGAGTTCAAGAACTTCAGCTCCTTCTTGTACAGATAGACCGAAGCCTCGCTTACACACTTCTCGGGCCCATATCTATCAATCTGCCAGGCTTCGATGACCTCACGCGTTTTCTGGTCTTTGGCCCTTCCGATTATCTTTGTACGCTCAAAGAGTGGCGTGCATTTATTGTCACAAGAAAGACAGTGTTTGGGCAAATGCATGCCGCTGTGAGAGCCCAACGAATTTTTGTGTTCTTGTAGGCGCTTATTAATGCAGCGTCCCGTTTGTCCCACGTAAACTGAGCCGCAACTAAGCGGGATTTCATACACTACTCCCATTCGACAGGACACAAACTTGATTTTGTGGTTTACACCACAGCCTGCTTTTGTTCTCGTTTCATTGTTAGTTAGCGCGCACAAACGGGACAGCTTACAAGGCGCCGAAAAGAAGATTTCCACACCGAATTTTCCTGCTACCCTCTTCAGGCCATGCGAGGTCTTATGTATATAGGGCAGTACTTCAAATTTCCGCCTCTCACGAATGCCAGATTCTCGAGCACTAGAAATTGGGATGACGGTTCTCAACAGAGACCCGGCAGCGGCCTGCAGAAGCGACGAGGGAAACCCAGCACAACTTAGGCGTGCGACTTGAGCGGAAAAGCTGAGTGAAACCTTGTGAAAACAGGACTTCAGTAATGATGACCTCAAGCAGGATGAAGCAATTCCTCTCTTAATAAGCTTAGAGTGACAGGAGTCATAGGGTAAAAGGGCCTTTCAATAAACAGTTGCAAGTCCGCGCTCGTCCTGTCTACTTCTTCCCTGTGTATCGTCCTTTGCGTGGTTTTCGTTCTTAGTTCATGGATTACCAACTAGCCCCCCATCGTACACTCCTTCGGCCCTCTTAAGCCTAAACGGGAAAGAATTGTAACCCGAAATAAAAATTAAAGCAAATTTATTGCTCAAACGTTTTCTTATGGGCGAGATAGGACAAGCGATAGACCGCTGGCTCTTTTATGGACAGTGAAAGCGCTGAAAATGGCAGTAACAGCGACTAATTCAGTCCGAAGCGAGGCGTCCTGCATCGAAGGGCGCCGCCATGTTTGTCGCCGCGGGTACTAGCCTTCCTATTGGCTGACGAGATTCGGCGGATTTTTTTCCGGCGGCAGAATTCGGTCCTGGGCCGATCGGCATTTCCGCTGGGTATATCGGCGGAATCTTTGCCGCGGCAGCGGATTCCGCTCGCTCTCGCCGCCGAATGTCCAAGCGTGAGCGCGCCATAAGGCGCCCGTGTGCTGTGCGATGTCAGCGCACGTTAAAGATCTCCAGGTAGTCGAAATTATTCCGAAGCCCTCCACTAAACCACCTCTTTCTTCCTTTCTTCTTTCACTACCTCCTTTATCCCTTTTCCTTGCGGCGCGCTCGGGTGTCCAACGATATATGAGACAAATACTGCGCCATTTCCTTTCCCTCAAAACGAATTAATATTATTATTATTATTACCTACAACCCAGATGACCGCGTGTGGATGTGGACCCCTGTCTGCCAAAAAGGTTTGTCAGAAAATTTTCTACATCGTTGTTTCTGACCCTACAAAGTGCTCCGCCGTGATGGCAACGTGGATTATGCAGTTCCTCGAGGAACTGGACGCTTTCGGACGTCGGCAACCACAGACGGACATTGTGCATGTAATGCGACTTAAGCCGTAGTTTTCGCGTGGGAGCAATGACGTTCCACTTTAAACTGCGTTCTTATTCTCCGTTTTAATTTTTTTTGCCATTTTCTACGTGCTTTTCCTCTTTATGCACTCTATGCCGCGGTATCCCCTTTAATTTTCTACGTATTGTTTATATTTTCGTCTATCTCTGCTTTGTCCATACCTTTTCAACGGGTCTATGCTTTTCTTTTTCCGAGGGAGGGGGGGGGGTGCTATTTCCACTGATGTCACGGACCTGGCTCGAGCTACCTGCGCGCTAAGCCGTGACGAAGACGAAGCGGTAGCGGTCGCGAGAGGAGGGCTCGAGCTGGCTCTGGGCTAAGCGATTAAAACCGGGGCCTCTCTACGATCCCCTTTGCGTCTACAACTGCTCTTCGTGTGGTCTGTGGCACTATATTCCATCCATCCATCCAATCTGAAAGTGGCTGCTGCTGTTAGTAATTTTTTGAAGCTGAGTTTTCTGACTCTGCTCCTACATTCTCGGGCGACATCAGGGCCTCACATACCCTCATCTCCACTATCTCCAGCGCCGTCATCCAACACTTTACGTAGACGCAGGTCTTTGGTGGGACCAGACTTAGCAGATCATTGCAAAAACTTTCGGACTGGTGTCATGACGGGCAATTCTCAATTAACAATGTGAAATCTGTAGCGATTGCAGTAGCTAGAAAAACAACCAATAAATTTTGTGTATAAAATCGATGGTGCTCCACTGGTCTTCCGCAGCGGACACAAATACTTAGGCGTTGCATTAACTAGTGATCTTAGATGGGGTAAACACATCGACAACATCGCTTCAGCTGCATTACGGAGGCTGTTTTTTCTTAAACGGTGCGCTTGCCTTGCGCCAGCAGCAACGAAACGTTTAGCTTATAAAACGTTAGTTTGACCTGTACTAGAATATGCTAACGCTGTTTGGTTCCCTCGGTCTGTAACTAATATTTCAAGACGACTTGAAGGAATACAACGTAAAACACCGAGTTTTATTCACAACAGATACAGACTCACTAACAGAACTAGCTGTGATTCCAGGCTCGAAACACTGTCAACAAGGGCAAAGCGCGCGAATAAAATTTCTCTATCAGCTTTTTAATAACACATTAAAGGCCGATTCAGGGACTAACATCGGGACTAACGGCGGCTTTTGAGGACTAAAGTAGTTTTTTTCTCTCCATTCCACTAGGTCGTTTGTTTTTCGTATAGTGCGTAGTTTGAGAAAACGCCGAGGAAAACGAATTCTCGTTTGATCGACGGTTAAAGTTTTGTCAGGTGTCCACGCCTTTTGCTTCGTTGAACATGGCAGCAGTCTCTTAATAGTTGTGACTGCTATTCTTGCTTTGTAAACACCAGTTCCTTCAAAACACAAACAAAAGTTGTGCCAATGCCTTAGAAGAAAACGGAAAATAGCTTCTGGGGCCGAGTCCGCTTCGCAGTCTAATTAGCAAGCCCGCCTCTAGCGGTCCGCTCATAGCTTTGAGCGCGGCCTATTAAGGAACCTTGGGCGGGGACACATTTTTCTCATTTCTTTTATTAGTCTCAATGTAATCTATGTCAAGGAGCCTTACGGTTTGGAAATCGCTAACAATGCACAGGATCGAACATACGCACGCACGCAAACGACGAAGCGCTACTTAAAACTTCATTCTTCGGAAGAGATATGAATATGAAAACATGCCAAGGCATCAGGCGCAACAAAGGGGCAGCAGCTCTAGACCGGAACCTGCTTGTAAAGACAGAAAGAATAGAAACAGCAAAAAAATAAAAAAGAACCGAAGAAAGCATGAAAGCATGTCTCAGCCACCACCTGCGCGTTAAAAAAAGCTTAAAATTACGGCCCTTCAGATAGTACACATCGATTCTCCCTACAATGACCGAACCGAACGCGTTCCTGTGCATTGTTCTCGCTTTCCGAACCGTAAGGATGGCATACCAACTAGAACTTTAAGAAGCAACGGTCATTCAAATCAGCATTGCGACATCGGTCGCCTAATTAACTTCAGTTCACTTTACTTTCCTTAGAGACCTTCTTCGAAATTCCGGGAGTCTTGCTGAATCCGCCTCTTGTGGCCGCAGGTCCCAACGTTCGCGTACGAGAAGCGGCTGTCTCGTATCGAGACGCTCCGGCTGGCCATCATGTACATCGCATTCATGACCGAGGTGGTGGGCTGCTCCAAAGAGGACGCCGAGCCTTGTGCCGAGGCTCCGGCGAGCGGGGCCTTCCCCCCGCACCACCACCAGCTGGGCGGGGACGTGCCGCTGGACGAGGCGGCGCTGTGGAGCCCCGGTCGGCCGCTGGCCAGCGCCGCGGGCGCTGACGCCCTGGGCCACCTGTGCCCGTCGTCACGGCAGGTGTGACCCCTGACGCTGCTGGAGCCGACGGCGGCCTACGTGCTCCCCAGGTGATGGAGAGCGCCGGCAACGCCTCCAGCAGCAGCGGTGGTCGCTCCGAAGCTGCTTGCGGTCAAGCGCAGCAGAAGCGGAGTTCACGCGCGCACTAAAATGGAATGCGGATTGCTGGACAGTAGCGCTCATTGTGCTAGCCCGTGTCAGCTTCGGACTGTGGTTTTAAGCACAACTCCCGTTTTCGCCTTGCCACGCTTGCCTCGGAGGTTATGAAAATACTTCCGCCTGACGGTCGGGGTCTGCTTGCGCAAGCCTTGCTTCAGAGTGGTTTTCTGGTGACTCTGTGCGGATCATGGAGCCCGGTGAAAGTGGCTGCGTCCACGCGAATGCACTCTCAAGATAGCTTGGTGCAATATGTCAATGATGTTTAGTGTGCTGTATCTATGTTGCATGAAGTTCGTGTGGTAGAATTATGGTGCCGTTATCTTTAGTTGGACGTTTTCTGAGTTTGTGCACGGGGGCCTCCTATCAATTTCAGTGAGTAGACACTGGCGCTTATGCACCCGCGGCAACCTCTTGCCGCCTTCCAGATCGCCAGACAGTTGGGGCTCAAGGGTGCAACCGGCAACAAAACAAGGCGATGTACGTGATAGCCAGCAAAAACTGGTAAAACTGCACCGTCGCGCCATCTGATGCCTCTGTTCTCGAGTTGAGACCTTCGTGTGAGCATGAGTGTTTATTCGTGTACGCAGCCATATATCTTTGTCCTCTCTCCAGACTATGCTGGTGATAAGCGGTGCTCGTCGAGAGGTCATCGCTTTCCGATCACCATGTCTCGCGCATAATTCGGCGATGCTGTTCGCTTTGCCTGATTAGGCAGATAACATATTTTCATGGCCCTGGCTTTGGAGCTCCTCACGGAGGTGTGATGTAGTAACAACAGGACGGTCAGGTGTACAGTTAGTCGATATGAAGAGGGAACGGAAGAAACTAGTGGTGCAGTAGACGAGTTATCGTAAGAGGGAAAGTAGAAAGATTCAGGATTTCGTTGCAATACAGATATTACGGCAAAGACGAAGACTAATGTTGAAGCAATGAATGATAAGCCCACAGCTGTCATTACGGAGGGCGCAGGAGAAGTATACGCTGTGAATGGTTTGACAGGATACCGGCAAGCTCTCAGGAGACGAAAGATATGATTAAGAAAACCAAAGCATGAAAGCGTATAACAACCCTACAGACTGGATAGAACTGACACAGCTATCAGAGTTAGTCAATAAGCGCTAGGTAACTTACGTAAAGCAGTTTAATGTGGATAAGATTACGCATACTCTAAAGAATAGATGTAGCCTAAAAGCGGTGAAGAGGAAGCTAGGCATATGCAAAAATCACATGTATGACACTATGGCCAAACGGGCGAGTTGGTGAAACATTTCATAAACACGATGGCGAGGCGGGCGAGTTGGTGATACATACTTCTGGGAAAATAGCGCAAAAGACGAGGACAGCTTGGTCTTTTGTTTTCTTTCCTTGCTGTCCTCGTCTTTTGTGCTATTTTCTCAGAAGCATTTCATAAAATTAGACAGCGTGAAATACAAAGAAGGGAACACCAGGACAAGCGCTGACTCTCAACTGCAGTTTTAATCACAGGAACAAACACAATATAAGGATAGCATGGTCAATCAACCAATCAAACAACCAAACACACGTGTTGGTACGTGGTCTCAAGATATAGAGACTCCATGCCATGCAGGAATACAGACGACTTGCTGACACACAACCTTGTTTTTTTTTTTCATGTGAAATGCTTCCATAATCTCTCACAGTAATGCAACGATCGAACGCAAGAACTGAAGTGTCTGCATTAGTCAAATAGATTAGTGGATTTATTTGCATCCATGTGCATTTGCCTGTTCTGTTAGAAGCGTGTTAATGCAGCGCCACATCTTTCCCATCTGTCGCAGCAGAGGGGAATTTTATATACAACCCCCTGAGAGCTTTATGGGAACAATGAATAACTGCGCAAAAAGGACGCGACACGAGAGAAGAACCACACGAGACAAGCGCAGACTAATAGCTATTTTATTGCACCAACGCCTCCTTCCTTCATCTACAAAGCGCATGCGCACCAACCACAAAGACAAAAGCCGTAATCCGTAATGTTTTGCGCAGTTATTCGTTGTTCCCATAATGTCGTACCAACTAGCCCCTCACCGCACTCTTCTAGATTGTACAAACTTTGCTACAAGCTCGATACCGCATGTCACCTGGGATTAATCGTTTTTCGCCCTTTTTCCACTATTGGACAAACGTTTCTTAAGTTAATTTTCATTTGTCCTGAAACGACCACTCCTATGTTATACCTATTCGTCACATTTTTCAATTGCGCGAAAGGCGGTGTATGCAGGGGAGAACAATAAACGTGTTTCTTTGCTGCCTTTTGTCTGAACCCGGCACTGGAGCCGAAGTCTTGAGCTTTTGGGCTATATTCTTTCAGCCCACTACGATGACATCTTCCGGGTATCCTCCTTCGATTCAATGCACATGGTAACTAGCGCTAAAGACGAGGACACAAGAAAGACGGACACCACGAACGCTTGACATCGACTAGTCTTATTCCAGACAGACACATTCAATACATAGGCAAGACATGTACAAAAGATCACACCCTCATCGCACACAGTTACTGGCAGCCTACAGTTCCTGGACGTTCGGCCTTTTCTGAGTGATGCACGCGTTTGCTATATGTACCAGCCAAGGTCTAAATATGAAATTTTGAATTTTTATTCGGCCGATTCTAAATAAGTGACACTAGGTATTGCCAAGACATGACTTCGTTCTGCCCTAGACAAGTCCTGCTCGTACAAGGTGATTTAAAGTGTGCACCTGCAGGTAAATCGCATGACGAAGGCAGGTTTCCCTAGGTAGCTCGTGCCATCCGTTGCTGAAGGCCTGTTAAAAACGATAAATGAAAAACGATAAATGATCCAAGATCTGACACACCGCCTAAGGAAGGTGGAGCAGAAAGGTAAGTTCCGAGTTGTGCTTACGGCACCAGATAAACTCGGCAAGGTGTGCAAGGCTTTTAATGTTGCCTCAAAATAGAAAAAAAAACTCATTTCCTGATAAAACGTCAAATGCCGTATGTGGCTTGCAAGACCAATGTGGTGAACCGAATTCCCTTTCATGTGGGAACACATACATCGGCCAAACTGGCCATTGCGTCAATTTTCGGCTAATGGAGCATAGGCTGGCTGTCGGGGCACTATAATGTTCAGGACACATGGCGCCACATTGCAACGTTGTGAGGATAAGTGTGCTCCGATATAGGATAGGACACGGGTCAATTTCTTAAGTTCAGAGCAGAGGAACGTGAACTACTTGAAGCCTTTCTCATTTACCTTGGAAGGTAGTCGTGCGTAAGCAACCCGTTCTTATGTTTGTAATCGAAAGAATTACAGTTCTTGAACCGGAAGATGCCGTGGTGTCATGTGCTTTAGGGTGTAATCTTTTGTCCTTGTTTTGCCTATTTATTGTGTTGCATCGCCACGGTTGCCCTGAGGCGCGCCAAGTGCAGGAGCTACGCTGGTTAGCAAGGAGAGCAGAACCACGATTTATTGCAAAAGCTAGGTGCCTTGTACAGGCATGCTTGACGTGAGGGGAAGAGAGAGCGGCGATAGGGGCTGCCGCAAAGAAACAAAAGGGTGCGCGCCGGTGACGCGCGCGCAACTCAATTTACTGAATAGCATATGCCACACCTCTTCCTTAAAATTCGAAACGCTGCACCGGTCTGCGTTGCGTTGCTCAGGACTTGTTCGGGGCTCCTTGCGGCTTCCTTTCTTTGCGCTGGTCCGACCGTAGGTTGAGCTGGAGAAGCGGCGCCGGAAAACCGTTTCGGAGAGTTTGCGCCTTTAGGCGGGTCGGTTGTAGAAACAAGCCGGTCTGCCGTCGTTTGCGGGCTAGCTGCCGGGCATCGCTCGCTCGCACCACTTTCGGGCTGTTGATGCTTCATTGCACTGCCGCGTTGCACGCGAACTTATCTGCGTGTCGCATGCAGATGACGCAACACTCTTGTACGAGCTTCCTTTGGTACCACCACGTGATTTCCCCAGTACACTAGCTCATGCGACACTGAACACTCCAGCTTGAGGTCAAAGAATGGCAGTACGAAATGCTGTAACAAGTTTGTGGATTTGGGCAATCCGTTCATAACGTAACGTTTAACCTCGACCAAAACTGCGTCTGCGGCTGTCAATGCCTGTAGCTCACGTGTTGTCACACCACCTTCGTCCAGCCTTTCCATGGCTAGGACGTATTCTGGCGGTTCATCATCCGGGACAGGTTCCGAAGCTCGTTGTGGTAGGCAGTTCAGGGCGTCAGAGTTGAGCATCTGCCTTCCCGGAGTGTACTGCAGCTTGTTGTGGTGGCTCCGAGGCAGAGTGCCCAGCGTTGAATGCGGGCGGCGGCCATTGTAGGTACCTGGCGATCCGGTCTCAGCAGGCCCAGAAGCGGCTGGTGGTCCGTTACCAGTGTGAACTCTCGGCCTAGAAGGTAGTCACGAAATTTTGTTACCCCAAATATGAGCGCCAGTACCTCTCGTTCTAGTTGAGAATAGTTCCGTTCAGCTGGTGTCAATGTTCTAGAACGGAATCCAATTGGCTTATGAACGTTGCCGACTGTGTGGAACAGAACCGCTCCCACGCCGTGAGGGGACGCGTCACATTCCAATTTCAATTCCTTTTTTGGATAGAAGGACACGAGAACTAGGGCAGCTTTAAATCTTTGTTTAGACGCATTAAACGCGGCTTCCTGCGGCTGTTTCCGTGCCAGCGTGCATTCTTTTCTTAGACCTGATATAACGGAAAAAGAATGGTAGACATGTTAGGCAGGAACTTAGAGTATAAAGTCAGCATTCCGAGAAACGTGCGCAGTTCAGTGACATTACATGGGTTTGGCGCTTTAACAGTGGCCTCGACATTCTTTTCCGTCGAGTGACGACCATCTAGGTCAATTCGGTGCACCAAATCGGTCTGCACAGTTCGCACTTGTCAGATCTAAGTCTCACTCTTCGCTCACCGAAGCGTTCTAGGACGTTTCTTAACCGCTCGCCGTTATCATTCTTTCTTTCGAAAACCAACACGTCGTCCAAATAAGCTTGCACGCCCGGCAGCCCTTCCAGCACCTCATCCATCTTTCTCTGGAAAATTGCCGGTGCAGATGCTATTCCGAAGGGTAGCCTATTAAAACAGAAAAGGCCTTTATGCGTGTTAATCACGCAGACTTTCTTGGCAGCTTCGTCGAGTGGTATCTGACTGTATGCATCTCGCAGGTCCAGCGGACAGATACAGTCACCATCGCTTAAGCGGGCAAACATGTCCTCAATCCTGGGCAATGGATATTGCTCAGTGGCATAGGCTGGGTTCAATGTGCTTTTAAAATCGCAGCAGATTCGAACTGTGCCGTCCTCTTTTAACACAACTACAACTGGTGTTGCCCAGTCGGAATGCTGCACTGGCGACAATACGCCTATAGAAACTATCCTGTCCAACTCCTGCGTCACTTTATCGCGTAGAGCGTAGGGGAGGGGCCGCGCCTTACAGAATTTTGGGGTGGCACCCTCCTTTAGGTGCCGACTAGCGGGTGTCCCCTCGATGAGGCCCAGGCCGGCAGAAAAGACATCCTGGTAGTCCTCCAAAATGCTGTTGATGTGGTAGCTGGTTTTGCGGCCTTCGGTAGTTACGTCCTGAGCTGCTACCTGTACCTGTATGATTAAAGCACCTGCGATGTTGAGTAAACTAAGCAAGTCACGCCCACAGAGGCTTGGTTCCGCACAATCTAGCACAGTCAGGGGACAGACCACGGATACGCTTTGGTAGCGGACGGGTAACTGAAGCTCTCTCAGGACAGGGAGGTGGCTTACGTAGCAGGACAACTTAAGGTTGAATGTTTTCCGACTTGGCCACTGCTTGCGGTACTTGCCATAGAGTTCCCGAGGGATTACGCAAATTGGTGACCCGGTATCTACCTCCATTGCCAATTCCACGCCCTCCCCCCCCTCCCCCCCAAATGAATACACTCTGCGGATAGGTGGCTCCAGAAAGTTTTTTCTATGAGACACTAGTGTCCAGATATGCGCCGCTTCCGTTTCATCGCTCGACGAATCTTCTATGACAGCCAAAGTGTTGGTTCGCGCCCCCCGAGTTCTCTCGATCGTCTGCGTTCGGTGCACGGCTTCGGCACTTCCTCGCAAGCTTACCTTTCCGCCCACAGCGGTAGCACCGAGACTTGGTCCACGAACACCCGTTATCATCGTGTTTTCCGCTACCGCATCTACCGCACCTTTCGCTTTCATAACGCTTGTGGTCATCTTGCACCGATCTTTTCCCGCGTGCCTCAACATTTAGTAGCTGCGTGTCGTCTAAGGCCTCGGCTGCCATTACTATTGCCTCCGCTTCTTCCAACGTTAAATCCTTTTTTTACAAGAGCTGTTTCTGCAGTGCGCTCGACCGTACACCGCAAACAATGCGGTCCCGTGTCATCCGGTCCACAGTGCTTCCGAAGTTGCAGTTATCCGCTATCCGGCGAATCTCCACCAAAAAGGCATGAATTGGTTCCCCTTGTGCCTGGCACCGATTGAAAAAATTGTAGCGTTCGAGGATATCGTTCCTTTTTGGGTCATAATACTCGTTTAGGGTTGCTACTTGCTGTCCCATAAGTTAATGAATTTGGCTTGCGCGGGGCCAATTTTCCTGCCAATATCTCGACCGTGTGCGTGCTTAATGCTTCCACAAGCAATGCTCTCTTTTTTGCTGAGTCCTCAACGGCGTTTGCATCGAAATAAGCTTCGACCTTGACAAGGTATGGTTTCCACTTATCTGTACTTTCGTCGAAGTCCGGTAGCTTTAGATAGGTTATAGCGTCCAAAGGCGTAATGCAGTCCTTGGGGTCTTCTTTCACGACTGGAGCGTCAGTACTCGTCGCCACTGTTGCATCGCCACGGTCGCCTTGAGGCGCGCCAAGTGCAGACAGCACGCTGGTCCAGCAACGAGAGCAGAACCTCGATTGATTGCAAAAGCAAGGTGGCTTTTATAGGCATGCTTAACGTGCAGGGAATGGGGAAGAGAGGAAGAGAGAGCGGCGATAGCGGCTGCCGCAAAGAACGAAAGTGTGCGCGCCGGTGACGCGCGCGCAACTGAATTTCTGAATAGCACATGCCGCATATTGAATGTGTCGGAACAAAATCAGTTGATTTCTTTGCGTTCGTGGTGTCCGTCTCTCTTCATTCCTCGTCTTTAGCGCTAGTTACCATGTGCCCTAAATCTAAAGAAAACCAAGTAGCCCAAGCCTTCCACTTTAGATATCCTCCTTCCCTGAGTCTCTTAGGTTGTTCACTGAAGTTGTTGTTAGTCGTATGGTCACGTGATTTTGACAACTCTGAGAACAAAAAAGAAGCAACAATTCCGGTTTTTGCTATTTTAGAATGGTGCGACTTACAGTTCAGCAAAGGTTTTTCAGTCCTAGGCAGATATTACCAGCAGATATGTCACGACTCAACATTTAAATTGAAATCTAAGAAAAATGTAACCTGTTATCGATCGTGACCACAGTGTTAAGCTGCAGACCTGGAGCATTTTCTTTAAACACTTCTAGTACACAAGTCATGTGTCTAGAGAAGCTAGTTTTCTTCACAAAGATTTGAAGTCACAGACGTAACGAAAAATACGTGATGCCGTCCCAGACAAAGTTGCTTGGATGCCAGAATCAACAAAGGACAAAAAGATCAAGAAGGAAAAAAAAAGGCGGAAAACCGAATGAATCCCAAATGACATGCTGGATCAAGCAAGTAACAGTTTGTACCATGCTTTAAGAGGGTTGCGTACAAACTTCTCCTTTCCTGCGGACAAGCATACATTGGACAGACAGGGCGTTGCATTAACACGCGTCTAAAAGCACATGCAAATCAATTGGATTCAAATTGATCCACTGCTCAAGTTGACCACTGCGGAGACTGCAATTCTTGCTTCCCACCGTTGCATGATAGTTATGTATTGTTCAGACACCCAACCCGGTTAACACAAGAGATTATGCAAGCATTCCACATAAAGAAAAAAACAGGGCTGTATATCAGCAGGAGGTCTGTATTCCTCCTTGACAGGGAGGTTTTATATCTTGACACCACTTAGCAACACGTGCGTTTGGGTGTTTGCTTGGTTGACTGATTGGCCGCGCTATCCTTATATTTTTTTTTATATTATTGTCTTGGTTCATGTGATTAAACCTTCAGTTGTGAGTCAGCCGCGTCCAATGTTTCTTATACTTTCTGTCCTCGTAGCGTTTGTTGCTGGGCTAGTTGCATATGCATATTACACTTCAAGAAATAAGGGCCTACAAAAGACACGAGCTGAGCCAAGACGGCGGCACAGTCGTCGTCCTGTCTCGTCTCGTGTATTTTGTAGGGCCTTATTTCTTGATCTCCTTCCTGAATTTTCGATCTTGATTTTTTGAAAGTCGTTAGCAGCATGGAGAAGATAGTCAACGAAGGGTTCTACATAAATCTGTAGAGTCGCCACTGTAATTACGAAGTAACTGACAGAGGCACTAATGCGCAGCTTTGGGACATCCTGCCAATAATGAAAGAGCAACTAAAGAAAGTCTTAGCAGGAACACAAAATGAGTAAAGCAGTTGGCCAGGATCAAGTAAGAGCAGATTTGTTGAAGTGCGGAGGAGAGATTGTTTCTAGAAAAACTAGTCAATCTGCGGACTGAAACCATTAGGACCTCGAGCGTAGTAGAATCTTGGAAAAACGTTAATGCATGGATGGAAAACGTTATTATGCCAGCGAGCTTGGGCTCTTCAAGGCGTCAGGGCCACCGCGCAGCCCTGACATTGCGCGCATAGGTCCAGGCCATGTAGGGCCATGGGACTGGCACCCTGGTTCCCACAGCGATGTTGGGTGTCCGGGCCTAGCGACGCAAGGAGAGCCCCTCATTCCTCCCATGTTCCGATGGAGGCTGTCTGCTGGGGGATCGACAAGACAGCCAGAGAGGAAGGATGTGCTAGGGTGGCGTGCAATTTTCCGCAGTGAGTGCACTCTGGGGAAACGGGACGAATATATGATTGATGCTGAAGAACACGTCAAGGACTTGAAAACTATAGACCAATGAGCTTACTATCCGCCTCCTATAAGACATTTACAAAGGTAATCGCGAATAGAGTCAGGACAACCCTAGACATTCATCAACCAAATCATAAGGCAATCTTTCGTAAATGGTACTCGACAACAGATCGCATTCACAGTAACAGTCAGGTGATAGCGAAATTTTCTGACTATAACCTCCACTTCTCCCCCATTCCTTTCATTAAATCGCTTTTTCTGTCTCTTTCTCCCTCTCTTGGAAACAGCGTGCAGAAGAGCCGTATGTAAAAGTACTGGAAGATATCTATAACGGCTGCACAAATAAGATATAAGGAAGAATCTCAGGCAGGTTGCCAGCGCTTTGCATCGCCTGTTTACAGGAGGTATTCACAGGTCAGGATTAGGCACACTTGGTAATAAGATATAATGGAGAAAATGTCACATATCTGCGACTCCCTGGCCACTTTGGCTTGCTAAATTATCCAGAAGATCAACCGCAAAGCATAACCGCAAGTTAGACAAGCAGAGCAGAACGTTGTGCCTAAAGTTAATATGCAGAAAATCAAAGTGGTAAGGGAATACGTCTACTTAGGTATAGTGACTGCAGATCCTAATCACGAAAGCGAAATTACCAGAAGGATGAGAATGGGGTGGAGTGCATTTGGCAGGTTCCCTCAGATCATGAATGACAGTTTACCATTATCCCTCAAAAGAAAAGCGTATAACAGCTGTATTTCACCGGTACTCACTTGTGGGGCATGAACATGGCGGATAATGAAAACGGTTCAACTTAAGCCCTGCGCAGCAAGGTAAGGAAAGGAAAGGGAAAGAGGGAGGGGAGTACCTTAGAAAATGGGATGTGTGTGCGTTTTCAATGATTTCCGTAACTATATTCGATTTCATACACAGAAGTCAACGCTGCGGAGGCTGTGAAAATAGTGCGTTCGCCAAACCATATTACTCCGCCACGTGTGAATCGGATGTCCTGGAAGCCTCAGAGTGTTAGGACGATAACAAAGAGCAGTATAAAACGAACTGGTAGCACTGGGAACCACAGTTGAAGCTGTGAGGCGCTGAATGTTCGGTTGTTCTGGCTGTAATTTTCACTGAGTGTGAGCTACGTTTTATGCGCGGACTTGGCCCATGCAAGAAATGGCTTGCTTTGGCAGCGTTGACTGCTATGTATGAAACGGAGTATAATTATATCGATCTCGTGACTGAGAATTCTTGAAACCAGGTGATGATTATGCGGAAGCGTGCGGGGGTTGGGGGATAGCCCATGCCAGAGAGAGAGAGAGAGAGGGAAAAAGCATTATTTGAACGCAATATTGAGCGCCGAGGATGTCCTCGACCAGGGTGACCAAAGCCAACTGGTCCGTCAGCTGGTCCGAGGATAGCCAAGCCCACCACTTTGTGGGGAAAGGTATAGAAATTGAGGGGAGTGAATGGCGACAAGGGAAGGAGAAAAGTAAATGTTGTATATTAGCAAACCCTTTTGGACATATGTTGCATGTGGGGGAGTGTCGGATAGGGTAGGGAACATAACGGGAAAGAGTAAGGACTATGTTTAGGTGTCTGCTTCGAAGAATGCATAAATGCGTGGTGGTGAGAGATTTGTCCAGAACATGAAGTATAGAAATAGTTTCTCTAATGTTGTCATAGTGAAGATTTATTTATTGTTTGTAATGAAGACTAGTGCTTCACATGAGCGGATAAGGCCAGGGAATTCCAGGCGCCAGGGGTTGAAGTGTCGCAATGAAAAACTCTCAGCCGATCATGATTTATCATAATTGAATGCGTCAACACAAGACACTAAGGACTGCTCTGTGCTGCTGATTAAATTCGCTGGAATATTTGTTCATTTTTGTTTATTTGTTCACTCTGGTTCGCTAAAGAGCTGACACATGGTGGTCTCTCAAGTGCTTCGATACCTTCCCGAGGCTTAGCTTCGGCACCTTTCTCTGAACGAACGCGTCATTCCACCTCTTCCCTTTCCGCTGCACGATGTTCACAACGGGCTTCTGCTGCCGCTGCCAAGCGCTGAGCTCGCTCGTCATCAGCTTCAGCTGCGCGGCAAGAGTGGAACACTGCTCCAGTTCTTGCTCAGTTTCTGCTGCAGCGGTCGGTGCAGTAGCTAGCTTCTTTCTACTTGTTCCTACACATCCCTTTGGCGCAGCGCTAATCATTCTGCGCAGCTGCGAGCTTGTGTTGTTTAGCTGCGTGTGTCTGCTCTTGCTTTGCCGTTCCTCCTTGTGGTTGTCGCGGCTTCGCCCACACGGCAGAAGGCGATCATTTTTGCCTCCACAAGCACTTCTAATGACGACTCATTAATATGCTATCTGCATAGTCACCGCAATGCTAACAGCGCACGCTTCGTCGCCGGTCGTGTGCCGGCCAACTGCGCACGCGACAATGTGATTTAAAACCGACTATTCGCGTCTAGCTGCATATCACCAGCATGGTCACCGGAGACGAGGAAAAAGTCACGGCGACGAGCATGGAAGGATGGTCATACCCGGAAGACCAGCTCTGGCTGGTGACTCACGCAAGAGCAGCGGCAAAAGTCAATGGGCGCCTGGAATCAGAGCCCACCCGACTAACCTCGGTTTATCATGTTCAATAAACATACACAGGTGCACGTACGCACGCATGCACCCACCAACTCACGCACATACACACAAATACACACACAGACACGCACGCACGCACACGCACAGACGAATACGCGCACCAACTGATCGACATCAGAAGTACAGTGTGACATAGCGCGGCGGTGAAGTTTTATTAGTTTCTGTCGGTTGTGGTTTGCCCAGCTTGATTCTGTCGCCGGTTTTACAATTTTACACAGTGTCGAAGAGCGTACCTTCGCGTGCGTTAGTGTACGCCTTGTTTTTGTGCCCTGAAAACACTCCGGAATCAGGGATATATCGCTGACTATGAAAACGACAGGGATCGACTACGCAACAACAGGCCGGCAGCTGTTGCTGTGCGTTCCGGTCTTTCGCGGAGTCAGTCACATTCACTACTGGTGTCACAGTCTTGAAGCTTGAAGCGTAAAAACTTGAAATTGCTTTGCTACTTGGGCCTCCGCTCAACCGGTGTGGTCCACTGGAATTCAATTACGGCATTTAAACCAGCCGCTCAGTGCCTAATTAAAGCATTTACAGCATTAAGTCAAAGGAAAGATACCAGCGCTTAGTTCAGAAGTGTGACAAATAATACGGCTGCCTAAGAGTGCCACGGCCTTGCCACCATTTAATGGCGGCGCATAGCCGTACGGCTGACGTTTAGGCCTCGGCGTCTCCTGAATTCGCCGTCGCGCAAAAGATGACTCCGAAAAACGAAGTTGTTTCAGTAGAAGGTGGGAATGCTTCTGTAAATGAACATGCAATACAATATACGGCATCCAAATAGTCACAAGAGAGACTACATTCTGTATGCTGCCTGAGCATTGAGTTCTTAGCGAGTTTTAGTGTCAAAGCTCATCGGGGAAACGGGATTATTTGTATCGCTGAGCGGTTCAGTGGAGGCTATGTTTGGTGCCGTTCGTACGAAGAAGTAGTGTAATTCTTTGCAGCCCACCTTTGGTGCGGGCGCCCTGCCTCCTCCTCCTCCGTGTGAGGAGGAGGAGGGTTAACCTTTAACAGGCATTACTCATTATCGAAGGTGGCCGATGGCAAGAAGCTTCAGCGTGGCAACCCTGAACTGCCCGCAGTCGCCGCACCTTTCAGAGGTTCTAAACTAAAAGCTCCAACTGAGGAGTGCTCGCGGACCCAGGACACGGTGTTCAGGGAGCATCTCACCACGCTTTTCTAACAGGCGCGGCGAAGGGCGCTGAAAAAAGTCCTGTCCGCCGCGCCTTGACGTGCGGGTTATTTTTAATTTACTTAGTAAAGCGATACCGTTACGGGTGCAGTGTTGCAGAAAACAAACGTCGTAGTCGGCATCCTTCTCTGTGAGCAAGAAATCCGCGAACAAAATCCCAACCAAGGTGGGCCACCTCTGTCACGTGGCCTTGTGAAATCATCACAACCCGCTCACGAGAATGTCAGCAAAACGCCAACCGTGGTAGGAGGCAGTTAAATTAATGATTGGTCGCGAGAGGTTGCTCAGGAAGAGGTTACTCAGGAAGGTCGCACAAGCCCCACGGGTAGCGGCACCTGCCACCGCAAGGCAGCGGCGCATCGCTTAACCGCTGCACCACTACGCCAAAAGTTGTGCGAGGACTCACAGAGATCTATGAATGTAAAGTAGAGAATGGCCCATTACCCCATTAACGCTGTGGCGTCTGTCACCACTTCGCGCACTTTTGCGTGCGCTCCCAGACACCCTTAGAGCGTGTGGGGTAGCGGTCGCGGTCACAAAGGAGATGCCCTTGACTTTAGTGGCAAGCTCAGCCGGAGACCAGCTACCAAGTGACAAGGGAAATTGGTCGTTCGGTGTCCAGCTTTCGCCGGTCGCAAGCCAGAGAATGGGTCGGAGCCAAACGTTCACAAACCAAAACAAAGTTTAACAGCACAGGGACGATACAGAGGACTTCACAACCACTTGTACGAGGACATACGAAGTGATTTACAAATACAATGCAGCTCGGGCAAAGTAACAGTAGTGAGAGATTACAATTCAACAGAATCTTTGCACCGAAAGTGCACTAACACAGAAAGAGACAAATAAACAAAACACAATTTGTTCACCGGGCACTGCGACTGTCCGACGACCTGAGGAGCACGACGGAGCCGATCCACACACTAGCACACGTTGCCTCGCTGGTCCGTGGCCGGTCGAGTGGTGTCCTCCCGGGAGTCGAGCGGGCGCGCTTCTCGGAAGCTGAAACGGCGGCTCGGGCTAACAGACAGCGGTTGAAGCCCCTCATTTATAGGCGCAGTACGCGTCTGTTCTTCGCGCCAAGGCAGGCACGCACGTACACGTAGTTTCGACTGCACAAGCTCCTTCTCCTTCTCGCGCCGGGCGCGGCTCCACTGGTCGAGCGCGGAGACAGCCTTCGAGAAATTTCTGGTTCCTTCTCGCATGCGAAGACCCCGGCGCGGGAGCGAAGGGGAGAGGGTATCACTTTAGCGCGGTCAAGGTTACGCCCTCTCCGTCGATGATGAATAGAATTTACTCAGACATTCTAGAGAAATCGACGCCGTGCGTGGCTATGTTTACATTGGCGCCGCGCCGGCAAGCTGAGTGGAAAGAGCAGCCACACACGCAAAGCTACGCAATCTCCGGTGGTGCTTCCCCGCTGTTTTTTGCGTTGTAATTTACAGCGCGCGGCCGCGATTGCTTACGCGCACCGCCGTTTTTTTTTCCCGAAGATGCGCCGAATTTTGTGACAGCGTCACAACGTTAAAGCAGAGCTTGTGTGTCGCGCTCCAGTTATCTTTATTTATGTATTTATTTACTTTGCAAGAAAGGCATGCAAATATTAATAGAGCAGAATGGCAAATATCCACCGCAAAATAATAGAATAATTATCTAACTGTTCACAGATTATCCGCACAGTCCACTAGTTGCGACAACAAAAAAAGAAAATGAACAATATCCCATGTAACGAAAATACATTCTATGTTCGAAACAAACGTGGCGAAGAGTATATGTACGACTTTACAAACAATTGATCTTGAACACGATAAATATGCAATCCCTTATGACCTTGGGGCATATGTCTACTGAAAATATCTAGGATAAGAATGGGGCAGATCGCATAAGCCAGCTTCTCTCAGATCATGAATGGCAGTTTAGCAATATCTCTGGAGAAAAATGTATGTAACAGCTGTACCTTACCAGTACCCGCCTACGAGGCAGAACCGTGGAGGCTAACGAAAAGGGTTAAGTTCAAGTTAAGGACAACACAGCGAGCTATGGAAAGAAAAATGATTGGTGGAACGTTAAGAGACCGGAAGTGGGCTGAGTGGGTGAGGGTGAGTTAATGAGATCCTAGTTGAACGGAAGAGGAACAAATGGGCTTGGGCAGGGCATGCAATGCGAAAGCAAGATAACCGCTGGTTCTTAAAGGCAACAAGGTGGATTCTATAAGGAGCCTAGCGTAGCAGGGGGCGGCAGAAAATTGGGTGGGCGGATAAGATTAAGAAGTTTGCGGGCATACGGTGGGCGCAGCGTACAAAGAATTGGGTCAATTGGAGAGACGCAAGAGAGGCCTTTGCCCTGCAGTGGGAGTAGTCAACCTGATGACCAGGATAAAGATAAATAAACAGTAAAGAAACGATTTAGTTTTGGTAATACTAATTAACACGAGGTCAAAGACGTCAACAATTCATCTGTTCCCTAGAATCGATCGTGGATATTATTGTTTGAGGTCATTGTCATGACCATCAGCTTGACCGCGCCCATTGCAGGGCAAAAGCCTCTCCCACGTCTCCAATCAACCATGTCCTTCGCCTGCTGCAGCCACCGTATCCTTTGCAAACTTCTTAATCTCATCCGCTCACCCCTCTGCCGCCCCCTGGACCGCTCGCCTTCGCTTGGAATCTAGTCCGTTCACCCTTAAGGGCCAGTGGTTATCTTGCCTTCCGTTACTTGCTCTGCCCAAGCCCATTTCTTCCTCTTATTTCGATTATAAGATCACTAAATCGCTTTTGTTCCCTCACCCACTCTTCCCGCTTTCGGGCTATAACGTTACACCTATCATTTTTCTTTGTATAGCTCGCAGCGTTTACCTTAACTTAAGCCGAACCCTTTTTGTTAGATGCCACGCTCCTGCCCCATAGGTGATTACCGGTAAGATACAGCGGTTGCATACTTTTCTCCTGCGGTATATTGGTAAAGCGCTATTCAACATCTAAGATACACCTTATGCGCTGCATCCCATTCTTATTTTTCTAGATATTCGCATCTCAAGATCCGGATAAGCGGTCACTACCTGTCCTAAGTACACGTATTCTCTTACCACTGATTACCATTCGCCACTCTACAGCATCCGGACCAGACCACATCATCACATACAAGGTCCTTCGCAACCTTGACGACTCTTCACTTCAGGAGCTGACAGACCTCTTTTATGAACACTGGCGCAACGGGACGCTGCCCTCCACCTGGAAACTTGCATGCATCACTTTTATTCCCAAATCCGGCAAGGCACTCCTCTTGCAACACCTTCGCCTTATTTCCCTCATCAGTTGCGTAGGAAAGCTATTAGAACCCACAACAGACTACAGTCCTTTCTACAAGCCTCGGAATTCTGATCAAAAAAACAATTCGGCTATTGTCCCATTCTCTCTGCACTATAATTACTCCTATCTCTGAAGAAATCCTTGTATTGCACCAAGAAGAAAACGGCCAGCACACGCGCAATTCTCGCCCTGGACACTCAAAAAGCCTTCGACAATATTAGCCACGATGTTATCCTTCGCACCACGGCCACCACGGGCTGAGGGTCACGCGAAAGGCGCAATATCCAAGCATTCTTAACACAACGAACGGCACAGATCCAACTCGGGACATTATTATCTAGTCCGTTCCCAGCTTGAGCACTCCAAAAGGGGTTGTCCTCTCCACACTTCTATATAATGTAACCAATCTTCTTGACCTCCACGCTGCAATATACGCCGATTACATGACCTTACAGAAGGCTAAAGACTCCATAGAAGAAGCGCTAGGCAGTTGATATCATCACCTCGATCCTGACCAATACGGGCTTTAAGTGCTCCCCGCTAAAATCGGGACTTCTCATGATCAGAGCACTTTCTCTGGATCCACGCATGCACTTCCGAATGTACGACGACCATACACCACTGGCCAATAGACTAGAAATATGAACCCCGACCTACACAAAGGCAGGCGCAAGGCCCAATCTTAATATTGCATCAAACACTACACAGTCAGATACGAAATCCTCTACGTGGACGCCGCCCAACACACCCTACCAGGCTATTATACCGCTTTCGCCGCCTACATGGTACCTTTGGGGCCGCAGCGACACTCCACGCCAGCAACCGGGGGTTGTGGACGGGGCCATGGCCTTGACGGTCATACAGGCTACACAAGACCCCAATGTCACTGAAATCTGCATCGGCTCCCAAGCTGCGTACTGTCACTATCAGCAATTCATTAGAAACCCAACCGCCTGACGCATTCTCGCATCAGGACACAAACTTAGCGAAGAGATCAACCTCACGTGGGCTCCAGGGTGTGTCTTGATCCCCGTTGATCAGGGAGCTCATGCGCTGGCTCGAGAACTATCCCTCTGGGCACCAAAAGATTGGACACCCAAACGCAAGCAGGCAACGTCGGGGGCTCTATTCACATACCACCAAATCACCAATGATTAAGAAACAGCCGCTTCAGACTCCCACCACCCCACAGCATACTAGATTCAAAATGCAGTGCTGCCTGGCGGCAAATGCAGAACTGCTACATAACCTTATCTCCTTCATTGCCCCAACCCTAGCTTCACCCTCCCGCTTTGCCCAACATGTGGGGCGGCCGAGGCCACCCTTATGCTCTATCTGTGGGAATACCCGAACCAATGGTAGTTCGCCCCATACCCAACCCATACCCCTCCTCATGGGAGTCCGCTCTGCGAGCCGCTCAACCAACGGCCAAACATGGCTACTGGACTGAGCTTTCCGTGAAGCCCAGGTTCGTGGAATTTTGGACAAGTGGAAGCCCAACCTTGCGTGCGTTTTGATAATTTCCTCAAGTAAAGTTGTTCCTCCTACTATTACTCCTGTGAACAGGCGGTGAGCAGCATTGGCGAGATCGTATCTCAAATCAAATCAAATTTATATTCAGCATTCTTCCGCGTATAACAAAAGGAATACTGGGACAAGAGTAATGCTGCTTGACACCCGTTTTTATTGGAATTTTATTCCTGACTTTATGAAGGACTGTGCAGCTGCGTAATCCTTATATATATCTTCCAGTATTTTCACATCTCTTCTACACCCTGATTCCGCAATTCCTACATGATTTCCGAGGTTTCCATTGAGTCAAATGCTCTCTCGTAATCAATGAACGCTATATATAGGAGTTGGCTATATTCTCAGCGTTAGAACCTGACTGATAGCGTGATTATGGTCTATCGTTAAGTATCCTTCACAAAAGCCTGCCTGATCATTTGGTTGATTGAAGTCTAACGTTGTCCTGATAGTAAATACCTTGTAGGCAATACACAGTTAGCTGATCGGTCTGCAATTTTTCAAGTCCTTGATGCCTTCTTTCTTATGAATTAGGATAATATTGGCGATCTTTGAAGTTACTTGAGCAGTACTCAGATCGGCAAGTTCCGCGAAGGGACGCTGAGCGGACGCTGAGCGGACGTGTTCCGCATGAGCTCCCGCCTTGAGACCGTTTTTCTGTGGAACGCGCTGTGCCTTGGTCTTGCTATTTGTGGAATCGTCTGCAGGAAGTTGCCCTGTACCTGTGGACACCATATTTTGGCAAGTGTTCCCCCTTTTAGGGGTTTTCTTCACGATTTGTACTCGACCACGGTGCGGCAAAATTAGGCCTAATCTATAGGCCGAGCCGACGCCTACGGCGCCGGGCTCCAGGGCCGTGCCTTGTGGTAGTGGGCCTTTGCGAGGCTAAAGATGATGGAGTACTCCGTTGAGGGAGAATCTATAACGCCCGAAGAATTCGAGGCGGGAGAATGGGCCTGGGTTTTGAAGGCGCAAGATCGCTTCAAGAAGACTGTGTACGGTGACCACACCGAGAGTAGGCCTACCGAGAAACAGGCGGGCAGCGACGGGCGCCAGACGCACGGAGCAGCCTAAGTCAAGCGGGAGAAAGCGCCGGTGTGGAAGAAACGGGGACCGTTTCTTCAGATGCCAGCCAAGGATTTCAAGGTTGTGTGCCGGCCCAAGAATTGGGACTTGAGCATAGTGACGCCGAGGGAGCTCGGATATGCCCTGAGAGCGGCAGCGAAGCTGACGAACGCGACTGCGGTGGAAGAAGACCTGGTGCGGGTCAATGAGAGAAACAACACGATGACGGTGAGCACGCCGTGTATGAATCGTAGTGCGGCATATGCGAATGTCAAGACGCTCAAGCTGGGCGGTCGTGACCTTGCGGTTTCGGCGTACCATCGGGGACAAAATTTTGCGAGACGCCGGAGCGCCGTTCCGAAGCTGCCTCTGGGACACTAGACGGCGCGGTGCGTGCGTCGAGGCTGCGCTGTGCAATGACTAGGCGCATGCGCGTCCTATATGCGTCCGCTTGCCTTCCTTGGCAATTTGCTTTGCGTAGAGTGCTGCTTATTCCGCGCTTGGGCACCGGTAGTCGCTTTTCACCGTGCTTTCCACTGCTCGCGCTGCTCGAGCCATGCGGCTGTCGTGCTCAGCGCGCAGCCAGTCGACAGCGCGTTGGCGGGGCCCACCGCACCTAAATCGCATTTTTTTAGAAAAACAAGTGGAGCACGGACAGTTTTTTTTCTTTGGCTAATCATTTCTAATTTCTTGCATGCGAACGAGGCCATGTTTCTGCAAACTGCCCGTTGCGATTTATACGTCTTTTCGACGAAGAAAGTCGGCCCATGTGCGAGCTTTAGCGTGCATCGCCACCCATTCATACTATCGTGCCGACAGACTCAAATCGAAAAAGAGAGAAAGAATCCTTAAGCTACGCATTTCTTGTCACGAAATATGAAACAGAGCAAGAAACAACCACGATCCAGGCATCACTGTCAAGGGACAATTCCTAGCACTAGGAGAAATCGCCATTAGCAGTGATAACGCTTGCCAAACGACGTGACATCTATTCGTACAGAAAAACGGAGCACATCTGTGTCGGCTCGAAGCCCTTTAATGGTTTCCCCCAGTGTGTATGCCCTGGCGTTCCCAAAGTGGGAGCTCAGTACATTAGCTTTTATTAGGCCCCATACATTTTCAATGAGGTAATCGTCGGCTCGTGTCGGAAAAGGCGCTCACTCTTCGAGATGTGAGTACGGGACTCATATTGTGTTGAATCAAGTAGAATCCGTCCGGGAATGGTCCATTAAGGACGTATGACAAGAACACGTTCTCGATGATGCCGACGTAAAACTTCTGGACGAAAGGCCCGTGCATTCTCACCAGAGGCCCGGGCCTGTTCCTAGATATGGCGCCCCACACAGTGACGAAACAGCAAGTGCCAGCTGTCGAACAGCTCCTGGTCCCGCCACTGATTTCCGTCATTGCTCAAGCACTACTGCAAAAACAAAACAGCTGAAATAATACACTGCCAAGTATGACAGTGCACTTTACGCCTTCGGTCCCTGACGTACTGACGCGCACGCGCTTGCCTACTTGATCACAGATAAAGGAGATAGCGGGAGCACTGTTTCCGCAGAACGCCTCTATTTTCTGCTTAGTCGTCGATGTTACTCGGTTTATGAATGGCTAGTGGTATCGAGGAAAAGCTATATAACTTCATCCCAAATTCTTCCTGATGCAAAATGCCTCCGAGGGTGGCGATCGACGACAGGAGACTAATTGCGCGCCTGGTCGTGGAAGGGGTTCCGCAGAGGGAAATAGCTCGTCGGACTGGCCGTTCCAAATCGGCTGTGGCCCGCACCATTCGCGTTTTCGGCAATGAAGGCAGCCTGGCTGATTCCAAGCGCTCAGGTCGACCGAGAGCCACACCTGAAGGTGATGACCTCCTCATCATAGCTGCATCGGTGGCCGACCCCTTCATGACTTCTCGACAAATCCGCAAGGAACTCACGCTAAAAATATCTACAAAGACTGTCATGCGACGGCTGAAGGAATTTGGCTTCTGATCCTGCATGGCTGCACAGAATTAAGCCCCACCTAACTGCCAAACAGAGCCAAGAACGGCTCCAGTTCGCCAACTCTCTGAAAGACTGGATTGTGGACGAGTGGTCCGAGGTTACATTCTAGGACGAGTCCACATTTTCTACCCGCTGGGACGAGAAGTGCCGAGTTTGGAGACCAGTGAATTGCAGGTGTGGATATCTTTTTTTTTTTTTTGGGGGGGGGGGGTGTATATGTAAATTCTTATCATTCTGTATGAAGAATACGAAGAAGGCTGGGTTTTGTGGGAACGGGCGACCTCCGTGGTCCCAAACGACAAATACTGCAAAAGAAACTTATCATTCTGATAGAACCGCCCTTCCCCAAAGAGCCCCATAACCTCATCCTTCATCGAGCCGAAGTCGCAAGTCTTTGAAGATTATTGCTCTTTAGAGACGACTGTTGTATCTTAGTGGCGTAATTAGTAATATTATGAAATATTTCACACTTGCGACTAAACCTTGGTACTACTACACTGAAAGGATAGTTTTCATTCGCGCTACAGCTGATCCATGAGACTCAAATTATGATCTCTTACCGATTTCCTCCTCTTATACAGGTATATCCCACCATACGTGCAGAGCGTGTTCTCGAGCGGTCGCTGCTCTGTGGCTGCCTGGGGCGCCATGCCAAGGAATGGATTAGGTCCTTTGGTGAGAGTCGACGGATCGTTCACTTCGAACTCTTACGTCGACATCATCGAGAATGTCTTCCTTCCATACGTCCTTGACGGACCCTTCCCGGATGGATTCTACTTCTTTCAACAAGATAGGAGTCCTGTACACACGTCTAGGAGAGTGAGCGCTCTTCTAGACGCTCGTGGCATGCGGCAGCTGCCATGGCCTCCAAAGGGAGCTGCCATGAACCCCATTCAAAATGTCTGGGGCCTAATGAAAGTCAATTTAATGAGGTCTCACATTGGAAATGCCAACGCAGACACGCTGTGGGAAGCCATAAAAGCAGAATGGGAAATGCTCCGCGCCGACACAGACGTGATCCGTTCACTGTACGAATCCATGCCGCGCCGTTTGGCAAGCGTTATCGCTGCTGATGGCAATTTCTCCAAGTACTAGGAATTGCGCCTTTGACAGTGATGCCTGGATTGTTGTTGTTGTCAGTTTTGAGTTTCGTGATAATAAATATGTTGCCTAAGGATTCTTTCCCTGTTTTTTCGATTTGAGCCGGTCGGCACGATAAATATGTTTGAGTTGCGATGCACGCAGACTCTCGAGGTTGAAGCATACGTGCCTTCGTCGAGAAGTTTTCTTCGCAACGGGTAGTTTGGAGGAAAAAGGCCTAAGTTGCATGTCAGAAGATAGATGAGATGAGATTAGCGAAAGGAAACTGTGCTCCACTTTTCTAAAAAATGCGTTGTAAATACGGCTGCCTCGCTATCAACGCGCCCTGTTATCGCTGTCGACTGGCTGCGCGCGGAGCACGACAGCCGCATGGATCGAGCAGCGCGAGCAGTGGAAAGCACGGTGAAAAGCGACTACCGGCGCCCAAGCGTGGAATAAGCAGCGCTCCACGCAAAGCGAATTGCCAAGGAAGGCAAGCGGACGCATATAGGACGCGCATGCGCCTAGTCATGGCACAGCGCAGCCTCGACGCACGCACCGCGCCGTCTAGTGTCCCAGAGGCAGCTTCGGAACGGCGCTCCGGCGTCTCGCAAAATTTTGTCCCCGATGGTACGTGGCGGCGCCGGAGAATTCTGTGCGCGGAGTAATTTACAATGCGTACAACGGATGCCCACTGGCAGAAATTCGCGCAGGATTCTTGAAGAGGAATGAAGACATGGAAATTTTGGATGCCAGACCTTTGGGCAAGTCAAAGGCGATTCAGATCACGTTCGGGGGGAAGCGCGTTCCCCGGCAAGTCATCTATTGGAACTGTCTGTACGCTGTGATCCCATATAGAGAGTTAGTCGAGACCTGCTATAACTGCAGACGAGTGGGACATCGGGCGGACGTTTGCTATCGTCCGAAGACTAATTTGTGTCGCCGCTGCGGGAAAGAACATCCTGCACCACCGGAGGGATAGTCGCTGACCTGCACGCCGGACTGCATCGTGTGTCATGGGGCGCACAGCACGGGAAGTCGGAACTGCAAATTTCGCCTAGCCCGTCAGCAGCCGACGGGTCTGCAGCAGAGCAACGAGGACAAGAGCCAAACGGGCAAGGAGGAACGGCGTTCGAGGCCCAGGAAGCGGTCATCTAGCGGTGCGAGAGGCGATAGCAAGAGCAGGGACCGGTCAGCTTCCTTCCCGCCACTGCCCGGACCCGAGCCTGGCAAAGGAGGAGGGTAAGGTTCCGGTCATGGAAGAAGCCCAAGTGCCACGAGGAAAAAGGTGAGCTGGCCCAACGCGGGCTCCCAAAATGAGACTGCTCGAGAGAAGGAGCTACAAAGGCAGGTGCTTCAGCAAGCCGAAACTATCAAAAAGATGGAAGCTAGGATAGCAGAGATGGAACGCGCGCTTAAAACCGGCAGAGTAGACAGGGTACAGACGCCGTTGGCCCAAGCCCCACAGCAAGCGGCGCAGGCGAACGCTTCTCGCGTGGACGATAACACAGCTATGGAAGTGGAGAAAGTGGAGAATCGGGGGACGGTCAAAAGGCCACCTCCGGCAGATGAGGGAGCTCGTGCAAAGAGAGTAGCAGAAACTTCGGCGGCGGACACGCCGCAGCCAGTATTTACAGTCACTTGTCTTAAGAGAGACATGCTTACCCTTGCGGAGAGAGTAGGAAAACTGGAAGAAAGACAGGATAGGCTGGATCGCCGGGTCGACAGGATAGAAGCTAGACTAGCCAACATTGAGGAGCGTCTTGACGCCTTCACCAATGACATGCGGGGTTTCCAGACCCAGGTAATGGACATGTTTAAACAGCTAAATGCTATGCTAGAGGTTAGATTGCCTCCCGTAGTCGGCCAAGAACCGATGTTAGTGAACCTAGGGCTTCACCATGGCCCCTCGCCAGCAAATTGAGGTTTGGCAGTGGAACTGCAGGGGCTTCCGTCGCAAGCGGGGGAACCTGCAGTTGCACATACAAAATCTGGATAGTAAGCCGGACATTATAGCTTTGCAGGAGGCTCGGTGAAATTACCAGGATTTAAGACATTTACACCACCAGAGATTGATCGAGGGGGCGTATTGAGCGTCTTCACGGCCGTGTTAGTCCATCGCAACACCACAGTGATTCAGCATACCATAGATAGCAGCAGGGAGGACTACGTCCTGCTGGAGATTTTGCCCAAAAGAAAGGACGATAAGAGTCTATTTGTTCTTAATGTATACTCTTCTCCAAAAGATAAGGGGGTGGGCCTGCCAGACCTTCTGATAAAGACGCAACGGCTAGCGGCTAGGTCTCAACTCATCGTGGTGGGAGATTTCAATGCGCCTCATCCGGAGTGGGGCTACATCCGAGCAAGCCCGAAGGGAAATAAGCTTTGGCAGGTTGCCCAGGATCTGCGATGGACGATCTTAAACAACCTGCTAGATCATACCAGGATAGGCAACAGCGTAAGCATAGACACCTCTCCAGACCTCACATTTGTGAATGGTATCAGGGATGCACAGTGGGTAAACACGGGACAGCCACTGGGAAGTGATCACTATATCCTTTCCACGATATTTAGTGCTGCTAAGCACAAAGACACGGTGAAAGGAACTCGAGTGACGGATTGGGACCGATTTCGGCAATACAGGAATGACATAGTGAACGGGGAAATCGAGGACTTAGGAGCCTGGATTGACACGCTCAAGCAGGCCGTGAAGAGTACCACAGAAGAGGTTCCGACGGAGGGGGAGGGCTTTACGGCTGACTCTAGATTGTTACACATGTGGGAAGCACATGCGAGTCTCCTTCGGAGGTGGAGGAAACAAAGGCATAATGGTGTCCTCCGTAGGAAAATGGCCAAGCTAGAACGACAAATCGAAGCCTACACATTGGAGTTGCAGTGTCAACAGTGGGGGCAGATTTGTGACCGGATGAATGGGCAATTCGGATGCAAAAAAACATGGCAGTTGTTGAGGCACCTTTTAGACCCGGCCGCAACCAAATCTGCGCAAAAGGGGCAAATGGCTAGGCTAGTGCATCGGTATCAAGGCACGATTGGGGAATTCATACATGAACTCCGAAGTCGTTACATAAACAGAGAGGCGGGCGGTTGCTTGCAGGATTACTCGGGAGAGGAAAACCTTGAATTGGATGCAGACTTTACGGTGGCGGAAGTGGAGTTTGCAATGGGCCAGCTTCGTACCACGTCAGCAGTGGGTCCGGACGGGGTTACTAATAAAATGCTGCGGAACCTGGATTTCAAGTCAGTGGGGGCACTCACGAATTTGATGAATAAATATTGGGCGGCCGGGGAGATTCCGCCAGAGTGGAAACATGCTAGGATTACATTTATTCCTAAACCAGGGAAGAAGCTCTGTATTGAGAATCTGCGTCCCATCTCGCTAACGTCGTGCTTGGCCAAATTGATGGAGCATGTGGTCTTGAACAGGCTTCAGGGTTATGTAGAGGACAATGAGTTGATACCTGAAACAATGATTGGCTTCAGGGCTAATTTATCGACGCAGGACGTCATGTTACAGCTCAAAAAAGACGTGGTTGATCCTGGGTACGGCACGGGCACCAAGGCTATCTTGGGGCTCGACCTCACAAAGGCCTTTGACAATGTTACCCATGAGGCAATATTGAGGAACCTATCAGACATAGGACCGGGGGGTAGAACCTTCCGGTACATCAGATCGTTTCTGGAGGGTAGGACTGCGGAGATTGTAGTCGGAGAAATGAAATCGGATCCCTTCCTATTGTGGGGCAGGGGGACACCGCAAGGGTCGGTGTTATCGCCCTTCCTATTTAATCTCGCCTTGATCAAGATACCACCCAGGCTGCAAGGGATATTGGGACTTAAACATACATTTTATGCGGATGACATTACTCTATGGGTAACAAGAGGCAGTGATGCACAGTTGGAAGAAACTCTACAACAGGCGGTGGATATTGTGGAGGAGCTAGCAGGGGAAGCAGGACTCTCGTGCTCTCAGCCCAAGTCCGAGCTTTTTGTTCTGAGGGATAAACCAAGAGGGATACATGCGAGGCACTATACGCCGCCACCACCTTTAGAGGTGAAAGTGGGGGGAGTACCGGTCGCTGAGGTCCAAACGATCAGGATCCTGGGTATGTATCTGCAGACTAACAGGAAGAATAGCGAGTCCTTGCAAAGGCTTAAAAATACGGTCAACGCTACCGTGCGACGCCTTATTTGAAGTTGGACGCGGCGGAAAAAGGAAAGGTGGAGGCTATGATTAGGCAGGCGTATAAAGCGGCCCTTGGGTTGCCTCAAAATGCGTCTACCGAAAGGCTGCTGGGATTAGGGGTGCACAACACCCTAGAAGAACTACGGGATGCGCACTTGGTGATGCAGCTCGGTAGGCTTTCAAAAACAAAAGCAGGAAGGGACATATTGGAAAGGATCGGCATTGGAGTTGACGTTCCAGCCGGTGACACGAAAATTCAGATGAGGCGGGAAATGCACAAGGGCTTGTACATAAAACCTTTGCCCAAGAACATGCATCCAATACATCATGAGGACCGCAGGAAGGCAAGAGCCAAAGCTTTACATGCTAAGTACGGGAAGTACAACGGGGCAGTCTATGTAGATGTCGCCGAGTATAAGGACAAGGATGCATTTGCAATTGCGGTGGTGGACGGGCGAGGACGCTTGATCGCCTCTGGATCAGTCAAAACCCGCTCCCCAGAAACTGCTGAGGAAGCGGCGATAGCACTAGCTATGACTAGTAGTAATGCTGACCTGATCTTCAGCGATTCAAAAACAGCCATCCGAAATTTGGCGAGGGGCAGAATATCTGTCACAGCGGCGCGGTTGCTGAATCGGGCCACGGAGCGAGGGATTACGGAGACGGAAATTGTCTGGGTACCTGCACACTCTGGGAACCCTGGGAACGAGACGGCTCACATGAATGCTCGAGGTTTCGTCAGCCGAGTAGGTGAGCTGGACATCCCGGGAAGGTCCACGAGAGATGGGCTGGTATCCTTTCTTGACATTACTAATCATTTCAGACTTGAGCGGAGGATTTACCCACCCCCGGACAAGCAATTGGTGAAGGCGCAGGAATGCGTCTGGCGACGATTGCAGACTAGATGTTTCTTCAACCCATACGTATTGAGCAAAATCTACCCGGACATTCAGCCGGAGTGCAAATGGTGTCACGAATTGGCAACCTATGACCACATATTATGGAGCTGTAGCATAGCACCGCCACCGGCGGACATTATGCGTGATCCTTCCCTCGAGCAGTGGGAGGCCGTGTTGGCCAGCTCAGACCCGGTCGTCCAGACCAGGGCCGTGGAGTGGGCCACCCAGGTCGCCGTCAGCCATGGGTTGATGGCCATCTGACACGGAATCGTCCACACATGCTCTCTGACGAAAATAAAGTTTTTCCATCCATCCATCCGCGAAGCCTATGCAAGAAACAATGTATGGGTGCAACGAAATGAAAAAAAAAAATTAAAAAAGAAAATGAAAAATGACTATGGTAAGCAGCAATATACTAACAGCTTCCTTTTAAACTCTCCAATGTTATTCGCGAGTGTAACTTTTGGTTCCAGGTGGCTCCACTCTGTTGATATCTTTGGAGTGAAAGGAAAGGATTCATGCAGGACAGCACCGGGGAACGCCGGCTTGGCGTGATTGATCAGTGCGGGATGAGGCACATGTTTGCGGCGTGATCAGCGCATCTCTAACAATGCAATTCATACTGCGAATTTATAAAAACAGACAAAAGGGTAATATATTCCTCTGCAGCGAAAGAGGGGTTGTGACGTCGACAAGCGATCATAGTTAAGGGTGAGAAAACGTGCAGCTCGGTTCTGTAGCGTTTCCAGTGCGTCAATGAGAGAGTTAGTGAAGGGGTCCCATACACACTAAGCATATTCTAATTTCGTAAGGAGAAGTGCACCCGCAGCGGTGGCTTATTGGTTAGGGCGCTCGGCTACTGATCCGGAGTACTAGGGTTCGAACCCGACCGCGGCGGCAGCGTTTTGATGGAGGCGAAACACAAAGGGACCCGTGTGCTGTGCGATGTCAGTGCGCGTTAAAGATCCCCAGGTGGACTAAATTATTCCGGAGACCTCCACTGCGGCACCTCTTTCTTCCTTTCTCTTCACTCCCTTCCCTTAGGGCGCGGTTCGGGTGCCCGCCGAAATATCTCAGGGAGTTACTGCGCCATTCCCTTTCACCAAATACCAGTTTTCAACGGATAAATGACTTGCACAGAAAAGCTTCTAAGGGGCTGGTGCTACGTAAAACTACGTTTCATATATCCAAGCATGCCGTTAACGGACGAGATGTGACGCGCGCCTTCCAAGTTAGATCTGACGTCAGAGCGACGCCGATATACTTGTAAGATGTTACCGGTGTGAGGAGAGAAAGACAAGAGATTATGGAACGGGGCATGAACTGCTGCAACGCGAAAAGCGCATTGCGTTACATTTAGTCTAGTTAAGCGTATTTTGCCGTTTTCGAACACCAATTAGAGATAGCTGTTAGGTCTGCCTCGAGTAATGCAACGTCATTAGTATTTTTTATTTCACGATGGACCACACAGTCGTCCGCAAGAAGTCCTATTCGAGATGTTACATTGTTTGGCAAGTCATTAATGTATATAAGAAACAGCAAAGGAGCAAGGAGCGGTGGCAGAACCTTGTGGGACCCCGGAGATCGCCGGAACCGATGATGAGTTAAAGCCGTTAGCCTGAACATACTAAAACCGGTTAGACAAAAAGCACTCAATACATTTTAGAACAATTCGTTCAACGTTAAATTTACTCAATTTTTAAAGAAGTAAGCTGTCAGATACTTTATCAAACGCTTTCCCAAACCCCCTAGAATCGTTAGTGGATGTTATTGTTTGAGGTCATTATCATTACGTGCCTTCCACGCATCACCCCGGTCATAGCTTTACAAGAGAATGCGCAGCTCAATACCATTGATGAGCTGGTGCAGCAGCGCCGTGAAGCGCGCAGCCTTAAGGCCAGTCTATCACACTCCACGCATGCACTGAGGACTTATGCAACGTCACACTCCATTCTTCAGCCGACAAAACCAGCTCTTCCCCCATGGAAATTTGTACAGCTCAGCGACAACAAGCCAAAAGATAATCGCCGGCCAACATCTGCTCATTCGGCATCATTGCTTCGCCAGAAATTTGAGGAACAAGATGCTTGCCTGCCTGAAGGATCCATTGTTGTCTACGTAGACGCAAGCATACAAGACTGCAAAGCAACAACAGCTATCTACTGCCCGTGCAGACCTGCCCTGAATCACACCTCTTTTTTCAGCTTACGGAACCCCCTTCGTCCTTTTGTGCTGAGCTCGTTGCAGTTCAAGAAGCACTCTGCTCTGTGGCCGACATAACTATGCTCCCTGCGGACCGCGTTGTCATCCGCACTGACGCCCTTCAAGTTGTCCGATTGCTACGACGTGTTAGCCGCTGTCCCACGATATGTCAGGACATCCACCGGCTCGCGGCACGCATCCCGCAGCCAGTACGTATTAAGTGGGTCCCACGGGATCTGCTGACCTATCAAAGCCAGGCAGATTTAGCGACCCGCCTTGCGAATCCAAACTCATCACCGCCTCGGCTCCTTCATTTCGACAATTTTACCCTCCTTTCATCAAGAAAGGAACTCCTCCGGCGCCGCACACGTGCTCTCATCCCTCCGTGTGCGGCAACCCTCCCCCGCGGTCTTACCCGCGCAGAGGAGGTTGCGCTTATGAGGATCCGGGTCGGGGTTGCCCTCACACCAGCCATCACTCGGAAGTGGCACCGAGAATTGTTTCCTCGGCCACGGTGTCCGATATGTAAACACGAGGACATTGCGCCCGACATTCATCACTTACTGTGGGACTGCCCATCTCTCAAGCCTACAAGTATCCGGCACCTGATGGTAACAGGTCTTTCACCAAGCAACCCTTCTTCATACATTGCCTGGACGTAGGGACCGTACCATCGTTCTCTACTGGACTTAATCAAATCAACTAACCTTTTTCCATTCATTTAATCTCTCCTATATCATTCATCACACCTTCACCCATCATTGATGCCCTGGGGCAATAAGTTTCGCTTAAAAAAAAATTTAAATAAATGTAGTCATCCTCACTTCCACGATCAAGTATAAAGTTATTTTTGTTCGTAAAGTTTATTAAGTGAGTTTCACAAGCAAAGTATGTTCTGAAGCCATGTTGTGCGCGTGAGAAAAAAAAAGATGACTGATGGATGTTCGCCAAGAGAGACAAACTAACATGTTCCATTCTTTTGCAAGGAATCTAGTTAATGTTATGGGCCTATAGTAGAGGAATAGGTGCTTATCGCCGCATGTTTGGAGTGGGTCCAGCTTACCCACTTTCCAGTCGTCCGAGAGGCCGCAGTTTTATTTTATTTATTCTATTTATTCAATACTGCCAGCCGCTTTTTCATGGCCAAGGTAGGAGTGGGGATTCAATTGGACACTTCTTTGTCAACAGCGAAAAAAAACGCCGGCAGGCAGGCAGCAACATTTCTGCGGAACATCTCAAATAATAGGCGAGTAACAAACCCATTACATTAAAATGCAGAACAAAACGCGACAGGGGCAACACTCCAGAATCGAACCAAATACCCTAACTTGACCGGCTGAAGTTGACTGCAGATAAAAATGTTTCGGCTGAAGATAAGGTGACCACTGCGTGAGGTAACGCATTCCAATCGGCTATCGTTCTTGAGGACGACAGCTTGTATGCAGTGGTTCTGAATTTGGCCACTACAATTGTTTTATCGTGTTTGTGCCGAGTTTGTCGTGTTCTGTTAAAACCTCATATAAGCGTGAAAGTCTATTCTGGTGTGATTATTTACGATGTCGAATAACATTTTCAGGCGATGCATTTTGCGACGATGTTCCAAGGCGGGTAAACCGGAACGGCTAAGAAGATCAGACATCGATACCTGTCTTCCGTAGGCGTTGAAAAAAATAAAACATAATGCTCTTCTTTGGACATGCTCTATACTTTTGGCATCCGTTTTCGTATGCGGGTCCCATACTATGTAAGCATATTCGTGTAATGGACGCACTAAAGAGCACCAAGCTTTGTTTTAGTGGAAGCATGTTATAGCCGGAATCTCAATAGACGTAGTCTTTTAGATGCCACTGAGGTTATGTTATTAATGTGCGGGCTCTAACTTAGATTGGAACTGATCATTACGCCAAGGTACTTAAATTCATCTACCCGTTCAAGAGAGACGCTGTTCATTTTGTAAGAGTACATCACTGGAACTTTTTTCCTGGTTATGGTCATTTTTCGCTCTTAAGAACATTTAACGACATTTTCCAGTTGTTGCACCAATTACTAACAGCACCTAAATAGTTATCTGCATTTAGCTGGTCGCCTTCTGAGAGAATTGTGTGATAAATTACGCAGTTGTCTGCAAAAAAACGACCCTGCACAGGAGAATAGAAATTGAGGTCATTTAAATATATAATAAAAAGAAGTGGCCCGAGGTCTGAGCACTGCGGCACTCCTGAAAGCACTTGAGTTATCGACGAACTTGAACCAGAGATCTGCACGTACTGCTGCCGGTGTGATTAGTATGTGTCAAGCCATTACAGAATTTGTTTATTTTCAAAGATGTGCTTAAGTTTAAGCAAAAGTTTACAGTGGAATACTCGGTCGAACGCTTTTTCAAAATCGAGTGTCCTGCTGTATCAGCAGTTTAGAAGAAATCGTCGGTATTGTGTAATGACTGTGTCGTAGTCGATAACCTACGGCGAAAACCATGTTGGGATTCTGATAAAAAGTGGTTTTCCTCCAAGAACATTGTGATGTGCTTAGAAATGAAATGTTCCATTACTTTACCTGTAGTGCACAGCAAGCATAGTGGCCTGTAATTTGTGACGCGGAGCCTTTTAATAGACTTATGGACTGGGACAACTTTAGTCAGTTTCCAATCGCTGGGAACCTCACCTCTATGCAGACTAGCATTAAAAATAATAAAGAGGTATTTCGCGCACCATTCCACGTACCTGTAACGAAACGTATTCGGAATGTCATCAGGCCCAGATGATTCATTTATACTCAGGTGAAGAAGAGCGGAGAAAATGCCGGCTTCACTTATAGTAAGATCGGGTACATGAAGATTGCTTGATCTGAAATCAGTTGTCCGGTCATCACCCACCAGAAACACAGAAGAAAATTTTATTTATTTATTTATTTATTTATTTATTTATTTTTATTTATTTATTAGTTACCTGCATAGCCCCGCAAAGCCTTACAGCAGGGGGGTACAGCCTTCATTTATAGGTATAAAGCAATTTTTGCAGTGCATGGAAAAATGCTTCGTTAGATGTAATACATACAATGCTCGATGGCAAACTGTTCCAGTCCCGAACAGTTCTAACAAAAAAAGAATAACGCAAGACGTCACCCTTGCAAGAAAATTCTCTGACCTTCAAGCAGTGGTCCAGTCGCTTTGATATATAATGAGGTACCTGGATATATTGTTCGCGGTTTATGCCAGTTTTTGAATAATAAATCTCATGGAAAAATTTCAATCTGATGTACCTTCTACGGTCCTTCAACTCTTGCCAGTTAAGTTTTCGTTTGCTTTCCGTCATACTAACTTACTAACTTACGTCATACTAAAGTACGTGACCAGTTCCGTCCGTTCGTGATGGCTCATGCACATACTGACAAAAGGTGTTGGAATCTAAAATGCCAAAAAAAGTTGAGTATAGATTCCCTCGAGCTATATCTCTTGGTTCGTCAGCTGACCAGTCAATGTCCGGAAGGTTAAAGTCCCCCCCTAAAACAAGGCATTCAGTGTTAATGGTTTCAAGAAAATGAGATAAGCCAACTAGCGGCTTTACAGAAGGACCAGGAGTCCTACAAAATGACCCAAGAACCATTGCTTTCCCCTTCGGCAGTCGTACTTTGCAAACAACCAATTCAGTTTCACTATCAGAGAATTCCATTTGAGCGCACGGGACACTTTTATGGACAAAAATAAACACTCCTCCGCCACGTGCACAACGGTCGCGACGAAAACACTCGTACGTGTCAGGAAATATTTCAGCGCTTGAGATGGTCGGATCGAGCCACGATTCTGTTCCCAAAACAAAGGTCGGATGGACGGTACGAAGAAGAAAGTGAAAGTCATCAACATTATTTTTATACTGCGGCAATTGATTGACAAAATGCTGACTGGGCACATCGCAGAATGAGCAGTGGTTGGTCATTGTTCCCGTACGGTGCCGGCTTCACTGTCCCATTGGAAACGCCTGCTACCCAAATGAAGCGTATCATATTTCAGAACTGCTTTCACGCCTTTTTCGCCATTTTGTTTGGCATAATCCCATAATTTCTTTCTCTTATCACGGAGAGTACGGGAAAAGTCTTCAGATATAGCAACACTAGATCCCTTGTGCTTGAATGCATTTGCAAGCACAGCCTGGCGGTCTTTAAAGGAATTGAAGCGCACAATGATAGGCCGAATTTTTCCTTGGGAGAATTTACCCAGCCTATGAGCACGTTCAATAGACACGGAAGACAATTCCAGCTTCTCGGTGCACTGACTTATGATAAGCTCCTCAGACTTGGCTGCCGTCTCACTGTCATCAGAATCAGTTAAGCCGTAAAAAATCAAATTATTACGCCTTCCACGATTTTCCAAATCGTCTATTTTTGCAATCATGCTTGTCAGAACTTCATGATCTTTTCATTGTTGATCTTCAACGTTGGCTAGAGCTGTTTCAATTGCGTAAATTTTTCCTAACTTAGTTTCCAATACAACAAATGTTGTAGCTATTTTTCGGTTATCACTAACGTTCATACCAATTATGGGCAGTTTGTTTACTGCGTCTTTTTTTTTCTGTTAGATGAGCCCAGGATTTTCGCGGGTCATTAGCGAGAAATTTGTGCAGTTTAACATTAAAGTATTGAAATTTTGATACCTTTATTTTGTTTCTTAAGTCTCTGCGAAGTGATGGCAGAGTACTGTGTCCGACTTTTGATATATTGTGGGAAAGGCGTTTTATACATCGCTTTAAATGAAGTATATCACGTGTAATCCAAGGACTCTGGCTGTGGATTTTTTTTATTCCTCAGCGGGACGTACTGACGTATACACCTGTGCACGGTATTCTCAAATTACTACCACAAGTCATTCGGACTCAAGTCGCTGTCAATATGCGTAGCAGGAAATTTGTCGTAGTCTTGTTCAAGATCTAGAAGACTTTCATCCTCAGCGTTATTAAACTAATAAAATGTTTCTTTGTCCTGCGTGCAATTGGACATGCCATTTTGGTTTTGAAGAGCACTAGATCGTGGTCGGATATACCAAGCATAATATCTACCGTAAACCCCAGGTGTTCAATGACATCATATACAAACACAAGATCTAAAAGCAAACTCGTGGTCGCAGTGACCCGTGGTGGTTCAACCACGACCTGCTTCAAATTTAGTGAAAGAGCAATATCAAGTAGCAAATCAGAATGCCTGCATGAAAACGAGACGCTCAACGATTCCCAGTTTATCTTTGGCGAGTTAAAATAACCGCACAAAATGATATGCGAGTATCGCTTTTTGTGTGATTGCTCAAATGTTTTCGATACTATTATTGAAGAATATGCTGTAGTCTGTTTCAGAATTTTCCTCGTGATATCGGGACCACAAGAAGAAGATAATTTCAAACGGTCAATGAAAATTATACGCCTGCAAAATCAAAACGAACGAGATCTATTGGAAATATAATATGGTCTTCATAGTTCGATAGTGATTTGCTAGAAGCGAAAGAAAATTCCTTGGCAAAAGTTTCATTAACGAAGTTAGCACTGTCACTGTCAGGTATGGGATTCAATTTCACATTTCACATTTCACATTTCATTTATTCCACATTTATCCTGTTACAGAAAAAATGTGAGGGCAAGGACTAAAAGCTGCTAGTTAAGCAGCTTGACTAAGGCCCTTGCCCCCTTTGATGTCAGCGTACAGCGGTTTCAAATCACACAAAAATTTACACACAATGATTAGATTAGTTTCTGCAGAAGTTCTTGCACTACAGCACAAAATACGATCAAATAATATTTTACGCGCGTACACCAGAAAACATTATACCGAGTCAGCACACGCACACACACACATATATATATATAAAAACTCTATACACAAAAATTTATACAACATGTGCATACTTCAAAAATGATATCTGAAACAAAGACAAATGTATTTATACAGAAATGTTTCATTAATTACAACATGGAAATGCCAATCCTTAATCTATTGCTTCATACTGTTAGATTCCTAAAATATTTAACGAGTGCGGGTCTTGACGCTGTTCTTATGTCCATGTCTGTGTCTTGAAGTGTGTTTAATAATACTGGCAAGCGATGTTCCAATCTATTAAAACCGTTATTTGTGCGCGAAAAGGGGACTAGCCAAATGTTTCTGTGTCGTATGTTGTAAGGAACATCCCAAGATTGTCTGAGATGGCAAAGCGAGAGAAAGCATGTATTGGATTTTGCCAACGAGATTTTATACTTCATACTTAAGTTTAAACTGTGTAGATGTACTGCAGGGACTATATTATATGTTGAGAAAAGCTCTATTGTATGGCCATCATACGGTAAGCCTGCAATGTGACGGATTGCTTTCTTCTGCATTAAAAATAGCCGGTGTAGGTTCGCCTTTGATGTCGTTGCCCAAACAAGGCTACAGTAATTGATGTGTGGGGTAAATAAGGCATTATATAACATTAGCTTTATCTTAGGTGGGACAATGTAACGAAGTCTGCACAGAACGCCACAGGCCTTGGCCAAGTTGCGAAGCACATTTGTTACATGTGCATCCCAATTTAAATGTTCATTAAATACTACACCTAAGGTTTTCACCTCACGTACAGTATCTATTTTTTCTTGGCCTATCTTTAAACAAATACCGTAATCAAGAATTTTTTGCGCAGGTCGAAATAGGACAGCCTTGGTTTTTTTCGTATTTATTTCTAATGAATTTACTTTACCCCATTCTATCAAGAAGAGATATCAAAGTCTGTTCTAATCAGTTAACACTGTTCCAGAAGTTTTTTTTTTACCAGTTAATACAAGTCATTGCAGTGTTACATTAGGGAAAGTTTCCCTAGCTTTTTGAAGGCTTTTTTTATAAGTGTGAACTGCAGCTCGTAATGCTGTCCAGTGCTCTGATTTTCCCGAAGACTTCGCCCTGGCATATAACCGCCTTTTTCTGTTTGCAAGGTGTTTTAACCAACAGGAGAACTATGGCGACCTGCCATTAATCGTGATTATTCTGCGAGGAACATACATTTCAATGAATTCATGCAGCTTGTTTATAAGCATGCACCAATTGTCGTTAACAGATCTTTTATCGAACTGAAGGAGAAAGTCATCGAGGAAAAGCTTGAGGCCGTCAATAATTTCAGAAGAATTTGCTTTGGAATAATTTTAAATAGTTACGGTTGTATTTACCGATTTATTAGAATTGTAACGGGGGCTTAGGTCAGCGCTCAGGCAGCGAAACCTCTGCTACGACAGAGTATCTGGTCTGTCCAGGTCGGCACGCTCTCGCTCTAAGCGATGGCAGTGCGGTTAGGTTAATGCCCTTCATCTTCTTCACAATGTCGCTGGGAGAAAAGGAGCCATCCTGGCGACTCATGGTACCGACAACACAACCGGGTCCTAGTTTGGCTTGAATCGTTCGACATGCACAGGCTCGTGGCCACGTCGGCGGAGATATGAAAGCGGTGTGAGCGGCTCAGTAATGCTGGTGACTGAGGATGTGCGCTCCAGAAAGCGGTAGGGGCCTTGGTAATTCCAAAGAAGTTTTTTTGAGAGGCCGGGAGCAGTGGAAGGGATTCACAGCCAGACGAGTGAACCGGGTGGGAAATCCGGATCAAGCTGACTTTCTTAATTTCGGTGTTTTTGGCGCCCTTGAGTGTCTGCCGTGAGCGACCGTGCAATCTGGCAGCAGTGTTCTGCGTGCTGGGCAGCTTCAGAAACACTTGTACATTCAGACGAGGCAGGGCGGTATGGGAAAACTGCGTCGATGGGAGCGGATGAATGCCGTCCAGAGAGCAGAAAATAATAGGGAGAAACAGGTTGTGGCAGTGTTGTAGGCGCACGTAATATAGGATAGAACGAGGTCCCAGTTCGTGTGGTTGGCAGTAACGTACATAGGCAATGTACATGTCACCAAGAGTAGGAATAAATCTTTAAGTTTGGCCATCTTTTGCGCATGCTATGCTGTACAAGCCCGATGAATTATACAGCACTGAGCGAGTGGAGCTTTAACGCCGCCAGCGAAGAAGGCGTGTCCTCTATCACTGAGGAGTTCTCGTGGAACACCGTGGAAGTATAAATCGCTGCAAATGAAGGACGCCACTTCACGAGCTGTAGCTGCCGGGAGTACGGCGGTTTCTGCATGCCGGGTGAGGTGATCAATGGCATCAATGACCCAGCGGCTGCCAGCGGCGGTGTGCAGCAGTGGGCCGTATAAATCTATGCCAGCACGGTCGAAGAGGCAAGGCGAACAATGTAGTGGCTGCAACTCTCCAGCGGAGTGATGAGGCAGTTGCTTGCGGCGTTGGCAGGAGCGGACGTACTTCAGGATGAAGTTATACATGCCGCGCCAGTAGTACCGGAGACGGATGCGAGTGTACGTATTGAATACTCCAGGGTGGCGGCATTGCGGGTCAGCGTGGAAACAGATGCAGATTTAGAACCGGAGATGTCGGGGAATGACGAGAAACCATTTCCGTTCATGAGAGTTGCGCCGATAAAGCAGATCATCACGAATTGCAAAATGTGAAGCTCGGTGAGGAAGGCCGTGGGACACTGCAGACGTATACATGAGTCGGAGAGGAAGTCAAGAAGAGAGGCAACCCAATTATCTTTACGCTGCTCGGAGGGCATGTCGCAGGTGGTGAGCGAAGGTGCAGCGCAGCGCATTCGAGGGCGGAGAGGCTGGCAAGTCCATTGAGCCAGGCGACCGGAGGGATGTTTTAACGAAGAGATCCAACACAGGGCATGGTGGTCGGTGACCACGTCAGAAGGACGGCTACAGAAATAAGGTTGAAACCTGCCAAGGGCCCAGACAATGACCAAGCACTCTTTTTCCGCCACGGAGTAGTTGGATTCGGCATTCGTGATGGTGCGGCAGGCGAAAGCAACCACATATTCCTCGACTGCAGACAGGCGTTGGGCGAGTACAGCCCCGAGGCCAATGACAGTGCCGTCCGGGTGTACTTCGGTTGAAGCATGCGGGTCGATGTGACGCAAGATGGGTGGTGTCGTGAGGAGACTGCGCAATGTGTTGTAGGCGTCGTGCCAGACAGGCGGCCAACTCAAACATCCACGTTGCTGCCGAGAAGCTGAGTTAAAGGAGCAGAAATGGCCGCAATCTTGCGAATAAAACGTCGAAAATAGGAACAGGAGCCTTGGAAGCTGCGCAGTTATTTAATGCAAGTAGGTTTTGGAAACGCAGTCAGAACACGAACTTTGGCAGTGCCGGGCCGGACGCCTTCTTTTGACACAGCGTGGCTGAAAATTGCCAGTTCACGAGCAGCAAAACCACTTTTTTAAGCGCAGCTGAAGGCCGGTGTCCGTAAGGCAGGTTAAGACGTGCTTCAGCCGGGACAGATGAGTCCTAAAGTCGGGCGGAAAGATCACAATGTCGTCGAGATGACAGAGACACGACTTCCATTTCAGGCCGCGCAGAATGGTGTCCATCATGCGCTTGAAACCAGCCGGAGCATTACAGAGGACAAAAGGCATCACGTTAACTTTATACAGGCCGTCAGTGGTCACAAATGCTGTTCTAGGGTGATCGTCGGCTGCCTTGGGGACTTGCCAGTGCCCACAGCGTTAATCGAGAGAAGAGTTCCGCTCCTCGACGGCAGTCCAGATCATGATCAATGCGCGGAAGAGGGTAAACAGATTGAAGGTAAATTCAGCGTGATGTGTAGTACGCAATGACCACTTAAGCCTGGCAAGTGGTCTATGGCGGAAACATAGTCTGCGTAGCTAGTTAGCAAAGGGTCTAATATACTAGAACTTCTAGCTGATGCCCTTGTCGGCTGTTGTTATTTGTGTTAGTGAAAAGGTGGAAGAAAGTGCTGAACAACTTGATGTTTCAGATGATCCGTTATTGTCTGAGGTGATGTTTGACCAGCTAATATCAGCGAAATAAAAGTCCCCAAAGAGAAAAAAGGGCTATCTGGAAACCTCGTTTGAATTATGCTCATAATTCCATGAAGGTTTTTACAAAAGTCAACGGGCTTAGATGGGGCGCGGTAGCATGCACAAAATAACAGAGCTATGTTGTTAATACTTATCGGTACGCAAATGAACTCCAGCGTAGTATCAAGATTAACTTCAAAGCATTCGAGATTCTCATGTACAGCAATTAACCGTCATTACGGCCAAAACAGTCACAACGAAATACACGCTAACACTCTTGCGAGGAAAATATTTCACCGTCGCGCACTGATTCACTGAACCACATTTCAGAATTATAATAATATCGGCGGCCGTTGTATCGACATTGCAGGATAAGCAATCACGATGACAAATAAAACTTTGTATATTAGTAACGCAGTTCAAGAGAGCAAGCTGCCGGGCTAGTTGGTGATGCATGTTGTTTACTAGGAAGCGCAAAAACGGACAAAGGACGGAGTAGGGGACACAAAAATACGTTCACGAGCACTCCTCGTCACGTCCCTCGTCCGTTTTTTGCGCTTCCTAGTAACCAATGTATATTAGTAAAAAGCATAGAGACATTGCAAAGCGCCTGTAAAGGTCGAAGGTCCGATTTATTGAGCTATCTTGGAGACGAAGGACCGGCGTTCGTGTCAACACGTGTTCCGTCTTTTTCTTGAACGCTATCATTTGTTGGTCACTATATACAGCACCTCTTCTTCGAAATACATTTGTTGTAACGCAGACTGAACAGCTCATTTCCCGTTGTTTAACTGTATGATGTGTGAATTTGAGAATTATTGGTCGTGTTTTTTCAGCTCCGGCCGAACCAACCCTAAGAGCGCGTTCATTGTCCATTTCGGCTAAATTTATCTACAATTTCTGGTGAACAATTTTCCGTATTGTTTCCTCAGATTCAGCTAGTGTTTCGGTCGATACATCTGTAAGATTGTAAAACACCATATTTTTTTCTACGAGATCGTTCCTCAAGTTCGTCCAAACGGAATTTAAGCATCTGGCTTTCTGTAAGAGCTCCTTCAGCATTCTCCGCAACTGCTCTCAATTCGTCCCGAACTGTATCGAGCAGTTCCAATTTATTTTCAACAATGTTAAGGCGGGTAGAGACGTTAGTAGTTTTTAAACTCAATTTTTCTGATTGGCTGTGAGGCTTTGTAAGGGGTAAAATATACGTGCCTGCACTTCTTCTATATTCGCGGAACGGCCTCTAAGATCATGAAGCAGTGCTAAAAGCGCGTCTCTGTTACTATCTCGAGATTTTTCGCCCTCTGAGGCAGCTTTCGCAGCATTATTGCCGTTCGATCCGGGATTAAACTCGACATCTCTGGACAGCAACAGTTTCATCACGCAGAGACACTCATTCACATGGTTAAAATGCAGCTGTGGCCATGGGAACACTAGAACGCAAAGGTGGCTGCACATCGCTCTTCGGGAAAACCTCGCCATCCACGTAAATACGTGCCCTATTTCAAGAGGAGTGGATTCTCGCCTTCTGCAGTAGCTACAGGCGTCCTCTCATCGTCCAAGGCCTCCATGGAACCGTGCCTGATTGCATCTGAGCTGGGCTCTGAGGCTAGGCTTAGTGCCTCCGCTGCCACGCTGGCGGAAGCAGCTCTCGCGGCAGCACCTGCCCCGCAGTCGACACCTGATCCGCGGCTCCAGGTCCATTTTTGTGCATCCGGTTCATCCCCAGATGCGCCCATCCTGCCTTCCAGAAATGCCGAACTGCTCATAAGTTATCTGCACCCAGGGCCAATGGCCATCCATTCTACACTTCCGGATGGGCCTCAAACCGCACGGCATGATGAACCGAGCATTCCAATGATCTTTTCAGCACCACTACGCCTGCAAAAGTGCCCTCGTGCATCTCACAAGCGTCCTTCGGGTGACAGTCAACCGATTTAATCTTCGGCAAAGTATGGCTCTAAAGGCAAGCGATCTTGTCCGATTGAGAGCGCGGCTGCGTCTGCACCCGTATCGTCATCCTACAAAGTGACCACTGAATCTCTGGCCAATAAAAGCCTCACGGATATACCTAACGGGATTTTACAGGCAAACTTGGACGCGTGCTTCGGAATCGAAGGTTTTCGGGGCTTCACGGCCAGTACAAAGCCCAACACTATTGATGTGTGGCTTCCGACTCTGACTGCAGCGTAGAACATCTGCAAACGCTGAAGAGTATTTCACTCGCAAGCGAAATCTCAGCGTCAGTCCAAGTGTATTCAGTTGATTGCTCCGACTTGCAGTGGTCTAAAAAGACGTGTACCCCTCCAGCGAATCGACGCCACCCTTGATTGTCAATGTGCTGCCAAATTCTTCTCCTATATAGATCATCGTCACGGCATTTCCGTAGACCACCTCCCGTGAAGCTCATCGTCATGTTGTCCACGTCTCCCACCTAAAGCCCTACCTCTCACCATCACCTGCCACGACCTAATTACACCGACACGGTCTTCTGCTACCGGGGGCCGTGCAACGGATATTGTGAACGAAGACGAGGTGAACGAAGTGTCTTGTCGGTACGTGTGTTGTGTGCTCGGGTGCTCTGTGCTCTGTGCAGGCCGTGTCATCTCGGCCCGTATGATGTGCCCCGGTCGTTCTTGCCCCGGTCTTCGAAGGACGTCGCTTACAACTTTCTGCCACGTTTCCCATTCAGACACAGTGCCATGTAGTGGACATGAAGGTTTATGTGTTTTTCCTCAAAATATTATTTCTAGGCGTCCTGTCTCAGCCGCTTTGATTGTCTGTTTTAAAGATTCCAAGCTCATGCCGGCAAGCAGTTTGAATGCGGCACGTTTTTTTGTATGGTTGAATTTGACTGGTCTAAAATTTTTCTTGGTGGCTTCAGTTCTTTTTTCTTTGAAGATATCATTCGGGATGACAACAAAACCACTCTCTTTGTCAGCCTTTAAAACTGTAAGGTCAGGCGACTTCGTAAATTTGGCTATGCTCTTCAGCAGAGGTTTCTTCCTCGGCAGCTGTTTGTGATGCATGCGACACCTTCCGCAACTGCCCAGTCCTTGTCTTTGTCATTGACTCCGCAGCCGTCTTTTTGTACCATCGCTGCTTTGAGCCGCAGCCGATTGTTTGCGGCTGTAAGCAGTACTTGGGACCTTTTTACAAAAGGTTCTTGATGCCGCTTGTAATGTCGACGTCACTAAGAGGGGTAACGGGGTTTGCACACTCACTTGGTCGGGCTTTCCATGGAAGTGAAATCCTCGTTGCCTTCCAGAGGAAGTGTATGTTTCCGGCTGCAGGCTTCCTGTAGCAATTGAAGAGGCAGTTTGCAAAGAAAGGCTCACTCCTTTCATACAGAAGAATTCGGAGCCAGTCGTGGTAATAACGCACCTGTCGCCACGATTCGGATGTAGTGACGGTACGAAAAGTCGGCTGGAAAATTGATGACAAAGATAGGGACCGCAAAATCTTTGTCCTTGTCAAAGATATGGACCGCGCAACTGAAGAAGGTGTCGCTTTGCGAATCCAAATTCATCACTGCCTCGGCTCCATCATTTGCACAATATTACTCTCCTTTCATCAAGAAAGGAACTCCTCCGGCACCGCACACGTGCTCTCGTCCCTCCGTGTGCGGTAAGCCTCCCCCGTGGTCTCACCCGTGCAGAGGAGGTTGCGCTTAGGAGGATCTGGGTCGGGGTTGCCCTCACTCCTGCCGTCACTCGGAAGTGGCCTCAGTACCGAGATTTGTTTCCTCCGCCAGGGTGTCCGATATATAAACACGAGGACATTGAGGCCGACATTCATCACTTCCTGTGGGACTGCCCAGCTCTCAAGCCTACAAGGATCCAGCACCTGAAGGTAGCGGGCCTTTCACCAAGCAACCCTGCTTCATACATTGCCTGGACGCAGGGACCGTACCATCGTTCTCGACTGCACTTCACCAAATCAGCTAGCCTTTTTCCATTTTTTTTATTCGACAAGTGTGCCATGAGGCATAAGTTGAAAAAAAGGAAGGGGGGAAGGAATACACGGGATAGAAAGTTAGAAGGAGTGAAGACCCGTAGCGCTGAGGTAGTCGCAGAGGTTGCTAGTGATACGGTTTTCCCTAGTCCACTTCACGTAGTCACTTTCGCGGTTCCACCGCAGGCCCACCTCCCTGAGGAGCCGTTTTCTTATAACAGCCGTCGCTGGGCACGTCTACAAGTGCGGCACATCACAAATGTCCGGTGCAGCGCTACAGTGAGGGCACCTGTCAGGTAGTGGCAGATCTTTGGCACGCCACCGATGACGGACAGATGGTGTCAGCGCCGCCCCTGCCCGAATCCGGCGCACGGATACCTCCTCCTGCCGAGTAAGACTACGGGGGAGAGGGTGCGAACACGGAGGAATTAGAGCGCGTGTTCGCTGGCGCAGAACTTCGGAATCGGAAACATGGGACAGGAACGGATCTGGGGAAGAGGGGAAGGTGGCGGATCGTTTGATGTATGAACATGGGTCATAGCATTCGCTTGAATGCTATGTGGATCCTGGGCATGGTCGCGAATCCAGTGTATGCGCACAGGACATGGATACTTTGCGCAGAGCACATGAATTGATTGTGAAATCTGGAATGTCCGTCGAACAGCCTTAAGCTGTTTAAGGGCGGCGCGGGAGTCGGTGTAAATATGAACTGTATTGAATGTTGGAACGAGCGCAAGGGAAGCAATGGCATTATAAATGGCTTGAAGTTCCAATGCCAGGGGAGTGCACGTATCCGCAGTATACGTCGCGCGAGTGTTGAGATGCGGACGAGATGGACTATACACAGCAGTAACCCCCCTCTCCGCAGAATGTGATGCATCCGTGTATAATATGCACCTTTCAGGCAGATACGCTTCTGATACCGACGGGGAAACAGAGGGGCGATTGTCAGTGAGCTGGCAAAATGACCACGGAGGAAGTGTCTTTAAACGACGAAGTTGCAGAGACTGTTTTCGAGCTCTATTTTCCATCCGTTGGTCGATGAGTTCACTGAGTGTATTAAGTTGGCGAACTCCTGTAGCACAGGTATGGGTGTTAAACGAGGCAGATATGTTATGACGCGCATAGCCTCACGATTTATAGCTTCAAAGGAGTCCCACTGTGTGCGGGTGAGACGTTGAAATTGTGCCTGCTATACTGTCCGTGGCTGAAGGATAGAGCGCACATGCTGGCGGGCCGTATGAGCACGGGCGCCACCAGAGCGCATATGTATGCGACGAATCAGACATAGAGTAGCGTGAGCCGATTTAGAGGTTGCTGTTAGCCACGGGGTGCCAGTCCCAGATGTATGGTGGAGAAGACCAAGAATACGGACAGTTTCTACCTGAGGAATCAGAGAATTATGTACGGTACAATTTAAAGGGGGAGCTTTCCGTAAGCCGGCTTTATTTCCAATGCGAATGAAACATGATTTTGTAGGAGAGAGTGTTAGACCGAGAGGTGGGAATCGAGATGTCAATACATCCAGCGAGTGCTGAAGGACCGACTGATGAATAGACGCATCTGGATGACAGCACCACAAGGTTATACCATCGGCATACGCAAGCACGCGGATAGAAGGGATGGTCTCTAGGGCTCGAACAAGAGGAATTAAAGCCATATTAAATAATGTGAGGGCGAGAACGGAGCCCTGCGGCACTACTCTATTGGAAGTGAAGTTACGAAAGGGCTTTCCGTGGACACGCACGCTGAAGGTTCAATTTGCTAAAAAGGCGTGGATGGAGAGGAGGAACCGGTGAGGGAGACCAAGAGTTTGAAGGGAGGCAAGAATGGCAGAGTGAAGGATGTTATCATATGCCTTTGTTACGTCTGTAGCGATTACGGTTCGTACAGGGTGACTCTGCGGAGAGTGGTCAAGCACGTCAGCAGCCAAAGTAGCAAGGCCGTCCTCCGTTCCAATTTGTGGGCGGAAACAAATTTGGGAATCTGGGTAACAATCATGGGATTCCATCCACCACGACAAGCGTGCGGCTAGAATGTTTTCATAAAGCTTGCAGATGGTAAGCGTAATGGAAATTGTACGAAGGGCCAAGAGACAGACTGGAGGGTGACCTGACTTGGGTATTGGAACCACAATAGAATGCTTCAAGTCTCCCGGCATGGCGCCAGAAAGCCACACCTCGTTAAAAGTACCAAGTAGGGTTTGCAAAGCCCTCCCTTTCAAGTTACGGAATAAGGAGTTAGGTATGCCGTCGTGCCCGGGAGTAGTAGTAGTTTTTAAACGTTCAATGGAGGCCAGCAGCTCTGCCATGGTGAGGTCAGAAGTAATCCCGTCAGAGGGCTCTGTAACCGATAAGTCAGGAGGAGACGTAGTGGTGCAGTCATGGTTTGGAAAAAAATTGACGGGCCGCTTGTTGTGCAAATGTGTTCCTCATCCACATTTAGCGCGAGGCGAATGCTTTCTGTGTAATCTGCAACCTGAGAAAAGCGCTCCATGGCGTGAAATACTCTCCTAAGATGTCGATTGCCCTGCGTAGAGGACAGGCGGGCACATCATGCAGCCCAGCGTTGCCTGCCTAGCCGCTTTGCATAGCGCCGCGCCCGTGCATTAGCGAGGTGAAGAGTAGGAAAAGCCGATGGGTCATCGGGGTGACGACTAGCGTAAAGATCCGCCTGGCGACGAAGAGCCCACAGATTCAAGAGATGCATGTCCGGGTTTGGGTCGTCTTCATTTACAGTAGTGGTAATAGTGTGAATATCGAGAACAGCAGAGAGAGTAGACAGTGCTGAAGAGGGCTTGAATGTAGATAAATGATTGTCTGCGCGTACAGAGTACCATGATGCTATGCGTACGCTGCGGCCTATTTTCCGTAGACGCGTAGGCGTGAGGGAGATAAAAAAAGGGCCGTGATATATAAGCACCACATCAACGACCTAGCCGTAAGAGTGAAAGGTACTCCGGATTTCGCTATAGAACAAATATTGCGATTTCCAATTCCACTTTGCCCAGACGGCTCAGCAATGCCTCACGACCTCGAGCTGACCGGAACCTGCAAGAACGCCATCACATGGTAGGAGGTCAGGTGCACGGGGGACATCAAGAAATTTCGTGGGACAAAGCGGCCCCAGCGGGCGCCTGACTGACAGGGATCCATGGAGGGACTTTTGTCCTGCCGTGCACATAGTTAGGCTGGTGATGACGATGTTGTCTGGCTGACGTTCGCAAAGTAGAGGTGGCTGTTAAGGAATATATGGCTGCAGGGGTCGGCAGACACATGCAGTGAGCGACTAATGGGTTCCTTATTGGGCGCTATTTCGTCATCCCCGACAAACGTTGCCTAACTTTATGAAGAACAAGCCTGATAAATTTTGGAGCCATTTATCCATAAAGAGAAAATCAGGAGGTCAAATACTGCATGGCGGTGCTATCATTCACAACAAGCAAGTCATCGCGAATCATTTTAATGAATATTTCCAGTGTTTTTTTCCATTCCAGTTCGAAGGGAGCAAAGCGATGACCTCCACAAATAAAACGACGATAAGTGGGGCTTGGTGTCTGTCTGGTGTCTGTGCAATGCGTCTGAACGTTCGTCTCCAAGTCCAGAAAACATCCCCAATATATTCCTGCACCGTTACGCTGAAATGTGATCAAAGTTCTTAGTCGTTATTTTCCGAGCGTCCATTTCGTCGGCAAACCTTCCTTTTGACTGGCGAGCGGCTGTGACTGGCGAGTACCTGTGCTCAAAAACGGCAACTCGACCCTCGTCCTGAATTATAGCCCCATTTCATTGCTATCATCATATTGTAAACTGTTAGAACACATCATTGCCAATTACGTAACTGCAAATAACAAATGTTTTCTAAGTCCACTTCAGCATGGTTTTGGGAAAGGTTATTCAACTGTAACTCAATAACCTTAAGTTGTGCACAGCTTCGCAGAAATCCTCGGTAGATCAGGCCAAGTAAATGTAGCTTTTCTAATATCTTACGAAAGCGTTTGATCTTGTTTCACATAGCAAATTATTTTGTACACTCACATTCGCTGGTCTACGTTCTTTCTTGATCAAATGGATTACTGCGTACCTCACTGACAGAACCCAGTTCGTTTGTGTTAGTGGTCGCTCCTCGCACTCCCTCCCGGTAGCATCTGGAGTCTCTCAGGGAAGCGTCCTTGGCCCGTTACTATTTCTTATCTTTAAAAACGATATTGTTAGCGTTATCACAGAACCAGTTCAAATTAGGCTGTTCGCGGGTGACTGCGTTTTATTCGCAGAAATTAAAACACCGGTGTACCAAGTAGTGCTTAACTCTAACCTCAACAGCATTAACGATTGTTGTTGCAAAAACGACATCAAACAAAATGCTGAAGCCCCGCCGCGGTGGCTCAGTGGTTAGGGCGCTCGACTACTGATCCGGAGTTCCCGGGTTCGAACCCGACCGCGGCGGCTGCTTTTTTATGGAGGAAAAACGTTAAGGCGCCCGTGTGCTGTGCGATGTCAGTGCACGTTAAAGATCCCCAGGTGGTCGAAATTATTCCGGAGCCCTCCACTACGGCACCTCTTCTTTCTTTCGTCTTTCACTCCCTCCTTTATCACTTCCCTTACGGCGCGGTTCAGGTGTCTAACGATATATGAGACAGATACTGCGCCATTTCCTTTCCCCAAAAACCAATTATTATTATTACCTAAATGCTGAAAAAACAGTTTTCATGAGGATAACTAACAAAAAATAGTCTATCTTCTCAATACCGCCTATCATCCTGGTGCCTATCAGAATTAACGCAGTACAAGTACCTTGGTGTACCAATAACTAATACCTTAAGTTGAAATGCTCACATTCCTAACATTTGTGCATCATCCTTCCGTAAGCTGTGTTTTCTTAGATATAAATTAAAACGAGCCTCTTCCGCAACTAAGCTTTTAGCTTACACATCAATTATTAGACCAAAATTAGAATATGCCTGTAGAGTGCGGGATCTTTTCACTAAAACTTATATCCATGCGTTAGAAATGACTGAGCGGAAAGCAGTTCGTTTTATATTTTTTAAATTCCGCACTACCAATTCTCCTACAACTTTAATGAATGCTAATGGCATACAGACACTGGAAACTCGAAGAAAGCTTTTGTAACTAAAATTTCTCTTTTTGTTGAAAAATAACAAGTTATCAATGATCCTGTACACTTACTTAAAACCATTAGTGACGCGATTAACGAGGCATCGTCACGTCTAGTCCTTAACACCTTATCGTGCAATAGCAAACTTATATAAATATTCGTCTTTTCCCCGAACAATAACTGAGTGCAACCAGCTTCCTCTGAGTGAACTAATCAGCAATGAGAGCATTGTCAATTTTTTATAAAGCTTTTGAATGTTGTATGTCCAGTTCTGGCGGAAAAAAATTGTGTTCAATATACCTATTTTGCATTCGAATCATGCATGTGTTTGTTTATTTTTTAATCTGTGTACTAAATTTTACCTTGCCTTGTATCTCGTTGTATTGCCGCTCCTACCTGGGCCTACCACGCCTGGCAGTATTGAATAAATGAAATGAAATGAAAGTAAAAAGTTGCTTTTCGTTTAGCCAAGATACAAGAAACGAGCGTCAACCGGAACAAATAGTCCATTGAAATAAGACGTTTTGCGGTGGCTGCTTGGCTCGTTGATAATACAGATGACCGATGTGCGCAAAACATTAGACGAACCACGTACACAGGAGAAACACCAGGACTGGCGCAACACTGTATTATCATTATGCACCAACTAGGCTCAACAGAAGTGTCATTCAAGTTCCTTACTTGTCTCATGAGCTGTGAAACAAGCGTGCGCTTAGTAGACGAAGACAGAGGCATAAAAGGAACAGACACCTCGACATTTCGTCTCTCTCCCTTTAATGCCTCTGTCTCCATCTGTGTGCGCTCAATACATTAAGAATGGGTTGGAGCGCATATGGGACGTTCCCTCAGATCATGAATGGTAGTTTACCAAAATTCTTAAAAAGAAATGTATACAACAGCCGCATCTTACTCTCTCACTCACAGTTATCTATGGAGCAGAAACGTGGAGGCTAACGAAAAGGATTCATTTTTGGGGGCTAAAATAGAAAGTCTAATACTTTTTCCCGCTGAATCGTGGCTGACAGTTCAATACCGCCAGATCCCACCGCGTGATCGCGTACACTACCGAGCGCACGCGGACTACGGCGGGCCTTGCTCAGAGAAAACAAAGGAATGACACTCTGGCTGACCCAAACACGCACTTATTGCTACAGAAACAATTACACCAGCTCAGTAAAGTATGTTGCCGGGATAGATGGTGTAGCATTTTGAACAGGCGCCTGCCCGCTGTGCCCTTGTTTCTTTTGTCCGTGTGAATTTATTTGCGCCAAGGTGTTTCTTTGCAAGTATCAAAATAACACCACCTAGCAACAAAATACACCTAGGAATCGAGATCGTCCGACTCACCAGCACGGTTGCAAGCGAATGTTCTAGCAACTCCGAAGCCGGATGGGACGAAATGCTGGAGAACGTTCCTCCCCGTGAGGCCTCGCCCGGCTGGCGGAGAGTGGTGCGCTGCGCATGGACGCGCCGAAGAGAGAATGCTCCCCGAAATGCTCCCGGCGTGCCTTTAGCGTGGGTTGCGGGGAGGGGGAGGGGGGAGGGACGGCGTCCGCAAAGGCCTTGTGGCACAATGCTTAACTCGCTCGCAAAACGTATGCAGAATGGTTGAAATGCAGGCCAGTTGGTTCATAGTAACTTCAAAAAAAAAACAGTCGCAAAAGACAAGGGGCATCTTGGAGGCATACCATATAAGTTTGTCAGGCCAAGACTGCATTAGCACAACTTTGGTGCGCTTACTCGAGAAGGAATTTGCTTTTTTAGGCCGGTCACGGTAGAGGTGTATATTGTGTGCCCTATGCTCTGTGAGTTTTGATACGGCTGTTGCGCATGCTCTGCTGGCCTTGCCTGGACTATGTTTTGTATAATAAATCTCAGTTCACAATCCAGTCGTTGTGGCGTGTACACTCCTTCTCTTGTCCCTTGTCTTTTGTGAGTGGTTTTTTCAAGTCGCAAAACGTGCCGGGCGACTTTGCAAGCGCAAACCCAAGCAGCCCAGGTAATTGGCCAAACATTTTTTTTATTTTATTTTTATTTAAGCATACTGTAAGCCTAGTTAGGCTCTTACAGGAGTGGGCAAAATAATGGGACAATTATACAAACAATAGCATATCCAGTATAACATACACGAGATACAAAACATGCGCCTGCAGTAGAAAAGACCATAGCAAGTAGGCTGAGACCATCAACGGTCAAAGGACATGCGCATTGCTATACATTGGAACCAGTATTGGCTAAGGCCAGCTCTAAAAAGGACCAGGACTGAACCATCCTGTTGCAATATTGGGCCGATTACCTGTGCTGCTTGGGGTTCGAGTCAACAAAGCCTTTTCTTGAGTTGAACGAGACTGGTGACCTCATGCGAGGTTACGGCAAAAAACTTGGCTGTGGTTTAGCTCTGCTTAAACCTGGAGTGACGGGAGCGCTACATCTGGCCGAGTGGAACTCGCTCAGTCGAATTGCAGTCAGTCTTTCGCCGCTCCGTTTCGCTGGGTGTTCCTTATTCATCTTCGTCCCTGGACGTGGATTCACTCTCTCCCCCTCTCCACTCCCCCTAACTCGGTTTCGCTGGCAGCAGCAGCTGCTCCGCACCACGTGACCAACCACGTGACCGGCCATGGCACCGCCACGGAGCTCAAGGGGTGCCACGCTGAAGGCTCGAAGTGCTAGCGTAGTGTAGCTATCGCTGCAAAACGAGTGGGCAGCAAAGTGCGCCCCTCTCAACACTATGGTCTGGTGGTCGTGTTTCTCCTGATGGGGTGCATGAATCTCCGAAAAACCCTAAGCCTAACTACGACTCTGACAACGACCCTGAACAAAACAAAGACCCGAAAAATGTTACGTGTGCGCAGCCGCGAGGAGACATCAGCTCTGTGTTGCGGTCCTACCCCACTCACTGCACGAAGCAGCTTCTGAGCGGTCGGCGCCCACCGTATCGGACGGTGTCGGAGCGCCCGTTGCTGCGCTGCAATACCAGCGAGTTTGTAGCGGCAACCGTGGCACCAGGCTCCCGGAGCCGCGACTCCTAGATTGAAACAGAGACAGGAGATAAAAATGTATACAGAAAACACGGACTGCCCGCACGGCTTACGTGCTCACTCGTTTCAGGCTCGGCAACTCCAATGGCACTAGGCCTCGCACTCCCTCGATGCGGACCAACTTGTTCTTGCGCTGGAAATTCTCCAGAGAAGACCTGAAGAAAAATGTGCTGAGCATGTGGACAATTTCAAACGCTCTACTGTGCTATACATGTCGCACTCAAGAAGGCATGCCGCAGGTCATAACGATTAAAATTCACGCTAGGCCTATCACTTACCATGTCCGGACAAAAGGCGGTCCTAGAACAGAATAGGCAGTCGTCCAATGTTTCAGAGGAAGCCGTAAGTTGGGCTGCAGATGTGGAGTTTTAATTGGGCGGATAAATAGGTTCTTCCCGCTTAATCACGGCTGAGACTATTCAAAACCGCAAGAACTCAGCCCGTGATCGCGTACGCTACCGCACGGCCACCATGGTGGACCTTGCTCTGAGAGAACAAAGGAACTACACTTTGGCTGACTCAAACAGGTATTTATTGCTACCACAACAATGACGTCAGCTAGCAACAAAATACGCTACGGAATCGATATCGTCCGACTCACCAGCACGGTTACGAGCGAATGTTCGCCCACGCTAGGGCAACGGGATACTCTGAAACCGGACGGGACGAGATGCGGCAGAACGTCCGTCCCCACGAGGACTCGCCCCGCTCGCAGAGAGCGGAGCGCTGTGCCTGAACGTCAGCGCGCGTCGAGCTTCCCCAGCCGACGAGTCTGCTGTCCCGCGCGCGCGCAGCAGCCACGCCGTCTGTGGCGCTCGTGTCGCTGCGACACCGGTGCCCTCCCTAGTTAGCCAGTTGAAAATAATTAACCAGGAAAGATGCATCGCGGGAAAGGAAACCAAAGGGGACGTCGTGAGGCAGAGTCCAAACAAGCTTAAGTTAAGGACAACACTGAGCGCTATGGAAAGAAAAACGACGGGTGTAACGTTGAGACCGGAAGCGGATTTAGTGAGTGAGGGAACAAACGCGGGTTAATGACATCCTAGTCGAAATAAGATGAGGAATAAGCGGGCTTGGGCAGGGCATGTAATGCGGAAGCAAGATCCTTAAAGAAGATCCTGGTCCTTGGGGGCAACGAAGTGGATTCCAAGAGAAGGCAAGCGCAGCAGAGGGCGGATGAGATTAAAAAGTTCTCGGAAATACGGTGGCCGCAGCTAGCAATGGAAAGGGCTGATTGGAGAGACACGGGCGAGGCCTTTGCCCTGCAGGGGGTGTTGTTGGGCTGATGATGATAATATTTCCAAGTTCAATGGAAGCATGCAGGAGATAGTGCGAACTGAGGGGGGCACCCTTGGCGAAGTCAGAATGAAATTCACAGACACTTAATATCCTGGAAATGCTTATGTCCACTGCCTGCTCCATAATTTTGGAACACACCCACTTGATGGAACCTAGTCGGTTATGCTTACAGTGCCTGTCTCCTTAAACTGTGGAGCTTTCAGCTAAATCTTCAGTTTGCTGGAACATATATGGTGTGGCAAGTGACTCTTGAAAAGTGATGGTCAGTTCAGGCTAAAGATCTATTTATTATATCGTATCTGCCACGTAAGCAATGTGATCAATATTTATTGCATCAGTTCTTTTAAAGATATCCAGGGAAGTGAAGGTCGTTTTCTATATATGCAAAGTTGTACTTTGACGCTTGAGAGAAAATTTATTACCCCTCTGGCGATTACTGTCTGCCCATCTGGTACCAATCTTGTAAGGCTTAGTTTTATTTTCTTGCTTCTCTTATTGTTTTTCTTTTCAAAGAATGAATTACTTTTAGTTTAGTTTTTGGCAGTCTCTGATGAACATCACCTGGAAGCCACTGCAGACGTTGTCGTCATCCGATTGACTATGCCGAGTACCGGGCAAAGGCCTCTCCCGTGTCTCTCCATTTAACCCCGTCCTGTGCCATCTGCGGCCACGTCATCCCCGCAAACTTCTTAACCTCATCCTCCCGCATGGCACTCTGACGCGAGCTTCTGCGCTTGCCTTCTCCTGGAATCCACCCCTCAAGGGACCCTCGGTTACCTTGTATATATGCACTGGCTGTGCCCATTTCTTCTTCTTGATTTCGACTAGTATATAATTAACTCGCATTTTTCCTGCCCCCCCCCCCCAACAGTGTTCTCTCTTCCTGTTTATTAACGTCACACGTACACCTATCGTTTTTGTGTGTATTTGCTCGGTACGCTGTCCTCAGTTTATGTGAATATCTTTTAGTTAGCCTTTACATTTCTGTCCGATAGGTTGGTACCTGTAAGATGCAGTCGTTGTTTTTCTCCTCTTGGGGGATATTGATGGTTCATGGTTAATGGGGGTTTAATGACCCAAAGCGACTCAGGCTATAAGGACCGCCGTAGTTAAGGGGTCCGGCAATATCGACCAGCAAAGGTTCTTTAACCTGCACTGACATCGCACAGCACACGGACTTCTAGAATTTCACCTGCATCAAAATTTGACCGCTGCGGCCAGGATCAAGCCCGCATCTTTCGGGCAAGCAGCCGAGCGACATATCCACTGAGCTACCGCAGCCGATCATGAGGGATATTAAGAAACTGCCATTCATCACACGAGAGTGCCGGCCAAATCAACTGGACACCATTCTTATCCTCCTAGTTATTTCACTCTAGGTCCCTATTCCACACGCCGGAAATCTGGCGCCAGCTTCAAATGCTCGCCTTCCCAAATCCCGCAGTTTTGTTCCATATCTACACCACCCTCTCTCCCCAACTGGAGATTCTGCGGTGTGGCCACTTCATGTGTACCTTGTCCTGTCGCCCCTTTCTCCTTAATCACTACCAAGGAGCAGTGAGATATGGCGCGGCGCACTTGCAGCAAAGCCTTCAGGCTCGGCTCGTCCAGAGTGCTGACCGCGTTGCGAAGGCGCATAAGCTCATGGCCATGCGGCGGAGTTTACCTGCTGCGTTATGAGGGGCTCCAGCCTTCCACTCAGCAAAAAAGTTTAATGTCTCTCTGTCGTAGTCAGGATCTGCGGTAACTACCAGCCCAAATAAGTTGCATTCCCTTATCTCATCCATTGTTTCACTGCTTGCTGCAAACTCTTGTTCCCTTCCAAGGCAGTTCAACATTATTTCATATTTTAGTGTTATTTTTAGGCTCACTGTCCTGCTCTGCCTGCCTAAGCCCTAAATCAGGCTTTGCAATTGTGTCTAACACAATTGAGTAACAAGGCGATGTCATCAGCAAACCGGACATTTCTAAGGCATTCTCCATTAGCCTTTATCCCCAACTCTTCCCAATCCACTGCTCTGATTACCTCCTGTAAACACGTGAATAGCACTGGGGAGGTCGTGTCTCCTTGTCCGACACCATTCTTGAAGACTATTGTAGGTGTGTAACTGCTATAGATATTTACCAGTCATTTTACACATGCCTTGTTGCAAATGGGTTGCAAGCCCCAAGGGTAGCGTTGGCCTGGCGACCTCGGGCACAGCTGGAAACATCCGAAGGTCCTGACAAAGGATGAGTCGACTGGCAACAGAACAACTTGTTTATTCTGGCATCGCAAAAGAGCAGCCGGTCAGGGCGACCACGTTACTCGAAGGAAGAAATCGAAGTCCCTTTGGCGTCCGGGGCAGCTGCTTTTTATACCCTCGGAGTCGAGGGCAAGAAGGAACGGCTAGGGATGAGTCGCACGAGACGGCGACGCACGGACATGTGGAGACGTGAAGTGACGCGTCCGCCGGGCCGGCGCCGGTCAGACCTCCTCGCCTCCCAGTTGGGGAGCTCCTCTCCCCGGCTGCCGCGCTTTGACAAGCGTGGGCACCAACATGCACACACACACACACACACACGACGACACGTGGCATCGAAACCTGCCTGGACGCGCTTGGCGAGAGGCGTTACGGCAGCACTGAACGGGCCCAAAATGACCGCCACTTTGAACGAAGCCCCGGCGTCCGTTGCATCCGCGCCGGCTATACCGCGCGTCGTAGGCGAAACGTAACAGACCGCCCCGCCGGGAGAAGGAGATCCCGATGGTAAGGGGACTGCATCCGCTGTCCGGAGGGATGTCGCTCGATGATGCTCGTAATCGAAACCGGTCGTCCCTCGACGTTGCTTGAGCGCAGCGCACAGAGAAGGCCTCGTTCTCAGGTTCAGGTTCACACAGGACACTGCAAAGTGACTTCGGGAGAGTTGCCATTTTTGTTCTCGTTCCCAGCAAGCGTTAGAACTACGCCGAAACGCAACTGCTCAGTCAGCAAGCACGAGACAACCCTCACTAAGCTCTGCCAGGCTCTTTCCCCTTTTATACTACTGCCTAGTTCCTTACAGTAGTCAAGCAGCACTCAGAACGCGTCCACAAATTGGAAAATTGCACTAGAAAGCACATAATCACTTTGAAACACTAAACAAAAGCAATATGTTAAAAATCCTGCCTCAGGAAGAAAACATCACTAACAAACAACTTTGAGGCGGATTCCTACGTTAGGGGCTTCGACTTAAGCCATCGGCGTTACCGTTGAGACTCCCCTTTTTGTAACGCACCTCAAAGGAATATTGTTGCAAAGCGAGGCTCCAGCGCAGGAGACGGCCATTTTTGGGAGAGATGGTCTGCAGCCATTGGAGAGGGCAGTGATCCGTCTCAATGATAAACCTCGAGTCGGCTAGGTAGCTCGACAATTTCTGAACGGCCCACACGAGACACGCACACTCTTTCTCGGTGGCGCTGTACGCCTGCTCACGACAGGTCAGCTTACGACTAGCATACAGGACGGGGTGTTCCCCTTCTCCATTTTCCCGTTGGCACAGTACAACGCCCATGCCTCGCTCACTAGCATCGCACTGAACAACGAACCCTTTTGTGTAGTCTGGCGATCGTAGCACAGGCTGGTTTGTTAGGGCGCTCTTTAAGGCGCTAAAAGCTCTTTCCTTTGTCTCGCTCCAGACGACTGTTTGGGGCTCTGTTTTTCTTAGAGCATCCGTCAGGGGAGCCGCGATATCGGAGTACCTGGGGATGTACCTCTGATAGTAGCCGGCGACACCTAAGAACGACCGAATATCGGTCTTCGTGCGCGGTTGTGGGAAGTCTCGCACAGCGGCCACCTTTATTTCAAAGGGGTGGCGACGACCCTGTCCAATCACGTGACCGAGGTAGACAACCTCGGCCTGTGCTAATTGGCACTTGGGAGCCTTGACTGTCAAGCACGCTTCGCGCAGGCGGGCTAGCACTGCCCGCAAGTGTGCCATATGCTCAGACCAGGATGCGGAGAATATCGCTACGTCGTCTAAATACGGTAAAGCGAATTCTTCCTGTCCCCGCAACACTTTGTCCATGAGGCTTGAAAAGCATTATGGCGCGTTCTTCAAACCAAAGCTCAAAACTTTAGGACGGAATGTTCCCATTGGTGAAATGAACGCCGCATACCTACTAGCCTCTTCTGTAAGTGGAACCTGCCAATAACCCCTGACAAGATCTAGGGTGGAAATAAACTGAGCGCTACTAACTTTCTCAAGGCGCTCCTCGATGTTAGGGATTGGATAAATTTGATCCTTAGTGATGGAATTAAGCCTGCGGTAGTCGACGCAAGGACGAGGTTCCTTGCCCGGTACCTCAACTAAAATCAAAGGGGAGGTATAATCACTCTCATCCACCGCAATAACACCGAGCTGTAGCATTTTCTTTACCTCAGCCTCCATAATATCGCGCTGGCGGGGTGACACCCGGCACGCCTTGGATCGTACTGGCTCTGGGGAGGTAAGTTCTATATCATGAGTAAGGACAGAAGTCCTACCAGGCCTCTCAGAGAACTGACCTTGAAACTCTTGTAAGAGTTGGTGTAGTTCGGTCTTCTGCTCAGGCGACAGCGGTGCTTTACTGAGTAAGTCACTAATGACCTGATCGGTGTCTTCCCTGTTCGTCACTGAGCCTAGTCCCGGAAGCTCGACCGGAAGCTCTTCTAACTTTCCCGTGTCGGGCATTTCCTCTCCAGTACATGGTGCCTTCAACGCTACAGGCTCAATTTTATTCAGTTCGGACGTGCTCTGAATATCAGCTTGCTGCGCCTCCGACCCTTTCTCAATGTTCGACAACGTAAGCCCCGCAACTACCGCCTTTGCAGCGAGCTCCCGAACTCTCGATCTGGTTAAGGCCTGAACGCTAGCCTCACCAAACAAAAGCCCCTTCTCGCGCAGGAGGTGATCGGACCTGTTCGAAAATAGGTACGGGTACTGGGGGGGCAGCATAGATGACACTACGGCCTCCGTCTCAAGTGCTCTGAAAGGTCCTTCAATAAGCACTTTTGCTACGGGCAGACACACGCTGTGAGCTTCCACGGCTTGCTTGATCCATGCGCACTCGCCCGTGAACATATCGGGTTCTACGTAAGAGGGGTGAACTACATCTATTGTAGCTGCAGAATCACGAAGCACTCGGCACTCTTTCCCGTTCACGAGGAAGTCTCGCATGTAAGGCTCGAGAAGCTTCATGTTCTCGTCAGTGCTACATAATGACAAACACACGACTTTTCTTTTTGTTTCTGGACACTGCGCCGAAAAGTGACCTGGCTTCTGGCACGTATAACACACGCGCGCTTGCCTCCTCTCGAACCGCTTTCTGCGTTCGGCTTCGGCTGCCGCCGTCTCCTTACGTTCGGTCGGACTGCTTTCACTCGCATCCGCACTACGTGTGTCCCCCCTTACTCTCATGGGTGCGAACTTCGGCCTCTCAGACTTGGAGCCAAATTCACCCTTTTGACCGTCCTTAGCTCCGCGAGCCCGACGCGTCACAAACTCCTCGGCTAGCTCGGCGGCTTTAGCCACTGTACTAACGTCTGGCCTATCCAAGACCCAGTACCGCACGTTCTCAGGTAACCGACTATAAAACTGTTCCAGCCCGAAACACTGCAGAATTTTCTCGTGGTCACCAAACGCTTTCTCTTCTTTGAGCCACTCCTGCATGTTTGACATAAGCCTGTAGGCAAACTCTGTATATGACTCACTTCTGCCTTTTTCATTTTCTCGAAACTTCCGACGGAACGCCTCCGCTGACAGCCTGTACTTTTTTAGCAGACTCGATTTCACTTGGTCGAAATCCTCTGCCTCCTCTCTCTTCAAGCGAGCGACTACGTCGGCCGACTCGCCGGGTAACAAAGTGAGCAAGCGCTGTGGCCACGTTTCCCGAGAGAACCCCTGCTTCTCGCACGTTCGCTCAAAGTTAACCAGGAACAAACCAATGTCCTCTCCAAGCTTAAACGGCCGCATCAGGTCAGTCATTTTGAACGATACCCGTTCTCCTGCACCGTGTGCCTGACTTCCATTACGAGCGCGTTCCATCTCTACCTCGAGACGCTTCATTTCAAAAGCGTGTTGACGGTCGCGCTCTTCTTTCTCTTTCTCTTTTTGTTCTTTACGTTCGCGCTCGTCTTTCTCTTTTTGCTCCCTCTCCTCAATCGTCTCAAGGCATTCCGACAGCTCGTCATCCTCAGCCTCCAACTCAAGAATAGACCTTAGCAGTTCTGGTTTTCTGAGTTTGTCTGAGACATTCAGACCCAACTCTCTTGCAAGCTCCAGCAATTTCGGTTTGCGCAACGACTTCAAATCCATGGCTGCTCCGAATGCTGCTTTCTCTACTGCCTACTATTGTCTTGCCGCAAACTAACCCGGCAGCAACGACAACACAATTACCAGCTCTGTTTCTGAAACTAACAAAAGCCTGGCAAAACTCAGAAGAAGAAAGTCCCGCACTCACCAAACCTCGCAGCCAAGAATTCAGCGCAGTCGTTCCGCTGCAAGCAACCAGTCATCACACAGGGCTCGTTGCACTGCTCCCGGATGGTCGTTGTGCTGCTCAGCATACAGTTGACCGCATATCTTCGCTGCTGGCCTCCGTTGTCGCGATCTCACCGCTGGCAACCAGTTGTTGCAAATGGGTTGCAAGCCCCAAGGGTAGCGTTGGCCTGGCGGCCTGGGGCACAGCTGGAAACATCCGAAGGTCCTGGCAAAGGATGAGTCGACTGGCAACAGAACAACTTGTTTATTCTGGCATCGCAAAAGAGCAGCCGGTCAGGGCGACCACGTTACTCGAAGGAAGAAATCGAAGTCCCTTTGGCGTCCGGGGCAGCTGCTTTTTATACCCTCGGAGTCGAGGGCAAGAAGGAACGGATAGGGATGAGTCGCACGAGACGGCGACGCACGGACATGTAGAGACGTGAAGTGACGCGTCCGCCGGGCCGGCGCCGGTCAGACCTCCTCGCCTCCCAGTTGGGGAGCTCCTCTCCCCGGCTGCCGCGCTTTGACAAGCGTGGGCACCAACATGCACACACACACACACACACGACGACACGTGGCATCGAAACCTGCCTGGACGCGCTTGGCGGGAGGCGTTACGGCAGCACTGAACGGGCCCAAAATGACCGCCACTTTGAACGAAGCCCCGGCGTCCGTTGCATCCGCGCCGGCTATACCGCGCGTCGTAGGCGAAACGTAACAGCCTCTTCTACTAAACATTTGTTACGCAATGCCTAAATGAATGACAGTTTTGAATGAGTCATATACTTTCTCGCATTCTATGAAGGCTATGTATAGAGACTGGATATGTTATGAGCTGTTCTCTATTGCCTGCTTGATGGAGTGAATCTAGTCTTTTGTTGAGAAGAGTCTATGAAAGCCTGCCTAGTGCTCTGGTTTACTGATGTTTAAGGTTGCTTTAATTCTGTTAGCGATTAACTTAATAACTACCCAGTAGTATTCAAGTTCTTGATGTACCTTGTGTTATTGATGTAGATGATATTAGCGTTCTTCAGATACTTCAGCGCTCTACTGGGCATGATACTGTATACAAGATGCAAAGTTATCTAAGCAAAATGTCCCCATCGTCCTTCAATAAATCTGCAGTTACTTTATACTCTTTGGTCGCTGCCGCTGCGGTGGCTGAGTGGTTATGGCGCTCGGCTGCTGGCCCGAAAGTCGCGGGTTCGATCCAGGCCGCGGCGGACGAATTTCGATGGGGGCGAAATTCCTGAGGCCCGTGTGCTGTTCGATGTCAGTGCACGTTAAAGAACACCAGGTGCTCTAAATTACCGGAGCCCTTCACTACGGCGTCTCTTATAGCCTGAGTCGCTTTGGGACGTTAAACCCCCATAAGCCAAACGAAACCTCCTTGGTCGCCTTTCCTCTCTGCATTGTTTGCAAAGCTTCCCTTGCTTTCCATTTTGTTACCGCTGGGATGTTTAATTGTCCACAAAAAAACTTCTAGATGAAACCAATAAGGAATCTGAAGCCCAACATCAAGCCAAAATTACCCAAAATATCCATGAATTTTCCGTCCAAATACTTCACACAGAATTATTTGCCATAGCATAACCCGGAGCAAGTTTGAATCAGCCCCTGCGTTCACAGCGCAGCATAGGGCTTCTGTGATTGTAGTAGTGGTTTGAGGATCAGTACAAAAACGCTGGTGTACTAAACTAATGCACTTAAGCGAAAATTTAAATACACTGCAATACGGAAAAAGAACATTTCCTAACATTTTCCCTTCCCGATTCCGGAGACTACTCGGCCATCACCGAAGCCTCACGCGCTACATGTTATAATTGGTAGCCTCTCTCGCTAATTGCTCTCAATTGTCCTGTTCGTCATCTTTTATCCGTTCTTAATGCGAAAACATTAGATGGCTCATGGAGAGAAAAACCCGTAGTCGCCCAAAACATGGCGTTAGAAATCTCGCATCTGATTGGCAGAAACGGTGTCAGATCAAAGGCAGGAAAACATGAAATAGTAACGAGTAATAGTACTGTAGTACTTGCAACTGCACCAAATACAAAGGAATATAATAGAATTTAATCAGAATTAGAGTTATAATAGAATCGGAATAGTATTGGAATGCTTTCCCACTACTGGAATGTAAGTTCTTTAAGCGCTCCCGGTAGTTTTGTCTTCGCTAGGCCACCGTGGCTGTGCTCCAAGAGAGATCATCGAGAGGAGGTACGTCGCCAACGGCAGCCTCGTATAGCCGGGCGGGAAGGAGAGAAGGCGACCAAACGCGTGGCGGCTCAGTGGCTAAGGCGCTCGTCGCTGCGCTAGTGTACCCGGGTTCGAACCCGACCGCGGCGGCTGAGTTTCGATGGAGGCGAAACGCAAAAGGACCGGTGTGCTGTGCGATATCAGTGCACGTTAGAGATCCCCAGGTGGTCGAAACAATTTCCGGAGCCCTCCACTACGGAACCTCTTTCTTCCTTTCTTCTTTTACTTCCTACTTTATCTTTTCCCTTACGGCGCGGTTCGGGTGTCCGCCGAGGTATGTGAGGCAGTTACTGCGAGGTCTCCTTTTTTGAAAACCAATGTTCATTTTTTTTACGAACATGCTGCGCAAACCGAACAGCGAAGGAGCGCTACGGCGCGTCTACCCGGTGGCTTCGCATTGTAGTGCGAAAGCACGATTAGCCGCCTACCCCGCAAAATCATAAGGTGGACATGAAGCTGTTGTGTATCAGTCGGACGCCAGGATGGAATAGAACGGTTGTTTATTGATGTAGTCTCTTTTAAATCTTGATGAACATGAGATGCACCGACTGCGGCTTGCATGGCTAAAAATCGGTACTCATGCAAATCCAATGTCAGTATGAACATGCCATATCGGTAGGTACAACACCCCACTTGGTTTGCTCTAGGATATCCCCCCGACAGTCGTGTACTATGGGCCCTCTTCCTGTACTGACTTTATTGTATTCATTATTACTCTGTGCGTACTCATGAACACTCATGCAGTGATGGGAATGCTGCGCCAATTGCGCCAGTCTGCGTGTCACCATGTCGCGCACTTTTGCGTGCGCTCCCAGACACCCTTAGAGCGTGTGGGGGTAGCGGTCTCGGTCACAGAGGAGATGCCCACGACTCAGCGTGACAAGTTCAGCCGGAGACCAGCTACCAAGTGACAAGGAGGTTGGTCGTTTGGTGCCCAGCTTTCGCCGGCCGCAAGCCAGAGAATGGGTCGGAGCCAAAGGTTCACAAAACACAACAAAGTTTATACAGCTGAGAGACGACACAGATGCTTTCACAATCACTCGTACGAGGAGATACAAAGTGATCTACAAATACAATGCACTCGTGCAAAGTAACAATATAGAGAGATACAATTCAACAAAATCCTTGCACCTAAAGTGCACCAGCACAGAGCGAGACAAACAAACAAAACACAATTTGTTCACCGAGCACTGCGACAGTCCGACGACCTGAGGAGCTCGACGGGGCCGACCCGCAGGTTGGCGCACGTTGCCTTGCTGGTCCGGGCTGGGCGTGTGTTCTCCCGGGAGTCGAGCGGGCGCGCTTCTCTGAAGCTTAAACGGCGGCTCGGGCTAACAGACATCTATCTGTTGCTGCCAGCAAGAAAAGAAAGTGCACAGGCCTACTCACTGGCTCAAGCCGAGCCACAATCGCTACCACGTGCAGATAGGAGACGTGAAAGATGGGATAGCAAGACAGGATAGTAAAGACGCGCTAAAGACAAGGCCGATCCCGGAGGTAGTGCAATACCGGGCCAACCGATGGCGGGAGTGAAGCATCCTTAAAACTCTCAGCCACATTTCCAAAAATAAGTCCAACTTGGACCCGTAACAAATGCTCCACGGGTCCGGACTCCACGGGACAGACAGCGGTTGAAGCCCCTCATTTATAGGCGCAGTCCGCGTCTGTTTGTTGTTCGCGCAAAAGCAGGCGCGCATTGGTCGAGCGCGGAAACCACCTTCTAGAACTATCTAGGTCATTCGCGGCACGCAGAGTCATCGGTGCAGGAGCGAAGGGGGAGGGTATCACTTTGACGCGGTCAAGGTTACCCCCTTTCCGTCGACAACGAGCAAAAACTTCGACATTCAAGAAAAATCGACGCCGCGCGTGTCTATGTTTACTTTGGCGCCTCGCCGGCGAGCTGAGTGAAAAGCCCACGCACGCTTTACGCCCTCTCCGGGGGTTCTTCCCCGCTGTTTTTTTATTTACTTTACCGCGCGTGGGCGCGATTGCTTAGGCGCAGCGCCGGTATTTTTCGAAAATGCACCGAATTTTGTGACACTGCGTCATTATGAAAAAGCTGTTACATGCTGCTCCAAACAGCGGGTTTTGCGAAAGTGCCCCAAAACGAGCCGTCGCCAACGTTATGCGGCGGGAGTTACTGCCGTGTGCGAGAAGTATGGTGTTATGGTCACGGCTATTGTCCGCCAATGAAGGCTTAGAGAGTAGCCGATAAAATCCAGTCCGATCCAGTTCTCAGTCTTCATCTGCAGTGAACTAGACAGGGGTAGTGGGGCGAGGGAGGCCGGAGAGCAGCGGCGTCGGTGAGGCGAAAACCGCGGAAATCTTGAGCCGCCGCGTGGTGGCGCTAGTGCGCCTTTCACCTGAAAGCCGCGCGCAGTGGCATGTTTACCGGTTGCCTGCAGTTTCACGTGAACGCTTCGCGTTTTGTGTGTGTGTGTGTGTGTGTGTGTGTGTGTGTGTGTGTGTGTGTGTGTGTGTGTGTGTGTGTGTGTGTGTGTGTGTGTGTGTGTGTGTGTGTGTGTGTGTGTGTGTGTGTGTGTGTGTGTGTGTGTGTGTGTGTGTGTGTGGAGACAAAATTATGAGATCAGAGACACTGAATGTAATTTGTGGGGTTGACTTGGGGAGATAAGTACGTTCTCCCCACTCAATCGCGGCTGACACGGTTCGCCCGACAATGTTCGCCCGCGCTAGGGCAAGGGATATATACTCCGAAGGCCGGACGGGACGAGTACGGGAGCCTGTCTCCCCGTCGCTTCCTCGCCCCGCCGGCGAAGAGAGGAGCCGCGAGCGACACGTCCGCCCGCGCCGACGATCCCAGCCGAAGCCCCTCTGCCCCCTCTCCCGCGCGCGGGCTTTGGCAGTCTCCCGCGCAGCGATGCTGGTGCCCTCTCTTGCCAGTTAATGTAACTGACAAGGGAATGCGCTCAGACTAGAGGTGATACTGCCGCTGCCTCGCGGGAAAACAAACTCAGGGGGCTGCAGGGCAGGTCCCCACAAATTCAAGGGCTTGCGGAATTTCACTTCATCCTAAACTTTTTTTAAAAAAGATAAGAGTATCAAACCATTCTCCTGCAAGAAGGGATATCTGATGAAAAATGTGTCAGCATATAACTTGGCCTCCGTAAAAACTTTCCAAAAGTTTACATCATGAACGAATTGTTCTTCAATGCGCACAATTCAGTCAGTTTGGATATTCACTCAGATTTCTGGCGCTCTCTTTTTCATCAATAAAAACTACGCTAAATATTACATATGTGGCATACAGTTATCTGTATGCATAACCTGCAAGCTCACTTAATGAACTTGAAAACCGCTAGCCGAGGTGTCGATGAGCTCACAGCAACTCGTCCTAATGTGGCATAAAAATTAGCGACGATATACTGAAATAAACATGTATCCCTCGCACATGCTCTTTGGTTGTCCTCTGCACTTTCATGCTCTGTAGTCTGCTCAACAAGTCCTTGTACGGCCGTCAAGCTGTTCTCACAGCGTTTGCCAAGGAGCATATTAGTAGAGATGTTCAGAAGATTTAATTTTATTCGATTTGCCACAGGCTACGTGGCAGACAGCATTTTGAAACTTAATCCCCCGGGCGGCCGCGGCCGACGCTTTTCGATGAAGGCGGAATTAAGCAAGGCACCCGAGTACTGTTCAGTGCCAGTGCACGTTGAAGAGCCTGCGGTGGCCTAAATTCATGCTTAGCCATCCACTATGGGGTCTCTCATTGCCCATGTATTGCTTTGGGGAGGTAAATACCATATCTCCCATACATGTTGGTATACTGCAAGCAACTCCTTCCTGAAGACAAAACACTGCAGCGCACGTGACACACGGGCATGTTTAACGGCATTAAATCCCTAAAAGTACATTCAGCAGTTTGAATAGGGTGGAAGTATGCACCCATCAACTGTATGGGTATGCACCCATACAGTTTCACTACAGCGCCATAACGTACTCTACCGAACTCATCAGAACTCTATACCAACAGCATCCAATATACTCTGGCTCTTATAGGGAATTTATTTTCCTGTTTCAATAACGCTGCCTAGCTGTGACACTCACAAGCTTCCTTTTATGCGCTCAAAGGTACGTACGCCCTTTTAGCGTTAAAGGCCGGCCCGTTCGCCATAAAATCCGGTGTCGGCGTCGGCGTTGTGAACGAAAAATAACGAGTATGGCTTTGACATGGCGTCCTCAGAGAACAAACAAGGAGGCAGGTGGACCACCTAGGTCACGCGACCTTGTGGCGTCATCACAACCTGCCCATCGGACAGTGAGCAAACTTCCCACCATGGCAGGTGGCAGTTAAATTAATTATTGGTCGCTCGGTAACAGCGACCTGGGCCGCACAAGGTCTTTATTGCTCGGAGCACCTGTCATCGCAGGGCAGTGGCGCATTGCCTAACAGCTGCGCCACTGCGCCAGGATGGTTATGAGGAATCCCACAGATCTATGAGCGTAAAGTAGAGAATGACCTGCATATATGGGAATCATTCCATTACGCTATCGCGTCATACACTTCAGGCGAATCTTATGTGTGTCCAATTTTTGTTCGAGGTGTCAGTGCAAAGCAAATATTGTGCGATTCACGTCAAAGCTAGAGAGTTTAATTTAAGCACCGTGTTTAGAGCGATCTTTATGTTCGGAGTTTACCTGCAATCAGATTTAACATGGCGTAACCAAATTAATCTAACTTAAACATCGGACAACCGCTCACTCGGCCTACTAAAGCATAACCTGAGACTGAATCCCCCGCACCTGAAAGAACTCGCGTTCATCTCACTCATTCGTCCGAAGATAGAATATGCGTCAGCCATCTGGGATCCTGATCAAGCCTACCTCATAGCTAACATTGAGTCCTTGCAGAACCGTGCTGCGCGTTTTATTTTTTCAGACTACTCACATACTACCACCAGCGTCACTGCCTTAAAGAATCGCGCCGAATTAGAAGACTTATCTTACCGCCGTAAACTATCGCGTCTAGCACTTTTCCACAAACTGCATCATCATCCTTCGCTTCACCACAATTTTTTCAAATCACCTGCAGCCTTCTTTCCGCGGCTCAATCATCCGCACAAAGTTAAACGCATCTTGTGTCATTAATCTGCATTTGCGCCGTCATTCACACCACGCACCATCATTGAGTGGAAGAGTTTACCATCGCACATAGCCATTGAATCTAACGCCTCCACATTTCTAGCTCTCATCCGCAGCTACGTTGGCATTTGAAATATTTGTAGTGTTCGAAAGTTTTGAATGTTTTCTTTTTTCCAGTTCCTGTACTTTTGTGATTACTTCTGTTTTTTCGTGCCTATTAGGTACACTGTAGTACTTTACATCTCCTTTATGCCTAACCTTTTTCTTTAAACCTATAATTTGTATTATATTGTTTTTATCGCCTACTATTTATTTATTCTCTGGTGCTAAATTATTTTTCTATATTATACCTAGCCTGTTTATTGTTCCTCTGCGCGTTAATGCTGTTCCTTGACGTGTTTTTTACACTGACCCCCCCCCCCCCCCCCCCCATGTAATACCCTCGAAGGAGAGCCTTTAGGGGTATGCTGAATAAATAAATAAATAATGTTATTCGATCGAAGCACTTGTTTGCGGAGTAATTTCGTGCATCATCTGAATAATCTTTTCGGACACTATACCGGCCATGGTGACTGCCTTAATTGGAGGAATGCAATAACCGCTGAGCGTGCTATGTATGTCGCAGACAAACAAAAGTATGGACCACGATTCGGCGGTCAAAGTTTTCTTACGCCTTAGCTGGCGAATATAAATAGATGTTTCACCCATATACAAGTAAAATTTGCTTTTGCACGTAAAGGCAGCAAACATTCCTATTTCTGCTACGCGACGCGGCAGAACTCTTTTAGCGCCGAAACGTGGTCCATTATTCCACCCGCGGCAGTACGTGGTTATGTATTCTTATGTGGCTTCATAAGCAAAAGGGGAGCGTCGGTGCATAGCACAGAACCCTAAGAAATTGCATCCAAGGAATTAATCTGATTGACGGGCCGTTCATGTTGGGTAGCCGCATTCAGCTCCGCAAGCTTTCTCGGAGGGAAATCATAGCCTCTGATGGGCGACTTTTTTGCAGACTTCGCTAGCATGGTACGCATTCAGACTTGTCGAACATGGGAATCGTGAGTATACTGACCCGATGAGTGAGCGAACTTTTTTTATTTTTTTTATTGGGGTTTAACGTCCCAAAGCGACTTAGGCTATGAGAGACGCCGTAGTGAAGGACTCCGGGAATTTCGACCACCTGGGGTTCTTTAACGTGCACCGACATCGCACAGCACACGGGCCTCTATAATTTCGCCTCCATCGAAATTCGACCACCGCGGCCGGGATCGAACCCGCGTCTTTCGGGCCAGGCAGGCCGAGCGCCATTAACACTCAGCCACCGCGGCGGCTTGAGTGGGCGAACTAAATTTAATTTAGTTTACTTTAGTTTAAAGGGTGGATGCAAAGGGTGGATGCAGCTGGCAAAGGATAGGGTTAATTGGAGAGACATGGGAGAGGCCTTTGCCCTGCAGTGGGTGTAGTAATGCTGATGATGATGATGCTGATGATGATGATGATGAATTTTAGTTTGAATTAAGTTACTGAATAAGTCATAGCTAATTATACAATAACTAATGACTGATTCAATGCTAAACAATTCAGCTTTAACTAATTACGTCTTAGTTACTAAATAAGTGTTATTTTATGACGTACTAATTTCTAGTTTATTTGTAAATAATTACGTCCTAACTAATTACAAAGTCAGTCGTAACTAATTAAGTCTTAACTGTAACGATTGATTTACAGGCGGCGCGGACACTTTCTGAAGGCGGTCAAATCCTGCGAACACTGCTGATCCATGTGCTCATAAAGGCTTTCGCCTTAGAACCGCTAGCCGTTTTGAAGCGAAAGCTTCACTACGCTCGGTAAAGCCGATTTCGCTGTGCGTTGCCGGTTGACGTTCAAGACAGCCAGCGGTCAAGTGTAGCTATAGCCCTTCTCATATGTGGTCCACCATGGTGTCACACCACCAGACTTTTGACCTTTCGATTCGCCGGTACAGGGCGGTAGAATAGGGCGCAGCGCTTATTAGGTGTCCAACCTCTGGTGATCAACCATTAGCTGCCACCTGCCAGGGTGGCAGGGTAGGCGCACTTCCTATCCAGTGTGCGGAACACACTCAACGTTACAGATGTCATACCGCTTCTATGCCCGATACACCACAGCTTTCGCTCTCTAATCAGGTTCAACAGTAGTTAAAACGCAGTTAATTTTACAGCGATAGCTGTTAGGCGAACGTCCCTGGGTTTCGCGTCGTTGTCACCAGCAGCGTAATCACTGTCGGCGTAGCCGTTGCGTGCGCTACCCAACCGTTGCGCCCGTCAAACTGGGTAGCGTAAGCCTACGGGTGGCTGTGTTGGAAACAGCCGTCTGCCAGTACAGGGATGCATCACGTGACCACCACAGCAGTGGTCACGCTACTGAACTCCTGAACAGCTATCGCTAAATCTCGCTTTACGTGGTCGTAACCGTCCGGCGTGTTTTTTCCCCCTGCTTCCCCTGTCATAATAAAGCTACAGTTGTTGAAGCGAAAAGCTTCACTACACGAGCTTTTCGAGCCGTCGGCGGGACCGCAAGTTTGACCTTGAACCTAGCTAGAGTAATAATAATAATAATTGGTTTTTGGGGGAAAGGAAATGGCGCAGTATCTGTCTCATATATCGTTGGACACCTGAACCGCGCCGCAAGGGAAGGGATAAAGGAGGGAGTGAAAGAAGAAAGGAAGAATAGGTGCCGTAGTGGAGGGCTCCGGAATAATTTCGACCACCTAGGGATCTTTAACGTGCACCGACATCGCACAGCACACGGGGGCCTTAGCGTTTTTCCTCCATAAAAACGCAGCCGCCGCGGTCGGGTTCGAACCCGGGAACTCCGGATCAGTAGTCGAGCCGCGGTGGCGCAGTGGTTAGGGAACCTAGCTAGAGGCACAACAAGGAAATCACGCCTGTATCGCATATCTAGGTGGACACCCGAACCGCGCATGTAAAAGAAGGAAAATAATAATAATAATAATTGGTTTTTGGGGAAAGGAAATGGCGCAGTATCTGTCTCATATATCGTTGGACACCTAAACCGCGCCGTAAGGGAAGGGATAAGGAAGGGAGTGAAAGAAGAAAGGAAGAAGGAGGTGCCGTAGTGGAGGGCTCCGGAATAATTTCGACCACCTGGGGATCTTTAACGTGCACTGACATCGCACAGCACACGGGAAGCTTAGCGTTTTTCCTCCATAGAAACGCAGCCGCCGCGGTCGGGTTCGAACCCGGGAACTCCGGATCAGTAGTCGAGCGCCCTAACCACTGAGCCGCCGCGGCGAAGCAAGGAAAATAAAACGAAAATTCGTTTTAAGAAAAGGAAATTACCCCTCTCTCACTTATCTCGGTGGACGCGCTAACCGCGTCGTAAGCGAAGGAAAATAAAAGTTGGTTTTAAGAAATGGAAATGACGCCTGTCTCACAATGCGCCATTTCCTTCCCCCCCTCTCCCCCCCCAAAAAAACCCCTTTTTCAATTTGGCTCTGAAATTATCTGCAGGGGTTGCAAGTTGTTTGCGATCTGATATGGTTTCATACCTCCGCATACAATGAGTAATAATACAGTTATATATATCACCGAGCCTATAATAAAAATAAACTGTCTTGTGTGAGAAAAATTTATCTTCTTTTTCTTAGATAGCCATACTGAAACGCACACAGTAGTACGCATTTTTTATTTGTTAAACATCTTGCTTTCCTCGAAATGACAATAAAGACGCTCCAACAAGACAGCATATATCTAATATATCTTCTCTGATATTTCCGACTGTATTACTGCTCTTATGCGGAGATATGGAAACAAATCCGGTTACAAACGACGCGCAAACCCAGCAGATAATTTCAGAAAGACAAATTGAAAACGAAATTGGTGGTTTGGGGAGAGGAAATGACGCAATGCGAGACAGGCGTCATTTCTTTTTCCTAAAACCAAGTTTCATTTTCCTTCGCTTACAGGCGAGGTTCGGGTGTCCACTGAGGTATGTGAGACAGGCGTAATTTCCTTGGGGTCCAACTTTCGGTTCACTTTCCTCGAATCCAAGTTTCAGTTCACTTTCCTTGACCCGCCGCGGTGGATCAGTGGTTAGAGCACTCGACTACTGATCCGCAGTTCCCGGGTTCGAACCCGACCGCTGTGGCTGCGTTTTTATGGAGGCAAAACGCTCAGGCGCCCGTGTGCTGTGCGATGTCAGTGAACGTTAAAGATCCCCAGGTGCCCAGGTGGTCGAATTATTCCGGAGCCCTCCACTACGGCACTTCTTAATTCCTTTCTTATTTCACGCTCACCTTTATCCCGTCCCTTACGGCGCGGTTCGTGTCCAACGATATACGATACAGATACTGTGTCATTTCCTTTCCCCCAAAACCAATTAAGAAAATGAAAATTGCTTTTTGGGGAAGTAAATGGCACAGTTTCAGTCTCACATATAGGCGGCACCTGAAGCGCGCCGTAAGGGAAGGAATAAAGGATGGAGTGAAAGAACATAGGATGATAGCGTTGCCGTAGTGGAGGGATCCGGAAAAATTTCGACTACCTGATGATCTTTAACGTGCACTGATATCGCACAGCACAGGGGCGCCTTTTGGGTTTCGCCTGCATCGAAATGCTCCACTGCGGTCGGGTACGAACCCGGGTAATGCGCCTCAGTAGAAGAGCGCCTTAACCTAACCACTCAGCCACCGCGGCGGGTCTATGATGCCGCAGTTCGCCGATTTTGTTGACAATAACAAGTGCAGATGCGCCATTTTAAATAAAGTGAATGTAGATTAGCTCAGCTAATCCAGGATATGCAAAGCGAAAGCTGTCGGCGTTCATTGTGCTCATTGGCATTCGGCAGCATCTGACGCGGCGACCTTGTCCACCACAATCCCTCCTGGCCCTCATCTCTCGACTGGGAGGGAGAGCCGGAGGTAAGGGCGAGGTGATATTGAGGGAAAGAAGAGCGCATTCCCGCCGTGGTGGCTCAGTGGTTAAGGCGCTCAGCTACTGATCCGGAGTGCCCCGGTGCGAACCCTACCGCGGCGGCCGCGTTTTGATGGAGGCGAAACGCTGAGGCACCCGTGTTCTATGCGATGTCAGTGCACGTTAAAGATCTCCAAATGGTCGAAATCATTTTTCTTTCCATGCCTCGCTGCGTTGTCCTTCAGCCGAACCCATTTCGTTAGCTTCCACGTTTCTGCCCCGTAGGTGAGGCCGGCAAGATACCGCTGCTGAACACTTTTCTCTTGAGGGATATTGGTAAACTGCTATTCATGATCTGGGAGAACCTGTCATATGCGCTCCACCCCACACTTATCCTTCTAGTCATTTCCCTCTCATGATCACGATCAGCTCTCACTACCTGTCCTAAGTTACACGTATTCCTTCACCACTTCCAGAACCTCGCTGAGGGCCCGAAAAGCTGGCTAAGCTGGCGTAGTGAACCTTTTCGCTTCAAAATCTTCTAGAGTAGTCCCTACTGGTCCAGGAATCCACGGCCTTGACCTTCACATAATGCCCGATCCAGCGGACATTTCTAGACGGCGGGCTCAGCGGTCCATAAAGCTGCCTCCCAGGAAGAATGAGTGGGATTGGGGATAGGGGGTACTCCCTGTGGGGAAGGACATTCCCATAGATAGTCGAAAAGTGTGGATTTGGGTACGCCACAGGTGTCATAATGAAGCTGGGGCGAAAGCATGGGAGTCTGAATGGTGAAATAAAGCAGCCCGTCGTTAATTGTCGCCTTGTGGCGCTCGATAAGGGTGACAAGGTACGGTGGGGTGGTGGCAGTGTCATGCGGCTTAGTTTGTGGAATGTGCTAATTTTCCCTCCTTTACTCCTTCCCTTACGGCGCGGTTCACGTGCCCGCCAATATGTGAGAGATATACTGCGCCATTTCCTTCCCCCAAAACAAATTTTTATGAGCGTTAGCTTTTACTCATCAGGTATCGAGATCTCGTGGGGTTTGCTACCGATGGATGGATGGATACGGCTGAACCCTTTAAATCGGGCGGTGGCTTAAGCCACCTAGCCCTGACTTACGAAATTTTACTCTTCTCTTGATTTTAGCCACCAATCAGATAACCTTCGCTTGGTTATTTCTACCCGCTTAAAATCTACTTTCCCTTCACTATCCTTATACCCCAATGCCTTGGATAAATCATCCCCGCTGCTTTCCACTGTAGGGTGCAGCCCTTTACAGAAAAGTATCAAGTGTTCAGCCGTTTCCTCCTCCTCTCCGCACGCAACGCACAACGTGTCTATCTCGTGGTACCTGACTCTATGTCTTAGTCCGCAAAACTCCCGTCCTGGCCTCAAACAACAAACAGCTTCCCCTACAATTATCATACATATTTTCTTTGGGAATTTCCTGCTTCAAAATCCTGGATGTTCCCTGTCCTGATTTGGTCAGCATCCCTGTTTTCCACAGAGCTCTCTGTTTCTTTAGCGTTTTTCTTAACCTATAATTGATGATTTGCCCCCCTACTGCTGTCCAGATATTTGCTTGTCAATTTTCTAGTTCGGATTCTCCATTTCGTATCAACATTCCTTATCTACAGGTATCTGAAAACTTTCCTAGCCCACTGATTTTCCCCCATTTTTCTCAATCGCTCCTCAAATGCTATCTTACTGCCAGCTTCTCTGCTCTCGAACGACGCCCATCCCATATCACCCTGTACCTTCTGATTTGGTGTATTGCCATGTGCTCCCAAAGCTAGCCTCCCTACGCCACGTTGTTTAATTTCTAACCTTGCTTGAACATGTGGTCTCATATACAGGACCGCATTACCGAAAGTCTGGCTAGGAACCATCTCCCCTTTCCAGATCCCTCTTACCACTTCATACCTATTGTAATTCCACAGTGCCCTATTTTTCATGACAGCTGCATTCCTACGAGCTTTATTCATTACATATTTTTCATGCTCTGTCAGATACTCAGCACCGTTATTTATCCACACCACAAGTTACTTGTACTCATCGACTACTTCTAGCGTGAACTCCTGTATTCTATGCTCGCAGACCTCATCGTTAGGTATCATGACTGCGATTCTTCCTAACTAAATTTGAAACCTAATCTATCTCCCTCTGTACCACATATGTCTATAAACTTCTGTCAATCTTCCTTGTTGTCAACAATTAGCGCTATATCATCGGCGTATATTAGTTCCGGTAATGAGTGTTTAATCAAATCTCCTTGCTTGAAAAAATAAACGTTGAAGCCTAGTACGCTCCATCTAGCTTGGCCTCCAACCCTTGCAGATACAACATGAACAACAAAGGAGACAGAGGACATACTTGCCTAATCCCCCTCTGAATCTCTACAGGCTCTGATACATTTTTTTCTCATTTTATAAGCACTCTGGCACCTTCATATACATCTTTTAAAAGATTAATTACACAACCTTCCACATCCAATGTTCCCAGTATGTCCCACAGATACTCTTGAATAACGTTGTCGTAGGATCCCTTAATATCCACAAATGCTAGCCATAGGGGCCTGTGTTCCTTTTCAGCAATCTTGATACACTGCGTCAATGAAAGCAGATTGTCCTCCAACTTCCTTTGTTTCCGGAACCCATTTTGTAGCTCCCCTAGCACCCCCTCGTTCTCCACCCAAGCCTGAAATCTGTGCTTTATAATCTGCATCACACCCGGTACACCACAGATGTCACTGTTTTGGGACGGTAGTTACTTACGTTAGCTTTGTCCCCCTTTTCCTTAGATATTGTTTATTATACTTAATCACCATTCTTCGGGGACTTCCCATCGACTATCATTTTATTCACTAACTGCATTATTGTTTGCTTAGATTTTGATCCTAGCTTCTTTATTAACGTAATTGAGATACCATCTGGTGCTGCTGACGTCCCACTAGGAACCTTCTACTCTGCCCTTTCCCACTCGCTTTTTTCAAGTGAAGCTATTGCAGTAAACGGTCTCTCCTCCTTCGATAAATTATGTGCAACACTTATTTCTTTAAATTTTTTTGTCATCCTTGTTCTTATGTGTTTTATCGCTTCATCCCCTTCTAGTCGAATATCCTGATCTGTAACAATAAACCTTTGTTCTGGCCTAGTCTTATTACTCATTGCATTTAGATGCTTCCAGAAGTTTTGAGCTGCTTTTCTATCCATCTTATTTACTTTTGACATCCATTGGACACCTTTTCTTCTAATTTTCTCATTAATCAAATAGGATGCCTCTCTTCTACACTTTATGAACGTATCCCATTTTCTGTCTACTTCAACTTCTGGGTCCCCCTTTTCTTAGAATATCTGTGTTCCCTGGACGCTTCCTGACGTTTCTCTATCGCCCTCTTGACCTCCTCATCCCACCAACTCTTGGGTTTGCGTCTTTTCCCTTTTAGCTTTACTCGCACCTTCGCTGGCTCTAGCTCCAGTAATCGAGTTAATTTTGGTATAAGTCCATTCTGTCTCACTATCCTCAAAAATTACTTTCTCAATTTGTTTGGCTGCTGCTTTCAATTGCTTTTCTGAGTAAAAATTCCCCTCTGAATGTTCATCTCACTTCAGTCCTACTTTGATTTCTCTCCTGAAACTCAACTTGATACGCTTGTGGTCACTACCTAAACTTCTGGAACCATGTTCATCTATGCTCGTTACCCCTAATCTATTATACATCCTCTGTGACATTAGTGCATAACCTATCGTCGAGTGCAGGCTCCCTGCCTCCCATGTTATGAGCACTTCACACTTCTCGGTACTGTTGCATAAAACTAAATCATGCCTGTCACACATGTCCTGCAACACATGTCCACATTGAAATCACAGCGCCATCTGTGGCAGTAACTAAAAACACACATCTGACATTGAGACTAGTAGCGCGATCTGCAATAGCATTGTAGAAGCAACCACCTGCCGCGTGCTAATGGTGACGTATGCTTTCGTTCCGCTACACACACACACACACACACACACACACACACACACACATATATATATATATATATATATATATATATATAAATATATATATATATATATATATATATATATATATATATATATATATATATATATATATATATATAACTGCTGCTGCAGGAGATGAAGGTTCGAGCCACTTTGGCCGTGAGACACCACCTTTAGCAGGAACTGAGCTCTTCCGACACTGGGGCTTCGTTCGCCCGTCGCCGTTCGCCTGCGAGGGGCGCAGCGGGGTTTGCGGAGCTTCTCCCAAGCGGACACCCCTAAAGAAAGCCGGGCGCCAGGCCGGAGGACGCTTGTACCCATTTTTACCGGTGGGTGTCCGGCGGTGGGTTTCGAACCGACCACCTCCCGCAGCCGAGACGGGCGCCCAAACCACTAGGCTAGAGATTGGATACCGGATTGGACAGCCGTCGCCGTAGCTCGGTTGGTAAGAGCACCGGACGCGATATTCGGAGGTCGTGGGTTCGGATCCCACCGGCTTCATGGTTGTTTTTTCTGCTGGTTTATAATAATTTTCTTTAAACCAATTGACTAGCATTAGAAATTAAAAAAAAAGAAAACATTCCCCTATGCACCTTGGTTTCGGTGACTGTTGGCTTCCTTAATATGTCAAACGAGCCCCTTATTCATTTGCCTTGTCTGCTAATAGCTTAACGGGTGTCTCGGTTCTGGCAGTCTTGATGCCATAGGTAGCATAAGAGGGCTCTCGCGCAGTTTCCGCCCTCGCCGTCAGATGACGTTCTACGTCACACTTACGGTATTACAGGACTTGCTACGTCCACCTCTATGGACGAGGGTGGCGCAAAAGACTCAAAGACCGATTCAGGACGTTGTGACACTGGGAAACGCTGAAGTTCCTGCCCAGCACATGGAAGTCCTCTAGCTTGGTCCGAAGTTCGGCTTGTCTTTGGTGCTAAAATCTGTTGAAAAGATAGCAGTTGCCCGGACAATTTCGCGGCTATCGCGCAGTGAAGTTCAGGCAAGATGTTCCGAGGAATGCGTCGACGTGGTGGCAAGGACGAATGAGAATAAGAAAGAAAAAGAAAACCGTTGGAGCACTGCTGGGGTTGTCGACTTCTTGACATCTGCCGGGCTGCGAGTACTATGTGCGGATAAGCTAGGGGGGTTCGTGTTGATTCCTGAAGGAATGTTCGCGGAGAAAGCCGAGGCAGCCATCGCGAAGAACTTCAGAGAGATCGACTTCAAGGAGAAGAAGATAAAGGAAGAAGCTTTGGCTTTAGCGCTCCGCCACAACCTGGAGAAACTAGCAAATGGCATCAAGAAAGCTCAAGACCCTCATCTAGCCGCATTTTTTACGGCAAAAACCCACAAGGAAGGAATTCCGTTCCGGGCAATCGTGTCCGAGCGGAACACGTGGCAATTACTGATGGCCATGTACCTTCAGAAACATCTGGGAAGCCTAAGCGTGGAGGACCCTTTCATGGTGGCAAATTCTGAGGCAGTGGTGAGTCTACTCAGCAACAGCAACCCAGGACAGTGTACCTCTTTCAGCGTGGACATTGACGACTTGTACTATTCAATGCCAAGTAACGAGATGATAAAAAGTGTCCAGGAATGCATTATGGAGCACAACGACGAGACCGCATTCGTGTCCCGATGTGGTGTATCTGTTGGGTCTTTTTTGGAGATACTCACGTTTTATCTCAAATCAACGGTCATAGGGTGGAACGGGAAATTTTTCGTACAGCGAACTGGTGTTTGTATCGGGTCTCGCATAGCCCCCATCCTTAGCAACATTTTTCTGGCTAAGGTGGACAGAGCCATAGAAAAGAAATCAGGAGGGATAATTTGGAAGGCATGTAGGTATGTTGATGACTACTTAGTGTTGTCTTCTGAACCCAACCTGCAACGCACCGTCGTCAATGTGCTAAAACTTTTTAAGGAGTGCGGCCCTGGTCTCAATTTCACAGTAGAAGTACCAAGAGATGGAAGGCTCCAGTTCCTAGATCTGTCTTTGCATTTTCGCCCCAAACATGTTTGTTGGGCATACCACCCTAGGGCCAAAAAAGCGTTGCTTGATTATTCATCCGGTCACTCCAAAGTCATAAAGAACGGGATAGTCACTTCCTGTCTGAAAGCGGCCATCACCAAGACTTGCTCACATGCTATCAAGGAAAGCGTCGAGTCCCAGGTGAAGATTCTGAAAGAAAGCGGGTACCCTCAGCATATAATTGCGGAAGCTTGTGGAAGATTGGTAAGGTGGGTCAAGGATGGGTCGCGACCTAAACTCCGGGAAAAAGAGCGTCAAAAAAATTTTGCAGTCATAGAATATGTGCACAGATTGGCGCATGGACTGAAAAATGTTGCCGGGCGTTATCAAATTCCGATTGTGTTTTCCGCCCCTCAGAAGTTGGGAGCAATCTGTTCACAGGTGCACAAACGGATGGAAGGAGGCGAAAGAACGGTACGAAAAACAAGAAAAACAAGAAATGAATGCAACATCAAACAAAAAGCCCCGTTCGTTACCTGTGCCAGGGGGGTTGTGTACAGATTGCCGTTGTCGTGTGGCGCTCTATACATCGGCCAAACTGGACGATGCGTCAACGAGAGATTAGGAGAGCACCGAAGATTGCTTGGGGGAGATTCTCTTGATAACCTCCCTAAACATTGCCGCACGTGCATTACAAACGACAAGGAAAAGAAAATCCAGTGTAAACCGCTTTTTGAAAAAACGACCATCCTATTCAGGCACAGGGAGCTCATGGAAGCCTTTCATATGCGCATCAGTGGCGATAAGTGCATTAGTCAGACTTCCGTCCGCTTCTCTGATAGGGAGTATCTGTTCCTAACCAAATCATTGGGATTCACGGGGTAACTTGTGGTGTTCATGACGTTTGTTTGTTTTTGTTCTTGTTGGTTTCACTATTTATTCGAGCATTGTCTCGAATAAACCTTCAGTTGTGAGTAGCGCTCGTCTTTGTTTGTCTCGCTTGTCCTCGTTTTTCCGCGCCAACTTCTTCAGTATGCATTTCAACCAACTAGCCCAACTTTCTGCTCTCCCATGTTCCATTGTTTGCACCATTCACTTAAGGCCTGTAAACAGTTGTCAATTCTAAGTTCGTCGTCATTGTTTCTAACTATAGAATAAACTAAACAGTCTTCTGCGAATAGCTTTAGTCTTACATTCGGTTCCATGACAGCAGAGATATAACTAATATACACCAAAAATAACAACGATCCCAGAACAGAACCCTGAGGAACTCCTGAAACACTGCAAGTGAGCTGGACACATGGCCATTCATTTTGACCACCTGGGTACGATATGCTAAGTACGCTTTAATCCATTTTACAATATTCATTTTAATTCCAGCTCTTCGCAGTATAAAAACTAATTTATTGTGCGGCACTTTATCAAACGCTTTGGCAAAATCTACAGCTATTATGTCAATCTGCTGCTTCGCATCAATCGTCCTTGCTAAATCGTGAATTGTCTCTACGAGTTGTGTAGTGGTAGAAAGGCCTGTTCTGAATCCGTGTTGGTGAAGGTAAAGTAAGCAGCTTTTTTCTAGGTGATGAAAGATGTGCTTCGCTATAATATGTTCCATAAGTTTACAAGAAGTCGATGTAAGAGATATTGCGCGGTAGGTATTTACAAGTGTTCGGCTGTTCCCTTCAAACACCGGAATTGCTAGTGCTTTGCGCCAATCTTGTGGTACACAATGGGTGTGCAACGATTTTCGAAAAATAATTTTAAGGTATCGCGACGCCCACTGGGCATATCTTCGGAGAAATAAGGTTGGTATGTTGTCTGGTCCATTGGCGTTTTTAGCATCCAAATTGAGGGGCCACTCAAATAAGCCCTCCTGCGAAATTCTGACGTCATTCATTTGGCTAGGCAACAAGCGTTTTGATCTAAGGTCTATGTCATCTTTGGATGAGGTGAATACGGACTGAAAAAAGTGATTAAACTGATCTACTATATGCTCCTTTTTATCAGTACGCGATTTTTGTGCTTAATCTCCTGTATTATCTGCTTCTTATCACTAAAGTATCGCCAGCACTTCTGCTGTGACGTTTTGAGGACGGAGCTAAACGTTTCATCAAAAAACTTTTTTTAGCTTCTTTCAGCGCTTGCTTCAGCTCAGCACGAAGTCGCAAAACTTGAATACGGTTTTTTTTACGTAGTTTTTTATTTCACGTTTCATATTGCCACAGTACCAATGGATCCAGTGGCGCCATACTGCGGCCGAACTGTTTTAGATAGGACTTGCCGTGCCTTGCGCACTCTAGGGGCTAGAGGTTTTAATCTAATTCCTCGCTCGAGCTCTTCGCTGTCTTGCACGCCCAGCATGTTTAATTAAACCTGCTTCGACCGTTTATCAGTGATATATTTGGTGGAGCCGCTGGGTAACGGTTCATGTACGCTGACCTCGAGGACACTCTTGACGTCAGTTCCCAACGCGTGGCTACAACACCTATCCACAAGGCGAGCCGCCACCTGCGAGGCCTACAACCAGATTCCGGTCAACTCGCAAGATCAGCAAGGGCCATGACGTCCGCAACAGCTAGCCAGACAAGTCAGCTTTCCGGGAATGCCCCGCCATTCGTCCTTCAGACACCTCGGTCGCCCCATCATTCCACGGTGAGAGGTTTGAGGACGTCGAAGACTGGTCGGCCAGCTTTTACCGTGTGGCGGGCTTCAACGAGTGGGACGGCGAGCGCAAATTGCAGAACGTGTACTTCGCACTGCAGGACTCGGCCAAGACGTGGTATCAGAACCACGAACCTTCCTTCACTAACTGCGAGATCTTTCGCCGAGACCTCTTAGCCACGTTCAGCACCAGCGTACGAAAGGAGAAGGCTGAAATCGTCTTGCAATCGAGGTCGCAGCAGCCGAACGAGAGCGTCGCCACGTTCATCGAGGACATGACGCGGCTCTCCAATCGCGCCGACCCTGCTATGCCCGAGGACAAGAAGGTACGCCACTTGAGGCGCGGCGTCAAAGAGCTATTGATTGCCGGCCTGGTACGTGGCCCGCCAAGAACGGTGGCCGACTTTGCCAAGGAGGCAACTAGCAGGGAGCGTTCTCTGCAAGAACGGGGCGCGCAATACGGCCGTCAGGCTAGTGTAGCAGCCGCTCACCACTATACGCCCTCGTCGCTACACACTGAGGTGCTTCGAGAGCTTGTGAGGAGCCTGGTGCGCGAAGAACTCGAGGAACTTCGCATCGAAGCTCCACAGGCCAGCGTCGCTGCCATACCGGACGTGGTCCGAGATGAAGTCCGGCGAGCTGTTCAGTCGCCACCAGCTCCACAGCCAGCGCCCTTTGTGATGACATACAGTCAAGCATTACAAAGTAGTCCTGGGCCAGTGAGACAAAGTTCAGAAGTGCAAGATGCCGGGCTAGTTGGTAATCCATGATGAAAAAACAGCACAAGGAACGAGACGAAAACACGAAGGAAGAAGACACAGACACGGGCGCTGACTAACAACTGAAATTTTAATTTCGATGCAGGACACATATATAAAGTACAAAGATGGGGGTGTGTCCAAGGCGATCCTGCACAATCACCGAAACAGTGTGGTCACGTCCAAGGGTACAAACGATAAAAAGGTGAAAAGGCCGAAAGAAAGACAAAAAGGCGATAAAACCACGGTGTAAGAGGCCGCGACGGAAGGTGAAAGCGATGAAAACGATGAAAACAGATATGCACGCGCCAAAAGGGAAAAAAAACAGCGTTAAACTAACGGTAAAAACGGGACTAAAATTTCGGCACAAGGTGATTAACAAAAAGACAGAGAGGGGCATTTAAGAACAGGATTAAACGTTTACCCTGCCTCTAAGAAAATCCAATTCTTTTTGCGACAAGCACAGGGAGGGTGTACTCACACATTGTTCCTTTGCGTTGTGGATTTCGAATGCTTCTACGATTTCCCTGGATATCCTATCCCGTCCTTTAGCAAGAATTATGCAGCGATTGAAATCTGGGTAACAGGTTTCGTACGGATCATCATCCTTACGTTTGCACTTTTTGCAGTGCTTGGCAGGGTGCCCAGAAATTGCCAAACTGTCTACATTATTCCTGTGCTCTTGAAGCCTAATGTTGAGGCACCTGCCTGTTTTGCCAATATATCTCTTCCCACAGGATACGGGCAGAGAGTAGACGACGCCGGTTTTGCAGGGGGCGAGTTGTTCCGAATGAGTCTGCCCACACCCACGGGCGATCAGAGGTTTGTTCACCTTCGGGCATAGGGCGGAAAGCTTGTTTGGCGCTGAAAAGACGACGTCAACCCCTGAACGTTTCGCGACCTTTTTGAGGCGGTGGCTGACCTCATGAATGTAGGGCATTACGACCACTCTTCTGTTCTCCCTGTTGGACGCCTCCTGCGCGTCATGTCGTCCTTGTTTCTTGGCGACGGACCCGGCAACAGACACCAGAACGTTCAGGGGATATCCGGCGGTTGACAGGCGCTCGACCTGGTTGCTGAAACTATCCTGGAAACGATGTTCACAGGACTTCTGAAGCGCATTTTGAAAGCAAAGTCTTACTATCCCTCTCTTAACGAGTTTTGTATGGGCAGACATAAAAGGCAGAAGAGGTTTTTTACCCCTGGGCTGATAGGACCAGCAGGTATGCTGGTTAGAGAAATGCAGTCGCAAGTCCAGAAATCTGATTGAGCATTCATGCGGTGTTTCGTGCGTCAATGCCAGAGGAATACATTGGCCAAACATAGAAAGAATTTCGGATACCAAAGGGTTAAATGCTTCGTGGCTGCAATTCAAAAGGACGAGATAGTCATCCACGTAACGAAAAATTTTTACTACGCACATATCAGCGATCCTGTCATTCAACATCCTATCGTATCTAGCAAGGAAGAGTTCGCTTAGGATGGGTGCTATGCAAGAGCCTATGCAGACACCTTGTTTTTGTATATATGCATGTTCACCTGACGTAACATAGGAAGAATTCAGATAAAATTTCACAAGTCGTTGAAAATCACCGATGGAAAGGCCTACTTCGTTCTGAAAATTCACGGCTCCGAAGGTGTCGATAGCTTCTTCAATGCAAGACAGCAGTTCTCTGTGCGGTAAAGAATAATATAAATCTTTGATGTCGACTGAGAAGGCGTTAGGTTGCGGTCATGTTTAATACTTAAAAAATCTATAACCTTTTTTGAGCCATCGATCACAAATGGGTCATCAACGGTTAGCAATTTTAATTTGTCTCTAAGAAAAGTCGCGAGAAATTTCTGCCATGACTCTTTTTCAGATGCGATTACACGGAAAGGTATTCCAGGCTTGTGGGTTTTAGCGGAAAAAAACACAGATCCACTGAGACGACTCGCGGTATTAAGTTTACAAGCCAAATTGTCCAGTTTTAGGGACTTACATAAAGCCACGGCTTGCTTTTTCACCTTGGAGAGGTTGGCGTGGTTCCTATTGAATGCAGTTTCGAGGGCGCTGGTGGCTCTTGAGCTAAATTCACCTGCGGATAGTACGGTAAAGCCACCTTCTTTGTCAGAAGGGACCAGAAGTAGTTCATTGTTTCGGAGATAGTTGATGGTCTGACGCACTGGAAACTTTTTGGAGAATGGCTGGTACTTGCGGAGTACATCGACGCCTTCCGAGATGCATCTGGTCTTGTCACTATCCGGTGCTTTCTGTCCAACCATCCGCACGAGCCCGAGAAGTTCTGCGGCGGACTTTTTTGATTCTATGGCAAATTTTGGGCCTAGGCTGAGGAGGCTCCTCACGGGGTTCGGTAAGTGAACGTCACCCAACGTGTGTACAGGATTGCGAGGCCTTGATGTCTTCTTTGGTAGCCACGTCCGTAGCGTGAGCAAGATTCGCTGCCAGAGGAACTCAGCAGTGCTGTGAAGAATGCGAAGACATTCTTGCCACCTGCCATTTGAGGATTTGGAGGCGCTCAATCGTAGGACTAAGGCGTCCTTGTAGAGGCGGCGTTGTCGTTGCCACTCTGACCTCAGGAGCTTTAACACTTGAATGCCGTGGCCGGTCGAAGGTGCGAAACCACCAAACAACGCAAGGACTTCAGGTGACAGTATTTTGTGGCGGATACAAAAGGAAAAGGTCCGGGACTGGCAGATCGCGTTGGCGGTGAGGAAGAGGAGAAGGTTTGGTTCACAGGTGAAACAAAGAAGAAGAAGAGTCGCGCTACGGTGGTTGGACGGTGCTGACGTGTTCTTGCTGGTGCTTGGCTTCGAGCTCAACTGTGGTGTCCTGGTGGTGCCTACGTGGTCATCTCTGGTGAGGCCGTTCTTTGTGGGGGATTTGGCCAGGTCTCAGGTTAGGTCTGTAGGCCAGGTTAATGTGCATTTGAGGGTGCGTTTGGCTCAGGTATGTCGCTGACCTCCCCGGGTGGAGGGACGGCAACCTGGTTTGCCAGCTTGCCCACCCAAAGCATGCCGCTAGAAAATTTTCGTAAAAATGGAATTGACATCATCCCTGTGGCTCTCGTGCCGATCGGTGAGGGAACGATCAAGATGAAAAGCCCCAAGGTCCTTCAGCAGGAGCTAAGATCTCTCACTACCCACTACCTCCAGATCTCTGAGGTGCGACCGTTCGGCCGGAGAGGCATTGTTTGCAGGTCCGCTGACATTGATTGTGTCACAGACCTGCTCCAGTGCAAAATATTTCAGTCCTTAGCGGTTAAAGCCTTCATCCCGGAACAGCTCGCATGTTCCAAAGGTATTGTTCGTGGCGTGGACCCAGCATCTTCCCCGCAGGATATACTGAAGGAGTTTCAGGATGCAGGTGTGGGGGTTCTTTCTGTCTACCGGTGCAGTTGAGAATTCAATGGTGTGCGTGTTGCGACAGAGTCAGTTATCACTACGTTTGCTGGTTCCTCCTGTCCTTCTGAACTCAAGGTTTGGCCGATAGTGTATCGTGTGGACCCTCTGCAGCCCCGTCCTCTTCAGTGCAACAACTGTTGGCGTTTCGGTCACAGTGGTAAAGCGTGTAAGTCGGCGACCCGCTGCCGGGTTTGTGGAGAAGGGCATTCAGATGACAGCTGCGCCTCTGATCAGCCCCAGTGTTGCCTATGCAAGGGCAACCACTCAGCTGATGATGTCAACTGCTCGAAACGAGCCGACGAACAAAGCCTGCTCGATATCATTCAAGCGAAACGATGTTCGAGAGCAGATGCTTATGCACTTCTGGATCGGAGGGATAATACATATGCCAGCCGTGCGCGAAGCTCTGTTGCTGATATACCGTCAAGTTTGACTACTTCAATAGTGTCCTCAGTAGAACAGGCTCTTTCTGTGGTGGTCGAGCGAATGCTGGGCAGTTTCACCGAGGCTCTATCTCAACTTGTTGCTGGCCAATCTCTGCCTACTGAATCACATGTTTCGGCGGCTACGCCAGCATCACTCCCGAGTGCTGCTAGTAAGAGTCATTCCATGTCGCCTCCTAACGTGCCCCAAGTACCGCCTGCCAACAGCGCTCCTGACAGTGTCGCTCACGTAGATCCTTGTAGCATGGACGTTGAAATGCTCACCACTTCCCAGAAGCGTCGAGCTTCTTCCTCACCCTCGAAGTCAGCTGTTCCGCAAGTCAAAGCAAATAAAGGACCCCCCAAATTAATTCCCCAGACTGATGTGCTGAAGGAGGCTGTTGATGCCTCTTTAACCAGTCGATAATCATGGCGGGTCTAAAAGTTATGCAGTGGAATTGTCGCTCCGTACTTTCTTCTTTACCGGATCTTGAATTACTTCTTCATAAACATAATACAGATATTGTGATTTTACAAGAAACGTGGCTCTCTCCACTTAAATCATTCACATTTAAAAAATTTCGTGTTTTCAGGGTAGATCGCGTTAATGGCAGGGGTGGTGGGTTAATAACTATGATCTCTACGAAAATATGTCACCGGGCATCAATCTCGCAGACAGTTATGCGCCCTGACTGTGAGTTGTTGGCGGTTGAAATCTCCCTTCCACAGTGCGCCAAAGTCACTATTGCTAACGTCTACTTTCCAATCGGTGTTCACAGGACAGACTGTTTGGACACCTTACTGAGCGGCGCAAACAGCACAGTCATCGCAGGAGATTTTAATTCGCACCACAGTGCCTGGGATAGTCGCTCTGACTCCTGCGGCCAGCTTCTGTGGTCCTGGATGTCAATGAATGCAGTGCGCTGCTGTAATTCCGGAGCAGTAACCTTTATGCGTGGAGGATCCCGTTCAATCATAGATTTAACATTAGCATCTCGTGGGGTTGGCGTATCTGCATGGTCAACTGAAGAATCAGGTACATCTAGTGACCACTTTCCAATAACCTTTTCTATTATATCCTCGCCTATCAGAAAAGGTGGCGCAACCATGAAATTTCTAAACCACATTATGTACAAAAAATTGATATCTGCCTCACTCCCCTCCATAGTTAGCTCAGGTCGAGCACAAAGAGCTCAGCGGACAATTACCTTTCTGCAAGATGCTGCTGAGAGTTCTGTATTCTCGGTGTGCACTACTGCTCCTGCCGGACAGCCGTCTCCTTGGTGGACGGAGGAGTGTGAGAAAGCTTATCGTCGTAGAAAAGCAGCCTGGAAAAGCCTTTCCTATAATCAAAGCCCAGCTAATTGGATAAATTATAAGTTCTTCTCTGCATGTTTCAAAAGAACTGTTAAAAAGGCAAAGGAGGATTATAATCAAAATTTAAACACGTATCTCTCAAAACCCCAGAATAAGAAGGCTCTCTATAGATTCATGGCGCAGAATAACAGCTCTCCGGCCTTTAATCGCATAAGGTCAATGGTAATGTCTCCGCAGGAGGCTAAGCAAAACCTTGAACGCATCGCGCAGGGGCTGGCCTTACGTTTCCAGGTACAGAAAGCAGAACCTTTGCACACTCTCACCCCCAGCTCGGACTATCCTGAGGTCGACGTGTCGGAGCTCCTGCAAATTGTTTCCTCGATGCACTCTGCTCCTCCGGGATCTGACGGGATTACTGTGGGCATGTTAAAGATTTTAGCGCACGACTTTCCAACTCACCTTCTAGATATTGTAAATGCGTCATTGGAAACCTCTTGGATTCCTCACAGTTGGAAAATTGCGAAAATAATTTTACTTTTAAAAAATGCAGACAATGGATTTCAATTAGACAATATTCGGCCGATTGCTTTAACCTCAAATTTAGTAAAGCTAATAGAAAGAGTAGTACACAGTCGCCTCACAAAGCATGTTCATCATATTAACGGCCTCAGCCCCGCACAGATTGGCTTTCGTCGCGGTTGTTCCATATGGTCCGCGCATGTGGATCTCGAGAGCCGAATACGACTCTCAATGCGCCAGAGAGAAGTTTCGGCCTTGGTGACGCTTGACGTTGCGAAGGCCTATGACAGCGTGGAGCACACAGTCCTCATTAACAAGCTTGCTCAACTACAACCACCGCATTACCTCTACGCCTGGATTTGTGAATTTCTAAAAGATAGATTTTTCTTCTGTACAGACGGATCTTTTTGTTCTAATACCTATGGTCAATCAAGAGGTGTGCCGCAAGGCTCTGTTCTTTCTCCGCTGCTTTTCAACATATTAGTTCGGGACATCCCCATTCATCCTAACGTTACAGTTTATGTATACGCAGATGATATAGCTTTTTTCGCATCAGCAAATGATATTCATGTGCTCTACGGGTATTTGCAGGCATATCTGAATGCTCTTGAAGTCTGGTTGGACCAAATCAATTTATCACTTAATGTCAGCACATGCGGCGTGCTGGTATTTCCACCCGACGCTCCTATGTACATCTCGCTAGCCTACCGCTCCACTCCAATTCCGCAGGTGGAGTCGGTTAAATACCTAGGTGTTACTTATGACCAAAATTTGGACTGGCGACACCATATTAAGAATAATGTTATTAAAGGGGAACGTGCACGGGGCCGTTTGACCCGAGTTGGCAATAAAAAGTTTGGCATGCGTCGTGACACGCTACTGTTGCTCTATAAGGCTTATATGAGACCGATTCTGGAATTTGGTTGCCCCTTGTTCTCTGGTAGCGCGAACTACAAGCTGCAGCCATTAGCCTTACTGGAAAGACGTGCCCTACGGCTATGCCTCGGGCTCCCAAAATCAGCTTCCAACGCTGTCCTTTATCTGGAAGCGCGTATCCCCAACCTCTATTCCCGCTTCCAACTTCTAACAGTGCGTACTTTCCTCAAGTCTTTTGACCCGGCCCCAGGCGTTAGTATTCCAATTTTTGTATCGCAACCACACCTTTTTTTGACTAATCACTGGCCACGTTATCAGCTTCCGAAAGTTAGGTTCACGCAGAATCTGTTAGCTCCGCTTCAGGTTGATCTGATCTCCTTGCAACGAGTTGCTGACACGCAGGCTGATCCCGTCTTCTATTACGACTTTATTTTCCCGTCCCATGCGAAGCATATGCCCGCACATACCCTAAATGGTCTTCTTTCTGAACACCTACAGAATTTTCCACATCATACTGTTCTCTCCACTGATGCCTCCGGCAGCTGTGAGAAGGCGGCGATTGGCATATATTCGCAGGATCTAGATTGGAGCTACTCCGTTCGTATCCCTGATTATACTCCTATATTCTTCGCAGAGTTTTTGGCCATTGGTTTGGCTCTTCTCAAAATTCCCAGACATGTCGCACGGGTTCTTATTCTCACAGACTGCCTTTCAGTTATTGTCTCTCTCCAAAATTTGGAAAAATCTTTCTTGTCTCGTTCACTTAGGTTTTTTGTTCCGAGAACAGTGCGTGAGATCCGTTTGGTCTGGGTACCTGGGCATTCAGGCGTCTATTTTAACGAGGTGGCTGATTTATTGGCAAGGTCAGCTCTCAGCGCACCTGTAGTATATCCCGTCCCTCACCTCATTCTGTTAGCAGCTTCACGTTTCCAGCGGTTCCAACATATTTCAGCCACTTTGAGTGATCCGTTGCTGAATACCGTGGACTTTCAACACCTAAAGTACCCATGGAATATCCGGTGGTGTAAGTCAAGGCTTTGTGAAGTGTCCATGACGCTCCTGCGATGTAGAATCCCTCACTTAAACTTGTACTTATGCAGGTGCGGGTTCGCTGCGACAAACCTTTGTGTATCATGTGGGCAAGTTGAATCAATCGATCATTTTCTCCTCTCTTGCCGGCGGTTCGCGGTTCAGAGAAAGCAATATCTGGAGGTTCCTCTTTCGAGACTAGGACTGCCTCTGTCTCTTACAGTTCTTCTATCGTTCGGTGCGAGTGCCAAGGGATTCCCGTTAAGCAGTGTATGCGGCTACCTTCACGATTACATAAGTGCAACTAATCGATTATCCTGTTAGCTATACACAAAATTCTTTCGCATGTCCAAAAAAGGCTAGATTGATTCTATTCCGGATGACTCATACCTCTTGAATTCATTTTATTTTTCCCAATTTTTTTTATCTTGATTCAGTCTTCTGACGTTTCCTTCCCCGCGCAAATGCTTCATTGGCATTCCACCCTATACCTTGGCCAATCCCCCCACGTGGGTATGTGCCATATTACTTGAGGAGAAGAAGAAGAAGGTGAAACAATTAACAGAGCCCGAAGAGCAAGAGATGAAGTTCAGAAGTGCAAGATGCCGGGCTAGTTGGTAATCCATGATGAAAAAACAGCGCAAGGAACGAGACGAAAACACGAAGGAAGAAGACACAGACACGGGCGCTGACTAACAACTGAAATTTTTATTTCGATGCAGGACACATATATAAAGTACAAAGATGGGGGTGTGTCCAAGGCGAACCTGCACAATCATCGAAACAGTGTGGTCACGTCCAAGTGTACAAACGATAAAAAGGTGAAAAGGCCGAAAGAAAGACAAAAAGGCAATAAAACCACGGTGTAAGAGGCCGGGACGGAAGGTGAAAGCGATGAAAACGATGAAAACAGATATGCACGCTCCAAAAGGGAAAAAAACAGCGTTAAACTAACGGTAAAAACGGGACTAAAATCGCGGCACAAGGAGATTAACAAAAAGACAGAGAGCGGCATTTAAGAACAGGATTAAACGTTTACCCTGCCTCTAAGAAAATCCAATTCTTTTTGCGACAAGCACAGGGAGGGTGTACTCACACATTGTTCCTTTGCGTTGTGGATTTCGAATGCTTCTACGATTTCCCTGGATATCCTATCCCGTCCTTTAGCAAGAATTGTGCAGCGATTGAAATCTGGGTAACAGGTTTCGTCCGGATCATCATCCTTACGTTTGCACTTTTTGCAGTGCTTGGCAAGGTGCCCAGAAATTGCCAAACTGTCTACATTATTCCTGTGCTCTTGAAGCCTAATGTTGAGGCACCTGCCTGTTTGGCCAATATATCTCTTCCCACAGGATACGGGCAGAGAGTAGACGACGCCGGTTTTGCAGGGGACGAGTTGTTCCGAATGAGTCTGCCCACACCCACGGGCGATCAGAGGTTTGTTCACCTTCGGGCATAGGGTGGAAAGCTTGTTTGGCGCTGAAAAGACGACGTCAACCCCTGAACGTTTCGCGACCTTTTTGAGGTGGTGGCTGATCTCATGAATGTAGGGCATTACATCGCCAAGAAACAAGGACGACATGACGCGCAGGAGGCGTCCAACAGGGAGAACAGAAGAGTGGTCGTACATGGTATACCATGTCAAATACCATGTTGTCATGGGGCCCACGCTTTCCTAATATTTTGGGATCTTGTGTTCTTCGACGAGCCACATGGTGAGCTAAGCCTAAGGCTAGACCTAGCGGCGAGAAGCCACCGGCGGCGGCTCCTCTCGAAGTCTGCATCAGCCATGATGGAGACCGTAGATGGTGCGGACTTAGATCCAGAAGAATTGAACGTGCCGGGACAATGGTACGTCGGTAAGAAGAGAGGTAAAGCGGCCCCCCTAGTGAACAACGAGGGACGCCATGTGGAATGGCAGCAAGCCGCCGAGAAGCTCGCAGGGAGGAAGATGGCGGCACTGTCGGTTGAAGGGCAATTTGCCCGAATCCCGGACGGCGCCGAGAAAATAGTCATGAGACCGCACGGCGGTCTCGTACGTCTGATGAAATATGGAAGTGCCTACTTGGCTGACGCTATACTTCGGGCGGCTGGCGTCAGCACAGACGTGGCCGGAGAGGATGTCATCTCGATCAATGTGAAGCAACATTCCATTTTCGTCGCCACTGTCAGCGCGGAAAGGAAGAAAAAATACGCCGACTTGAAGCTGCTCGTGTTCGAAGGGGTAAAGATAGAAATGACTACGTACGTAGCTATGCCGCAGGACTGCGGGAAAGGCGTCGTGCATGCAGTCCCTTTGTCCTTCTCGGAGGAAGCTATTTTGAAAAGGCTGCAAATCTATGAAATCCTCCGGTTCTGGGAGTGCGAACGCTCGGAAGATAATCTATGACAGTTTTAATACTGTTCGAAGACAAAGAGGTGCCGCGGTGGGTGAGACTCACGCCCGTGGAGCAACGCTGCGCACTCTACCGCAAAAATACAAAGTTTGCAACGCCTGCGGCCGGCTCGGACACCGCGAAGACGTCTGCCCGGACCCCGAGAATCTGAAATGCCGTGGCTGTGGCATGGAACAACCGCCACTAAACCATTTATGTGAGCCCAAGTGCCAACTGTGCGGGAAAGGACACCCGCTCGGTGACAGAAAATGTAGAGAACTCTACCGTGTTCCTTACGAGGTGAAGAAAAGACTATGGGAACGCAAGATCAACATGCAACAGCAGCATGCACTTCAGGAGCAGCAAGCCGGAGCGACCGCCGAGGGGAATCCCAGGAGCCGTTCCAAGGTCAGGCGCGGAAACGAGGACTTTCGCGCCAGAAACGACTTCTTCCCGAGGCTGGAGGAGACCACCGGAGGGCAGCAGCAGCGCGGCCGCTTGAGCTCCCGCACCAGGGGGCGTCCCGTATCCACATCGATGGGGAGATCGAGTTCCAGGTACCCGGCGAACCCGTGGACTCACAAGCGGAATCCGAGCGGGGATCGAAAAAGTGTAAGCTTTGGCAGTGGCGTTTCCCAGGCAAAAGATAAGAAAGACGAGGAGATCGATAAATTAAGGAAAGAGGTTAGGGAGCTTAAAGAGATAATTAATAAGCTCACTCAAGAACTACGTACACGAAACGTGCAGGCGCGTACTGGGTCCCCCTCTCCCCACAGTGCGCAACCAAACTTGGTATCGAAACCAACCCCCCCCCCCCCCCCCCCCCCGGCCCCTAGGGAAATTGAGGCAGTGCTACTGGAAATTCTTACGGGGCGAAAAGGGGAACCGTGCATGTTCATATTAAATTTGTACAGGACTTTGTGGGGGAGCATTCAAGCCCAATTTTTGCCGCGTGAGTTGCTATAGTTGTGGCGGCTTCCTGAAGGGTCGATTCTATGTCGCCATCCGAGCCGTATGTGGTCCAAACAGTTATATCATCGGCGTAAAGTGTGTGTCCTAAGTGCGGAATGCGGCTGAGAGCCTTGGCCAGGGGGATGAGGGTGAGGTTGAAGAGGAAGGGAGATAACACCGCTCCTTGCGGGGTACCAACATTACCAAGTGTGAAGGGGGGGGGGGGGGGGTCTGTATATCATCTATATACAGTGAGGCTGTGCGACCGTTTAAGAAGGCCCGAATATAGTTGTAGGTCTTAGGCCCCAACTGCAGCTCTTGGATGCCCTGCAGGATGGCGCTGTGCGTGACTTTGTCGAATGCTTTGGTGAGATCGACTGCCAGGATTGCTCTGGTGTGATATAACATGTCATTGAGGATAGCGTGTGAAATCTGCAGTAGGGCGTCCTGTGCCTAGAGGTGGGCTCGAAATCCTACCATAGTATGGGGATATAGTCCATGGGATTCCATGTGTTGCGTGAAACGGGTGAGGATGACATGCTCAAACAGTTTGCCCAAGCACGAAGTCAGCGAAATGGGACGGTGGTTTTGGGCGTTAATGGGCTTATTTGGTTTAGGAATGAAAATTATTTTCCCGTGCTTCCATTCAGCGGGTAGCGCCCCCATTTCCCAGCGGCGTGGCTGCCAGAGACATCGCATAGAACAGGAGTTCGAGTAGCGCTACTCGAACTGAGCGGACGTGTGCCAGCGAGCTCCTGCCCATCTGCCTGGCTCCGCCCCTGGCTCGTGCTCTCCCCGCCCGGGCCTTTCACCGCTGCTGATGTCCCGGGGCTGAGGGCCTTGGTTCCTGAGGTCCTCCAGCCCCCTGCCACTGGATTTTCCCCGGATATTCATCTCCGCCAGCGGTTTTTAACCGTTTTTTTTGCGCTTTTCCGCATTTTGCGGCGGCGGGCCCAAATTGGCTCACGGCCGGTGAGGAGGAGGACGAAGTTTCTCCTCCTGCCCCGCCCGTTCCTGCTGCGGCCCCGGGCTCCTTTTTGGGGCTTTCGGGGCATCTTTTGCGGTCCCGGTTCGCGGACCTGGGCCTGACTGCGGGAATCGCCACCTGCCCGCGGTCCTGGGACGCGGCGGTCTTCGCCGTCTCGGCGGTCGGGGTGGTTTTTTGGCCGCTTCTGCCTCCGGCCTCCTGTGGCTGCTCGCGGCTGCCACATTGCCGCTTCTGGCGTCTCTGGCTCTTTCTGAGCCTCGGGGCCGCCTGTTCCGGCTGCGGATCCTGGTCCGGCCCTTGCCTGCGGTCCCCGCCATTGCGGTCCGGACACTTTGTCGTCGCCCGACCCCCAGCGGTTGCGTCCCCTACGCTGGTAGGGGCGCTCTTCACCGGCCGCGGTCCTACCTACTACTATCTTCAGGTGGGCCGCATACTTCATTTTCTCCGCCCTTTCACGACCGCTGGCCGCTACTTCGGGCAGCTGGTTTTTTCTCCCACTTGAACGGGCTTGCGGACTTGGGCCCTCGCCCTGGGGTTTTTCCCTAGCGGGGCCTGAGCCCGGCCCCGCGCTGTCCCGTTGGTGGTCGGCTATCTTTACGCCCTCCGGTCCTACCATGAGCGCTTCGCGCTCTCCCTCCCCTGCGTCGCCCACACGGGCGAATTTCCCTATCGTGACTTTGCACCGCATTTCACCGACCGCGACTTCGGGCTCGAGCGCTTCGAGGGTGCCGTCGGACCCCTCCGATTCCCCCTTCTCGGAGGCTGGCGACGCCATCATCGCCCAGGTCCCGGACGCGGTTCCGACCGTGCAGCCTCCCGCTGCGCCTCGGCCCGTGCCGCCCGACGTGGCGGCGGACTTCGCGGGACCTTCGGGTCCTGCCATCGGGTCCTCTTCGTCGCTGGTCCCGGAGTCGACGGCGGCCGCTCCGAGCCCGTCCGTGGTTCCGGTTCCTGCGGGTGCGACCGCGGAGGCTGCCCGTGACTTCTCGAACAACCCCGTCGCGGGCCCCGCGGACTCCGGCGCCAGGCTAGACCTGGCGTTTGCTGCCATGCCGGACTTCGCGGAAGTCACGCAGTTGCAGGAGCGCCTCACGGCATTCCTCAACCACGACAAAAACAAGATCCCGGTCCAGGCCCGCACACAAATCTCGAACATGTTCGGCGAGATGGTGTACCGCTGCGCGGAATATCGCGCACTGGCCTCCGACGCCCGCGGTCGCGCCGAGGTCCTCCGAGCCATGTGGTCGACGGAGCGCCGGGAGTCTTCGGCTGCCCGGACCAGGGCCTCTACCGCGGAGGCGCGACTGGAGGCGGCGTCAACAACATTGCAGCAGCGTCCTATCCCGGCGGAGCCTGTGCGGCCTCCCACTTTCGCGGAGGTCGTCCGAGGTTCGACCCCGCGTGCGGCCCCTTCCATTCCAACGCAGCCGCCTCAAACAGCAATGCGGCAAGTCAATAATCACGTTGCTTTTTTGACTTCGGCGCCCGCGGCGCACGTATCGCCGCGGGATTTGATCACTACCTTGAAAGCAAACATCACCCCCGAGGACGAAGGGATCGGTCCCGTCGTGCTGCGTGCCACGCCCGCTGGCGTAACGGTTCTTGCGCGTGATCGAAACACGATCGATAACCTCAGGTCGGCGGTCCAGCGAAACGAGGCCACCCGCACAGTTATGACTGTTCGGGTGGCCGAGCGCCGCAAGCCGAAGGTTCGCGTTTATGGTGTGGACCCCGATGTGCCGGACGAAGCGGTCGTCGCCCAACTGGCGGCGAAGAATCCCGACCTCAGTCTGGACGTTAGATCCATCCGCCGCCGCTACACTTTTCGCCAGCGGGACGGGGCGAAGACTCACGTATTGTCCCTTCCGCCCGACGCATTTCACCGTGTCCTTGCGCGGGGACGTCTTACTATCGGCTGGTCCTCGGCCTCTGTGGTCGAGGACCTTCACGTACCAATGTGTACTTTTTGTGCTACTTACGGCCACTCCCGCAGGGCTTGCCGCCAATCCTCCAACAACGACAGTGCTGTTTGCACCAAGTGTGCCGAGAATCACTTGGCGGAGACTTGCTCGGTGCGAGCGGGCGATGCGGCCGTTGCCTGCGCTGAGTGTCGCAGGGCTGGTCGCGACGGTCCTCCGCACCCTGCGGGAGCGGCCTCTTGTCCCATCTTGCTAGAGAGGGTGGCTCGCCTAAGGGGACGAACGGATTATGGCTCAACGTAATCATTTCTTGTCTTCGCGGAGTGGGTGGGCAACCGCGCCGTTCCATTACGCGTCGCGCCCGGAGTCGCGCTTTGACGCGCTTCTTCCGCACCCTTTCTTTTCTTCTTTCTTTTCTTTTCCCTCCCTCTTTTTTCTTTATTTACGGAGGTTTTTCTTTCCTTGCATTTCTTCTTCCGTATCTCTGTCTCCAGCGGCTCTGCGTGCACGCGCTCGAGCCGCCCATTTCATTTCCCACTCGTTATTTGTTCCTTTCGCTTCCGGCCTCCGCCGCCTTTCCTCCATTTCTTTTCTCGCAGCGCGGTTTGCCCGCCCGCTCCGTCTGCCACCCTTCGTTGATTCTTTCCAACACTTTCCGCTCCATTTCTCAACTGCTTTACTCGCGTTTTTTGTCTTTCCCGCCCTTTCTGCCGCCGGCTCCGTTCGTCCGGGTGTGCCCCCGTGGCGCCGCGCCGGTTTGCACTGCCGTCCTCACTTTCGTGCGTGCCTGCAATGGTCTACTCATTTTTCTTTTCCGCCTTCTTTCGTATCTTTCATTTCATTCCTCGCTTTTTCTTGTCATGACTTTCAACTTTCCTTTCTCATTTATTCAAGCAAATTTGGACCATTGCAGGCGCGCCACGGGAGTTTTAGTGTCCAGAGTTGAGGAACATTCGTTTGATTTTGCATTAATCTCGGACCCTTACGTCCGGGATGGCCACATACCGCAGATTCCGCAGGAGTGGGCGGTTTTCGCCGACCCCTCCGCCCCTCGATGCGCCGTTCTCGCTCGCGACCCGCGCGTCGATCTTTTTCCCATATACGTGTCCTCCAACGTGGTAGCGGCGAGGTGCACGCGACAAACGGCGACGTTCGCGTTAATAGCAATCTACGCCGCTCCCCATTCCCCGCTCTCACCTATTCTCGCAGAAGTGTCTGCGGCGCTGGCGCTCGCAGCCGGCGTCCCGACTGTGGTGGCGGGCGATTTTAACGCCAAACACGAGGTGTGGGGCCCAGACGTGTGCGATGCGCGCGGAGGCGAGCTCTTGCGCTTTGCTGCGGGAGCGGACCTCCTCATGCTCAACGATCCGGCGTCTCCCCCTACCTACTCTAACCGATATTCGGACAGCTGGATCGACGTCACCTTGGCCAGCCCCGCCCTTGCTCTTGCGGGCTTTCGCTGGTCGGTGGCTCACGCCGAGACGCTGTCCGAGCACAAACATATTGACGTTACATTCGGCCTAGTGAGTGCGCCCCGTGAGAGAATTCTCACTTTTCGAGGGGCTGCCCGATTGGTATCGGCCATCGGCCATTCCCCCTTTTTTACGGCGGTGACGGGCGCAGACGTCGGGTCGGGCGTCGCGCTCGATTTAATCGTGAGCCGTTTTCATAACATCTTCGAACGCGAGCGCCGCCGTTTCTCTTCTGCCCGGAGGCCAACCACTTCGCGCAGGGAGGGCGCGTCGTGGTGGACGTACGAGTTGGCACTCGAGCGCAGACGCGTGCGCGAGCTGAGGCGGCGTTACCAGCGCGCGCGACGCTTCGATCCGCTCATTCCACCGCGCTGCTTTCAGCGGGGCCCTGGCCCGGTTCCGGAGCCGGGTTGCGGCCGCGCGGGAGGCGGCCGCGCGCGAGGCCACGTTACAAAATCTATATGGGCGGCCTTTCAGGAGGGCGTTCGGTCGTCTGCGGGGACCCCCTCTGCTCCCTCCGGTATTGAGGCCGGACGGAGCGTTCACGGAGTCCGTGTTGGCGACGGCCGCGGTCCTCCTGGAAGCCCAAGTTCCCAGCGACTCGACGGTGTCGGACACCCCCCAGCACGTGGCGCTGCGCGCTTTGGCGGCCCGTCCTTATTTGGGAGGCCCCGAGGACGTTCCCTTCACGTTTGGCGAGGTCGAGTTGGCGATCTCCCGCGCCAAACTGGGGACGGCCTCGGGTCTCGACGGCTTCAGCCCGCGCATGCTGCGTGCACTTTGGGCCGTTCGCTCCGACTTTTTCATGTTTATGTTCAATACCGCGCTCCGCCTCGGCCACTTTCCCCGAATCTGGCGGCGGGGAAGAATAATCTTCCTTTTGAAGCCCGGTCGGCCGCCCGAGGCCCCTGCGTCGTACCGCCCCATTGTCATAAACTCTGTCGTCGGAAAGGTGTTGGAGCGCCTCTTGTACGATCGCCTTTACCATTTCTTGTTCCGTTGCGGCCTGCACCACGAGGCACAATTTGGTTTCACGAGAAGGCGGGGGGCTGTTCAGGCCCTTTACGCTCTCGCAACAAAATTGAGGCAGCTGCGGGACTCTGGCCTGCACGTGCTGTTGATTTCCATAGACTTTCAGGGGGCATTTGACAGCGTGTGGCACCCCCTGGTCCTGAGTTCTCTCGGTGACTGGGGATGCCCGAGGAACCTCTGCGCGTTGCTCCGGTCATTTCTATCCGACCGAGAGGTGGTTTTCCGCTCCTTTGCGGGAGACGCGGTAGCGCGTCCCACCTTGGGCAGCCCGCAGGGATCCCCGCTGTCTCCCCTGCTGTGGAATGTAATAGTACGTGGCCTTCTGGCGGTGCAGATGCCGGAGGGCGTGTCGCTCCAGGCGTATGCGGACGACGTTGTCGTTCTGGTGCCTGCGGCGAGCAGGAAGGAGCTTGAGCGTTTGTCGGACGATGCGCTCGGCCGAGTCGCCGCGTGGGCGAGGGGGGCGAGAATTACCATCTCTCGCGACAAGACGGTGTGCCTGGGAATGGGTCGCACAATGCCTGCCGTTCGCCTTGACGGTGCCCGCCTGTCTTTCAGGCCTGCCGTCAAGGTCCTCGGCTTCGTCTTCGATCGCACCCTCTCATTTATTCCCCACGCGGAGAGACTCAAGGAGCGTGCCGAGACGCTGTCCACTCGCCTGGCGACTTTCTTCCGCATTAGCGGCACGCTGGCGCCTGCTCGTCTGAGGGCGCTTTACCGCCAGGTCGTGCTCCCGACGCTCGCCTACGCATCGCCCGTTTGGTGGACTACGTCTCCTCACTCGGGTCTTTGCTCTCGCCTCGTCTCGGTGCAGCGGTCCCCGCTTTTGGTGTTGGCGGGGGCCTATTCCACAACGAGCACGCGGGCGTTGCAGATACTTCTGCACGCTCCTCCCTTGGCGATAGACCTCGACAGGTTGAACGCCGAGTTTGACCTCTTCTCCCATCGGCAAGACGTTGATTTCGGGACGAGGTCCTTCCGTGCTGTCGAGGTCGAGGAGGCGTCCCTCCCTACCGACAGACATCCTTCAGAGGTTGTCGCTTTCGAGCACCGCCGATTGGATGTGGAGGCGGCGGCGGCTGCGGCGTTGCTGCCGGCGCACCACATCTACGTGACAGGGTGGAAACGTCAGGGACCCAGGAATAAATCCCAGTTCCCTCGTTGTATTCGCGCCACCATGCAGCCCACCTGGCACGCACGACGGCGCGAAACGCCACCCGAACCGAGACTCTCGAGCGCAGTACACTCCGCACCCGCGGCGACAAGCTGGCGCGAGAGGCCACTAAATCTGCAATTTCGTTGCCGAGGACACCGGAGTGTCCTGGCACATGAAATAGTTGGAAATTTTTGGTGGTCTGCAAAGCGGAGAGGTCTAATTTAATTTTATCAATTTTTGAATCATGTGTGGCATAGGAAGCCAAGGCCGAAAGGATTGCCTGGCAATCGGTATAAAAGAATACCGGCGCCGCACCCGGAAGTGTACGCGCAAAGCTGACCGCCTCTGCAAAGGCGACCAGCTCCACGGCGTATGGAGATGTAGCACCCTCAACCCGAAAACGGCCGACCGCCCGCAGGTCACCGCGCACGCCAAACGCCACAAAAGCAGCGCCCGCAGATAGAGAGATGTAAGCCCCGTCGGTGTAGATGTTCTATGCGAACCTGTTCTATGCGATGTCAGTGCACGTTAAAGATCTCCAAATGGTCGAAATTATTCCGGAGCCCTGCACTGTTTTCTTCCCTTCTTCTCTCAGTCCCTCCTTTATCTCTTCCCTTACAGCGCGGTTCAGGTGGTCAACAATATATGAGACAGATACGGCGCCATTTCTATTCCTAAAAACAAATTATTAATCTTCAGGGGCGCATAACTGGCTCCCTGGGTCAGTGGGCGCCTCAATCGCGCTTTGAAATACGTGGCGGTGGCAAGAGAGAGATGTGGGCTGCATGCATGAACACTGACAACGTTGTGGCACACACACGGAACTGCAGCAATAGGCCACAGCGTTTATTGGGGGGATGTATGGTTGGAAGCAACTTCATTAGGCGAAAAAAAATTGCTGATGGTTTAGCTCTGGTTAGCCCTGGTCGAAAGCGAAAAAGCTGCATCTCCCTGGCTACGTTTGTTGTCGAGCCACTGAAGTTTTCCTTAGGTAGCCATACTGACACACACACAGTTGTAGGCATTCTTTTATTTGTTAAAAAAACTTGCTTTATTCAAAACGACAGCGCTGTTAAACTGTCTAGCGATATGTGAGACAGATACTGCGCCATTTACTTTCCCCTAAAACAATTTATCAAAGTGGTTATGGTAGTGGTTACAACATGATTGCCACAGAATGGAAGGGATTAATAGGATAGAACGTTGGGCCAGTTGGTGCAGCGACATATTCAGGAATTCTGCGCAGAATAACACACGACGGGAGGGAGAAGCACGCACATACACACATGAGCGCGAACTTGCAACTGTATTTTCAGAAACGATACACCGCCTTAAAAAGCAAAAAGGTGGCAAGCAAACAAATTCCACACATCAAGTGTGGGAAAAAAGAGCACGCACATTGGTACAGTAAAAATTGCATAAAGGGATTAGTTGAGGCTGGGTCGTATCAAGGCGCTCACACAAGACTGTATATATTTAATATAGCTTGGGTGATAATTACAACATCATTATTGATCTTTGTATGCGGAGATATGGACCCAAATCCGGTTCCACACGATGCGCAAGCCCTACAGACAGTTTCCGAAAGTCAAATTGAAAAAGAAACTGGTCTTTTTGGGGGGAAGGAAATGGCGCAATGCGAGACCTGCGTTATTTTCTTTTCTTGAAACGAACTTTTATTTTACTTCGCTTAAGGCGCAGTTCGGGTGTCCACCGGGATGTGGGATACAGGGGTAATTTCCTTTCCTTACCACCAACTTTCATTTCATTTTCGTTCCCTTAGAGCGCGGTTCAGGCGTCCACCGAGATATGTGAGTCAAGCGTAATTTTCATTCCTTAAAACCAACTTTTCAATTCATTTTCCTACCCTTACAGGCGTACCCGTCGCGGTGGCTCAGTGGTAAGGGCGCTCGACTACTGATCCGGAGTTCCCGGGTTCGAATCCGACCGCAGCGGCTGCGTTTTTATGGAGGAAAAACGCTAAGGCGCCCGTGTGCTGTGCGATGTCAGTGCATGTTAAGGATCCCCAGGTGGTCAAAATTATTCCGGAGCCCTCCACTACGGCACCTCCTTCTTCCTTTCTTCTTTCACTCCCTCCTTTATCACTTCCCTTACGGCGCGGTTCGGGTGTCCAGCGATATATGAGACAGATACTGCGCCATTTCCTTTCCCCCAAAACCAATTATTATTAATACCCTTACGGGCGCGCTACGGGTGTCCACCGAGATATATGAGAGAGGCGGTATTTTTTTGTCGCAGAAACAGCGCAGCACGAGACAAAGAAGGGACAGGCGGGACACTACGCTGGCTAACAGCCAGATTTTTAATGCACGTTTGTCGAATATATACATCTCGCTAATGCAAGAAGGAAAGGACGGAAGAAAAAGTTGTGCGGCACTCCTGCCGCAAGATCATGCACCAACCAGCCCAACTTTTCACCTTGCTAAGGCGGTATTTTCTTTCCTTAAAACCAATTTTCATTTCATTTTCCTTCCCATACGGGCGCCGTTCGGGTGTCCACCAAGATATGAGACAGCCATCACTTCCTTAGCAGTACTTGCAACTGGGTTTGTTGGTGCATATTCGTGAAAGACATAAGAGCGCAAACTGGCAACACGGACGAGGAAGGGAACAGGACGAGCGCTACACTTTCAACAGGGTTTATTCAGCGAAGAGCGTATATATAGCCTCTGACCTTATCCATGCTCTTAATCTCAATTTGACAAACATCTACCTTTCACAGATATGCCTCAAGAAACATCATTTCACTGTGCCGGATAATAACCGAGGTATCACTGATGGAATTGTCACCTCGTCTCTTGGAAATAACTTCAGACATTAAGGACATAAAGGAAAACAAGCTGGACGATATAGAAAAAAGAACTAGATGCACTTACCCGACTTGAGAATTCTGTTGCCTCCTTCCATCAGCAGCTAGCTAATATAGACTGTGTAATCAAAAAACTAGAAAAGAAAATTGATGACCTGGATAACCGCAGTAGACGATCAAACCTGATCATATACGGCTTACCTGAAAATGATGGTGAAACCAATGATTCTCTTGAAAGCACTGTCAACAAAGAAATAATACAAGACACCCTAGAGCTAGACCCGGTTGCTATTGAACGAACACATCGTTCAGGAAGACCAGGACCCGATAAAACACGGCCGGTTCTTTTTTAACTTCTTGATACAAGGCAGAAATCCACAATACTGAAAAACTGTCACAAGCTAAAGGAAACGGAATACTCGATTGGCGAAGATTTTTCACCAAAAATACGAGAACTGCGCAAGAAGTTGTGGGAAAAGGCTAAGCCACACCGTGACAAACGTGAGAAGGTTTCAATGGCATTTGATAAACTTTACATCAACAGCCGCATATTTGTATGGGATGACGAAAGATATGACATAGTTCCATTAGAAAAAAACTACGATCTAAGACGGCCGCCGTCGCAGAACACCCGACGCAGGGTGGAATCAAATACCTAACAATACTGGTTGTCTGGCTGGTTGTCGGCAGCGGCCGGGCTGGGAGTTCCTCGTGGCTGTGCTGCCCTCGTTCTCGGCTGGTCGTTGGATGAGCTGCCAGGCGTGGAGGCGCGTTGGCGAAGGTCGAACGTTAGCGACGGCTAGACCCCGGGCTCAGGTCAATGCGCAGCCCCAGTCTTCTGCCTCGCTCCGTCTCCGGCCCTCTCGTCCACTCGCCCCGATCGCTCTCCCCCTTCCTCCCGTCGGCTTCCGCTTTTAAAGCCTTTGCTTCTTTCTTCAGCCGTGGCCGCGCCTTTGTCCACTCCCCCGTGGCTCTCGAGGGGTGCATAATGACGGGGACACTCAAGCGTCGTTCGACAGGGCCGTCGACGGTTATCATATATGGTCATGTTTCTCCGCCACAACCAAATATGATCCTGTCTCTCCGCTGCGACCCGACGCCAGGACGGCGCGGCCAACCGTCTCCAGGAAAGTCGCTGACCGGCTCGCCGTGGCACCGGTGCATGTGCACGAATCGTCACATCCGCTCCTTCTTAAAAGGAATGTTCATTGAACATTAGGAATTCGTCATACACACACACGCGCACACACACACGCCGCGCTGTTCGGGCCAGTATCCCGCACAAGTCGCTCCTTTCTTCCCCACGAGCACCGAGCCAGAGCGGAGTTTCAGAACAATTCTTCACCGTAGATACCACTCGAGTGCACAATATAAGACCATAATTAACAGTATGTACAACATCTCAAACAAGAGAACGAACAAAAAATGAAACTAAACGAAGCGCACTTGTAATGTACAAAACAAGGAAATGTAGTCTTAGCGAGGTACCTCCCTGTCCACTACTCGGTTACGGAGGTAGTACCTAGCGGCTGGAATACGTCTGCCAGATTGGAATGCCTCCTCCTCGAGAAGGGCGCCTCCGAGCTGCGACTGCATGAAGTGTTCCAGTTAATCACATGGACTGAAATTTTTGTGCCGGCCGCTCTGACCGATTTTCTGCAATGCAGGGTTATTTACAATGGCGGGCTCCGTGCGAAGGTTATCCTCCCCCTCCTGTTCCCTTGAGGCAGCCGTTTCAGAAAGAGGCGAGCATGTTGGTGCTTGCTTTAACCGGTTAGCATGGACCAAAGCGGTTGAGGCCCCTGCGATCTCCCGAATCCGAAAATTAACCGGCGATAGCTGCTCTACTATGCGGTAAGGTCCTTTCCATTTGGGCGTTAACTTACGGGCAAGCCCTGCCTTGACCTGCACACACTCAAGGTATACGCGGTCTCCCACCCTGAAAGGAACCGCCCTAGCCCTAGTGTCGAACCGCCTTTTTCTTTTGTCGGCTGCTTCCCGTAATGCTTCGGCTGTTACGTCATGGGCCACTTGCAATCGAGACGTCAGTTCGGCTCGATAATCATCTAGTGACCCGTATCTCACCCGTCTCTGTCCATCAACCACCGCATTCGGTGTGTCTGGGTTGCGACCGTACAAGAGGTAGAAAGGGGAGTCACCGGAGCTCTCGTGCACCGCCGTGTTGTAAGAAAAAACAGCAAACGGTATCCAGAGGTCCCAATCCTGTTGGTCTCGCGAAACATAATGGGATAACAGTTTGCTTGCTGTTTGATTAAGCCTCTCCACAGCACCGTTACAAGCCGGGTGGTAAGGGGTGGTCTGTCTTTTGTCAATTCCCAGAAGGTTATACACATCTTTCATCAACCTCGACACAAAGTTTGACCCTTGATCCGTTAACAACTGCCGCGGAACGCCGTGCCGCAGAACCACTGTTTCTACAAAGGCACGTGCCACAGTTCCTGCTTTTTGGTCGGGCAGTGCTGTTATCTCAGCATACTTCGTTAGGTGGTCAACGCACACCAGTACATATTTGTTTCCTGTTGTCGTAGTCGGAAGTGGGCCTATGATATCCATGCCAACCCTCTCAAAAGGCGTCGAGACTTCCTCGAATTCCTGAAGGGGGGCCGGCCTGCGGTTTTTCGGAGTTTTTCTTTCCAGGCAAGAACGGCAGTTAGCGCAGTACTCTTTAACATCTGAACGCATGCCCTGCCAATAGTAGTAGCGCTCCAACCTCCTTTGCGTCTTCATTACTCAAAAATGGCCCGCGTATGGGGCATCGTGAAAAACCCTCAAGACGTGCGGCACCATTGACTTTGGTACCACCACTCTTTCCCACACCTGGCTAGCCTTCCTTCCTGACCGCGTAGGCCGGGTGCGCTTTCGTAGGGTTCCTTCGTTGTCAACAAAGTAACAATTGTCGGGATCCCGGGCGATCCCCCCAGAAATGGCATGAAATGTTTTTTCTAGCCCTTTGTCCTTTCGCTGCTCGGTGCGGAGATCGTTTGTATCTATGCCCGGACAAAACTCATTCACGGTGCGTACCAGGTTAGCTCGACTTAATGCGTCCGCGTTAGTGTGCACCTTGCCTGGCTTGTGTTCTATCTCGAAATCGTATTCCTGAAGTTGCAGATTCCAGCGCGCGAGGCGCGAGCTCGGATCCTTCACGTTTAGAAGCCACTTAAGGGGTTGGCAGTCGGTCACTAGCCTGAATTTGTGGCCATAGAGGTAGCACCGAAAGTGCCGCACGGCCCAAACCACTGCAAGACACTCCCGCTCAGTGGCACTGTACCGCTGCTCGACTGGACTGAATTGCCGGCTCGCGAACGCGATAGGGTGCTCCTTGCCGTCAAAATTCTGAGACAGCACTGCACCCGCTGCAAACTTCGAGGCGTCAGTCGCTACAATGAAAGGCTGGCTGAAGTTTGGATATCGTAGCAAGGGAGCGGTTATTAATTTTTCCTTTAGTTCTTCGAACGCCACCTCTGCCTCCTCCGACCATACGAACTCTATGTTTTTTGCTGTTAGTGCAGTCAGTGGCTTTGCGATTCGGGCGAAATCTCGCACATGCCTTCGGTAGTATCCGACTAAGCCAAGAAACTCGCGAACGCCTCGAACTCCAGTTGGTCTAGGGAAGTCGCGGACGCTACTTAACTTTCCCGCTTCAGGTTCTACGCCGTCTGCGGAAACGATATGTCCAAGGTATTTGACCTGCCGCTGTAGAAGTTGGCACTTTGAAGGTTTCAATTTTAAGCCAGCAGCTCGCAATCTGACCAGCACTTCCTCAATGGCCTCCAAGTGTTCGGCAAAGGTGCTGCTGTAAATTATTATATCGTCCATGTAGACGAAGCACCTCTTTCCCAGCAAACCGGCCAAGATTACGTCCACAGTTCTCTGACAGACTGCAGGGCTATTAACAAGTCCCATAGGCATGCGTCTCCACTGAAAGTGGCCAGACGGGGTGTTAAATGCGGTTTTGTCGACATCGTTTGGATCCATTTCGATCTGCCAGAACCCCGATGCGAGGTCGACAACTGTAAAATACTTGGCTGACCCAAGCTGCGCGAGGGTTTCCTGCACCTGTGGCAGCGGGTAGGGATCTATCCTTGTAATGGAATTCAATCGCCGGTAGTCTATTACCAGTCGAAATGAACCATCGGGTTTCTCAACTAGAAGTGCCGGTGCCCCCCACGGCGACTTTGAATGCTCAACAATGCCTTTGTCGATTAGCTCTTGGACCTGCCTATCCATTTCCTTTCTTTGTGAGTAGGGAATTCTATAGGCCCGTTGGTACACTGGTAGCGAGTCGCCAGTCGTAATGCGGTGTTTAATCACTCCGCACTTTCCCAGGTCTAGCTTCGATGCAGCGAACACATCCGAGTAGCGCTGTAGGAGACCCTCAACTCTTCCTCGCTCTTTGCAGTCGATGTGAGAGAGGTCAAACTGCAGGTTCCCTTCTTTTCCTTTCCTTTCATTGATGAGGCCCGTAGTGCAAATCGGGGTACCCTGCTCATCTACCTCAGCCGTGGAGAATGTAGCTATGTTTTTGTTTTTCGGCAGGTGAAGCTCTTGTTGCGAGTAGTTACATAAGCGGACGGGAACCCTTTTCTTTGAGTCAACCGTGACCAAACAGCCCGCCACACTCAGTCCTATTGCGAGCCCCTCTATAGGTTCAACGACTCCTATGTGTCCCTCATCAATCTGAGCTGACATCGCTCCCACACAGATTATCTCTGACCGAGGCGGCACCACTGTTTCTCTCGTTGTCCTAACACTAACGCCCGCGTGTGTTAGCGAGCCCTGTTTCGCGCTCTGTTCCCCATAGTCCACTCGTGCAACGTACTCGGCCTCTCGATTTGCTAATGGGATCAAAGCCCCGCGACAGGAAAGGCAGTTCTGGCTTAATATGAGATCGATGCCATGCTGCCGTAACAGGTCCTGACCTACGAGGCCCGATATACCATCCGGCAACGACACAGCATCGGAACAAATGTAGCTGGGATGGTCAAAACTTTCGTTCCCGATTGTGAAGCGCAAAAGGTACAGTCCTCCCGTGCCGAGGTCAGCTCCTGTGATGCCCACGAATCTTACTTTCGGAGATTCTCGGGCCTCATGCACCTGCCTGTCTCCCTTCCTTGTCAGCAGATCAAAAAACTTTTGCTTAAGGAGCGTTATCCGGGAGCCAGTGTCAACCAACAGATTGCATGTGACCCCGTTTACCACGAATTTGGCAATCGGGCAGGATTCTCCAAAAACGCTTACAATAGCACAGCTATTACTGCTCTCCCCCCCAACCGGCTCGGCTGCGGGGGACTCTACGCGTTTTTTGGCACAATATATCTTTGTTCCGTCCCCGTGTTGGTCGGCGCGCGCTGCTGCCCATTTGGCGTACCAGATTCACGGTTTAGCTCGGGACAGTATCTGGCAACGTGTCCGTACCTTCTGCAAGCATAACAGCGAACCTGCCTCCTTTCACGGTTCCGGAAATTGCCCCTGTTATTTAACTGTAGGCCTTCCGCGAGGAGCGCCTCCAGCCGGTCTAGCCTATCGGTCAACTGAGTAACATTCGCGTCGGCGCTTCCACTTTTTGGCTCTGTTACAAGCCGCACCTTCTCCTCACTGGAGACAAGCAACTCATTACGCTCCTCGTCTACAGCTGCCTCTACCGCTCCTTCAAAAGTAGACGGCGCCTTAGACAGAACAAACCTGCGCACCGGATCCCTCAAGCCAGTGATGAACTGGGACGTCATCTGCTCCAGAAGCAGCTCTCTGGCGTGCTTTTGCTTCGAACTATCAGGCCCCGGTTCTCGCGCTAGGGTCTCGTTCCCAAGGAAGCGAAGGCGGGAGGCAAACGCGCGTGCGTCTTCTCCCGGCTCCTGCCGAGCGTCGAGGAACCGCCTGAGCTTTACGCTAGAAGGTTCCCTGTCAAAATATTTAAACGCTAGCTTTTTAAATTCAGCCAACGTGCCCGCCTTCCTGACTCCCTCATCTCTCCAGGCAAAATCATGTGCTGCCCCTGACATGCGACATTTCGCCATTCCCAGCTGTTGTGCATCCGTTAACCCGCCCATTTTGCACACCTGCTCCAACATGTCAAAAAATTCAACAATAGACGGCCCCTGACCGTCGGCAGTGAATCTCACCACCATGTTTGCTAATGCAAGTACGCTTGCCCCAAAGGGCTGTGCACTCGAGTGGGCTTCTTCCATATTAGACCAAATATAGTCAGTGCCTCAAGCTCCTCTCGCCGGGGGTGCAGTCCAGCTTTTGCCCAATGATTTAAGTGTGGACCCCACTTCTGACACCAATGTGATGAACCAGTTTCTTAAAATGGCCCTGGGTCCACACTGGGCATGAGGAGATTGATGCACAGACTCCAAAATGATTTTGGAGTGATTTAATTAAAGCATCTGGCTCGATGCCGCTTACGGGACAGAAGCTGGGCTCGTCGTCGCCGAGGCTGAGTCAGCGTGGTGTGGCACGGGCTCGATGAATGGCTGGTTGTCTGCAGCGGCCGGGCTGGGAGTTCCTCGTGGCTGTGCTGCCCTCGTTCTCGGCTGGTCGTTGGATGAGCTGCCAGGTGTGGAGGCGCGTTGGCGAAGGTCGAACGTTAGCGACGGCTAGACCCCGGGCTCAGGTCAATGCGCAGCCCCAGTCTTCTGCCTCGCTCCGTCTCCGGCCCTCTCGTCCACTCGCCCCGATCGCTCTCCCCCTTCCTCCCGTCGGCTTCCGCTTTTAAAGCCTTTGCTTATTTCTTCAGCCGTGGCCGCGCCTTTGTCCACTCCCCCGTGGCTCTCGAGGGGTGCATAATGACGGGGACACTCAAGCGTCGTTCGACAGGGCCGTCGACGGTTACCATATATGGTCATGTTTCTCCGCCACAACCAAATATGGTCATGTCTCTCCGCTGCGACCCGACGCCAGGACGGCGCGGCCAACCGTCTCCAGGAAAGTCACTGACCGGCTCGCCGTGGCACCGGTGCATGTGCACGAATCGTCACAACGGTCCCGATATAGTAGGCATCACCGAAACGTGGCTGACGGCAAACATTTCGAATGATGAAATTGGTCCCCTTAGCATTACCGACGCTGGTGTTTTCAATCTTCTGCTCGGCCTGGACAGTAAAAAAGCAAGTGGCCCAGATGAAATTCCAAACGCCTTTTTAAAACGATATGCCGAACCCTGCAGCAGGTACCTAGGTCTAATCTACCGTAAATCCCTTGCCACTTGCAGACTACCAGACGACTTGAAAATCGCCAAGGTATTGCCGATCTATAAATCAGGCAATACTTCTTTGGTTTCCAACTTCAGGCCGATATCACTCACTAGTACCGCATGTAAAATACTAGAACATATAATTTCAAAGCACCTAACAGAGTTTCTAGAGTGCAATAACTTATTGTTGCCTCATCAGCATGGATTTCGCCGCGGCTTATCAACAGTTACTCAATTAA